>NC_080478.1:20690620-21018769 GCF_030265055.1 Doryrhamphus excisus | reverse complement strand
CCTCTATGCTAACAGCTCGTACTGTCGTATGTGCGAGCGTCATGGTTTCTTGGGATGCGGATGAGAGGTACTCACAGGGTGGCGAGGAGAGGACTCCATGGCGACCGCTCATCATCGGATCACTAGAACCCCTCCAACACACACACACACACACACCTCCTCCTCCTCCTCCTCCTCTTCCTCTAAACAACCGGATGACAACTCGCAGCAGACAACTCGAGATCTCCTGGAGAACCTTACAGCCTCTAACAAGCTAATGATGACCACCACCACCCAAAGTGGGGGCTGGGGGTCATTTTGTGGTCTGTGGCAGAAAATGGAAAAATCTGAAGTTGCATAAACTGGAAAAATCTGAAGTACAGGGTATATTAAAGTCAAAATATGACCCACAAAAAGGCTTCATTTTTACGAGGTTAGGAAAAATTATGTCATTTTAGTAGCATAAGGATGAAATATTCAAGAAAATTGAATTAAAAAAGATGAATTTTAAAGCTATAATATTACTATTATTGTAAAACTGAAAATAAATATTAAAAAAACAACAAAAATGGGGGAGAAAAGAGCAAAGTTCAAAGTCCATACAAATAATATGTAATATTCTATACAGGAATGTATATGACAAAGCTGAAATTGAAGTGAAATATAAACAACTTCTAAGCAGTGGCGAGCTACATGGTGGGGCACGCCCCCCCCCCCCCCCCCACCGGCCACACACCAGCCACCCTAGTGGCCACCCCCACAGCCCCAACGCGGCCCTGTGGTGCCGAACACGAAGTGGCCAAGCAGAGGGGAGCCGCATACAGAACACCTGAAATACATCAAACACTACATGCAATGAGTCCCTCAAACAGTAATACAAAATCTAACTCCCCCCGAAGGCATCACCGTTATTCCAACTTCAAGAAGACAACATACGTCCAAAAGGACACAAAAGCTGGCAGTCCCGCACCATAAAGACGCCAAACACAAGCAGCCAGTTCATGCTAAAGCTGGTCCAGATCTTCTTGGGATTACAGGTGCTTTTTACTGCTGCTGGATTTAGATCAGTGGAACATTCCGGTCACACGGAGCAGCTGTCAGAAGGAGACGTCCATCTGCTATGAGTGTCCATTGACAGCATCACGCCATCACCAGCGACACCGAAGCTGAGGCGCACACAGTGAGGAGGTAGGAAAGCTGCGCCGCGCCATGGTGGACCTCGACAACACAAACCATCACAACGGTTCCCTCAGCAACGGGCCACCTGTCCGACTTGGTTCACTTTGGGGGTCAAAGTCTTAGCATTTAGGCAAGTCAAATAATAAAAATGAATTTGGATTCTTCTGCTGGGTTTTGGTCCTGAACATCAACAACAACCTGATGATGTGGAAAAGCTTCCAGATGAGTAGAAGCAGCTGGTGGAGACCCAACTCACGTTCATCTACTTAGAAGGCTTTAACCCTTTCAGCAGAGTCCCACACAATGAGCTTCATTCCCACAATGCATCTGTTCTCCGACCTACAGGTGGAAGAGCTCACCGTGTTTGACCCCTTCATGTCACTACACTCATAATTTCATAATCATATGCATAACGTTCACACGGGCACTTTGAATGCTGCTACTTGAGTGTGGCTACCTTTTAGCCCAGCGTTTGACTTTTGGGCTTTGCAACAGAAATGCTAACAATGCTAGCAACCCAATACAATGTGATAACATACAAACATTGTTTGCTTCAATACACTAAAGTGCTAAATCTCAATGTGATTTACAAAATGCTAAAATGCTAAAGCTACCACTTGGCAAGATAGTACCATAGAGTACCAGGAGGGTACCATAGTTCCAAGCATAGTTCCATAGTGATTTTACACCATACTATGTGAATGTATGGAAACAGTTAGCATGCTAATGCAAAGTATCAAAAGTGTCATTTTTTTCTAGCATGCTAGCACCGTAGCTTCATTTGTTGTCTTCCTACGATAAACATTCTAAAAGTCCCCTATTTTGTGATATACTGGACCATAGCATCCAGAATCATTCCATGATCCGGATCAGTCTCTGATCATCTGTAGACCCTGTTGGAAACTTGTCCAGCATTTTAGATGTTTCCATGTGCTCTGACCAATGTTTTTGGTGGAGTTATATGCACAAATGCAAAAAATGGGAATATCTCGCAATGTTGCTGTCCAACATTTGCAGCACTTCTTGAAATGCTGGCTTTTCACTTGTATTCAAGAGCAGCATTCCTTTTGCAGTAACTTGTTGTGCTGCTGTTTCAATTTAACTAACGACTGTTGACTGTCAGAACAAAGGTTCTGCATCTCATCTCAAAAATTCCTGGATCCAGACGTTGATCCGGATCACCCCCCCAAAATAATCACTTCTTCCATATCCCATTTAGGAAAATTCCTGAAAATGGCATCCAAATGCATTCAGAATTTTATTTATAAAGTTATTTGAACCACAAACAAACACGGGTAAAACCATAAGATAATAAATCATGTCTGCCTTCCTAGGATGTGGGAGCCATGAAAAAGCAGTTTATGGAAATGCTGCTGATGCGTATTAATGCTGGCTTGCTCTTCCCAGAAGCTTCTATGGTGCTCAAAATGTGACATCTGCACATTCCAGCATGGTGCTCGTGGTCCTGCGCCTCATTAACAGGCTTTGTTATGCAGGTCAGTCCCAGACGGGGGGGGGGGGGGGGGGGGGGGGGGGGGCTTGCTGGGGTGTTTACCCCCAGCAAGCCCCCATTGTTGAAAGCCGCAGTGCCAAGCTGATGGTGGTATTTTAATGTAAACATCATATACAGTATCTGGCCTAGTTACACAGTGTACTACGCATGCCCCCCCCCCCCCCACCCTGGGTTGGCAGTGCACTATTACAGCAGGGTGCAATACTTGCGTCAGTACACTTCAATAAATACTTGTGTGTGTACTTGTACTGGCAATGTAGTGCTGTAGTGCCTTCTTTGTTTCCCTGTGAAGTGCACTGCGTTTATGCACTTAAAATTGTAAGTATGCAAGTCAAATGGGACACAGCATCCTTCATCATCCTTCATCATCCTTCATCACCCTTCATCATCCTTATCTCCTCCTACCTGGCTTCAATGTGGTCGAAGAGATGCTGCCAGCGGTCGTTGACATCGTTGACCTTGTCGTTGACCTCGCCCTCCTTGGTCTTGTTGCTGGCGCTGATGAGTTGTTCTCCCAGCTGCTTCAAATGGCTTTTGTTCTCGCTGAACAGGTTGATTTCCTCCATGCAGTCCTGAAGGAGGACAAGGTGAAAGGACGATGGGACGGACAAGCGAGGCTAGCTCACCGTTAGCTTCATGCGGCTGAGTGAACGTTACGGTTATCATAACATCACTGAGGGCGTAGCTAGCTTGACACGAGTCTCATATTGGGACGTAACAGGAAATGGACACTTGTAGTCCAGGCGCCCGTGCATATTTAAAGCATAAACTATATCAAAGTAGCTAACGCATACTTCGGGGTTTCTGGATGCGACCCTCAGCGGAACAAGTTTGGACCCTGACCTAAGAAACGGCGGACAAAGAGAACTAGATTAGCTCCGCCTCTGCTGGTTCCCCCCCTGACAGCGTGACAAATGGAAGGCCCGAGGACCACGGCTCATAACAAAACCCTGCTGGGGATCGAACACCTGTCGCGTGTTGAACAATCAATTGTCCTGATGTCCCCTGAATGCCACTCAAAGTGTTTTTTCTGTTCTTATTCTTCCTGGGGTGCAGGGAGGGGGCGTGTCTTTTCCTCGTACCTTCTTCAGCTTCTCCACCATCTCCTCGATGTTGAGGTCGGCGGTGTGCGCCACTTGGTTCTGCATGTGGGCGAGCCAATCACAGAGCTCCTTGTTCTTCTCGTTGAAGATGATCCAAGCGTTGAGGCGATCGGCGATCTCTTGCTTACGTAGAGACACCTAGACGTAAGCAACATTTATTATTACTACTAGAACGCTCGTTATCGTTACGTCATCTCTGATACACGTCACCGATACCCGCGTTTCGTCTGGTCACCCAGCTTTTTGATTGATTGATTCATGTACTGGTCATGTGACTTGGGTGTGCAAATGAAGAAAGAAGGAAAAGTGAGTTTGATCACTGCATGACACCCCCCCCCCCCTCCCCCCCGCATTTAAATAGAAAAGCTCATTAGAGCGTCTCCCTCTACGACCATCTGTCCAACCCCCCCGACCCCCCCACTCGGACACACTTGTAAAGTCCACTGGCAGATGCTGGGATCACTCCTTGTTAGCGTCTTGACGATGGCTCACCACAAAGATCTTTCCTGGTGACGATGAACCACTCCAAACAACATCCACACTTGCTCCGCAAAGGTTCACTGCCCCGCCCACTTCCACTTTCAGGGTTTCCTTGGAAACTCAACAGTTGGTCCGACGCAAACTTAAACTTACAAAAACTGAAGCAATTTTAGCTAGCTAGCTAGCTAGCTACCTAGCTACCTAGCTACTTACCTACCTAGCTGCCTACCTACCTACCTAGCTAGGTACCGACCTACCTACCTAGCTAGCTAGTGACCTACCTACCTACCTACCTACCTAGCTAGCGACCTACCTACCTACCTACCTACCTAGCTAGCGACCTACCTACCTACCTACCTAGCTAGCAACCTACCTACCTAGCTAGCAACCTACCAACCTACCTACCTAGCTAGCTAGCAACCTACCAACCTACCTACCTAGCTAGCTAGCAACCTACCTACCTACCTACCTACCTACCTACCTAGCTAGCAACCTACCTACCTACCTACATACCTAGCTAGCTAGCTACCAATCTACCTAGCTAACTACCTACCTAGCTAGCTAGCTATCAACATTGATTGGTAGTGTCCCGTGATAACCGGAATGGAGCATTTTGCCACAATTCCCAACATTCCAACATTCAGGACAATCCTCCACATCCCTAAAATCCCCACTTGTACATTTCTGATGAGGTTCCAAATAAAAGTAGTGAAGGTGTGAGTAGATGTGAGATGATGATGATGATGATGATGATGAAGATGATGAAGAAGATGTCTGACCTTAAGGCATAGCTCCTCCCACTGGCAGTGCAGGTGCTCCACCTGCTCCTCCAGCAGCAACACGTCATCGGCCATGATGTACTGGCTCAGGTCCGTCTTCATGGTGCTCAGATCTGTCAGACCTTCAGCCCAGTCCTCCAGGGAGTCCTCGTTCTCCTGCATACCATCACACACACACGGAGTCAGGATCCCCCCTCAGACGCCCCTCTCCATGGCTCCCACTGCCGCCCTCACGCCACCCGGCCTCTTTCTGCCCCTCGCCCCGCTCTGGGGAACTCTTTTCTTTCTGTCAGGATGTCCCGCCCTAAAGGGGGATTAAGGGCCGGCGGGGGGAGGGGCCAAGGGATAAAGGCTTTGACGGGTCAGCGGGGGAGGAGTCGAGAGTTAAACTTGGCTTTGATTTCCTGAACATGGCCACCACGGAGCTCCTCTACACCGCCCCAGGTGAAGACCTACGGCGGCCATGTTGTCTTCTGCTTCAGCGCACCTTGTTGCCGAGCGGCTGGTCGTCACAATCTGGCAGCAGCTGGTTGAGTCTGGTCTTCATGTCCTTCAGCTGCAGTGTTTTGTCTGCCAGTCCTGCCTCGCAGCGCTCCCAGTTCTAGGTCACAGAACAACCCGCGTGAGCAGACACAGGAAGTACGCATCCAACATGGCGCATGAGGCCTTCAAGATGGGATGTGATGAGAAGCTCTAATCAGGAACATAATCCAATCATCCACACACACTTGGGCACTCAACAAGTGGGAGGTCTTCATCGAGTAGGTGTGGACCAGAGAGGGACAACCTCAGCTGGAACGAGTTACGACTTCCCAAATAAGGAAAATAAAGACTAATGAATTAATTAACTAATGAATTAATTAAGCCGAATGTTTCATCGTCTTTATGAATGAAATGGAGGAAAATCTTTGTCCAAATGATTGATTGACAGATGATTAGTCCTGATTTAGGGTTAGGGTTAGGGCTAGGGTTACCTCCACGATGGTCTGGGCCAGGTCCAGCCTGCGGCTCAGCAGACTTTGGAGGTTGTCCCACTCCTCCTGCAGCGTTCCCAGGTCCATCTGGATCTGGCTCTGGGTCTCCTCGTCAGCCATGGAGAAGAGCTGGCGGCCCACCTCCAGGGTGTGAATGAAACTGCACTGATACCTCTGGAAGAGCAGCTCGGTGTGCTGATGGGGGTGGGGGGTGGGGCGGGGGGGGGTCGTAACAGAGTGAGTGAGTGGTCAGCGAGGGGCTTTGATTTTCCAGGAAACATCAACAGGCTTGTTTAAGACCTTCACGCCGCCATTAAAGTATGCACACGTCTTTGTCCTCATCAAAGACGCAAGAGACTTCCTCCTTCGCTGTGATCAGTGCTGCAATCACACGTTCCTTATTTGGCTTCATCATCCTAAGCCTTCCTTCTACTACGTGGGGGTACATGGGGGTACATGGGGGTACATGGGGGTACTGCCATTTTTATTTTGGAATAACAAATATAGTTACTGTCAACATTTCAGCTTTGTTTTTGGCTCTATTTTTTTATCTTCATTCATTCATTCATTTTCTACCGCTTATCCTCACGAGGGTTACGGGGGTGCTGGAGCCTATCCCAGCTGTCTTGGGTACCCTGGTACACACTGGTGGCCAGCCAATCCCAGGGCACATATAGGCAAACAACCATTCACACTCACATTCATACCTATGGACAATTTGGAGTGGCTAATTAACCTAGCATGTTTTTGGAATGTGGGAGGAAACCGGAGTACCCGGAGAAAACCCACGCATGCACGGGGAGAACATGCAAACTCCACACAGAGATGGCCGAGGGTGGGACTGAACTCGGGTCTTTTAGCTGTGAGGTCTGTGTGCTAACCACTCGACCGCCATGCAGCCCCATTTTTGCAAATATTATTTTTTTTAATTATTTTTATTGTAAAATATTTATTGCACCATTAAAAAAATATATTTATAGGCCTAAGTAATAACCTATTGAAAAAATAGGTAAAAAAAAATTTAAAAAATTGCTAAAAAATAAATTGGGCGAGAAGCAGGGATTGAACTCGGGTCTCCTAGCTGTGAGGTTTGTGCGCTAACATTTTTTTATGTTATTTAATTTTATTTCTGAGCCAATACAAAACAAGCCCCAGGACCACAGGTTGGACACCAGTGCCAAGCCAAATAACCCGAACCCTGAATGAACCCGGAATTACTTGGGACCCAACTGGACTAGTTTGTTGCCTGAGCTGACTGCTGTGGATACCAAGACAGGAAGTTAGCGTGTTAGCCGTAGATGTTACAAGTCCGGCCCACCTGGAGGTCCCGGAGCGAGCATCGCAGCTGCTGCAGGCTGCATCGGTTGGGCCCGCCCCCGCCCAGCGGCAGCAGGATCTGAGTGTCGGACAGGAAGCGCTGCAGCTTCTTCAGGCTGCGCCGGTAAAGGTGCCACTGCCTGACCAAACCCTCCACCAGGGAGCGCCGCTGGTCAGCCCGCCGCACGGCGCCCTGCCAGTGCTCCCTCAGCTGGGTCAGCTTCAGGATGAAGTCGCTCCTGCAGGAACAACATGTGGAGTTTTTCTTAAAGACGTTTTTATAGCCTGGTTTTATGGAAATACATGGTTCTTTTTTTCCCTGTGTGAGTTAATACCGTACTTTTAAGCCAAAACACTGTAGGTGTTCCTTGGAGTCATCAGTGAAATAATCACTGCAAAGAACAGAACCTGCACTTGATTCATCCGTAGTTGTCCTAAACTTTCATCTTTTGGAAAAGAAAAACTCTCCACAACCACTCGGATGCTATGAACATCCAGCAGCAACACAACATTGGGACATGACGACTACTTTGATGAAAGCTATATTGAAGCAAGTAGACAATCTACCCCAGGAAGCATTTGTTTACGTCTGCTTTGGCTGAGAGATGTTACTCAGATGACATCACTAACTGACATTTAATTTCAGCAAATTTACCGTTGGCTTTCAAAAAGTGAACAACATCCAAGAGAATTCTAAACGTTGATGGATTGGCGGCGTGTCGTTACCTGTCGTCCACCTCTCCTCTCTGCAGCAAGCGAAGCGCGTCGGAGATGACGGAATGGAGGATCTGGTGGCCGATGGACAGCTCCACCTGGAATCGCTGAGTCGCCACCACAATAAATCTTTCACCGTTCCAACAGGGCGGAGCTGCGACAACGATGGCGTTCTTACCTGGTGAGTGCACAGCTGCTGCCTGAGGCCGGCGTACGACCCCGACACGTCGACGGCCAGCTGATCTTCCATCCTCTGCAGGAACGCCATCCAGCTCTCGCACTTCTTCTCAAAGGTCTGCTGCCTCAAGGCGTCCGTCTGCAGCTCACTGACAAAAAGAAGCAGTGGAATCCATGACGTCTTAGCGGGGAGACATCTTGGTTACGTGACATACGCTTCTTTATAGAACGTAAGCTGGGACAAAACCAAATCCTTGTTTCAAGACCCGTCCTGGTCCTCACACGGTCACCCACCTGCAGGCCTCTTCGGCTCGGGCGGACGCGTCTCTCCAGCGGCAGTTGAGCAACTGCAGGCGGCGTGCGGCATCGTCGGCCAGCGTGACGCCGTGGCTCAGCTCGTTTAGCACGTCCAGGTCGGCGGTCAGGGCGCTCAGCTCCAGGAAGCCAGACTGCCAACATATGGCGCCATTAGAGAGACCGTCTGGACACCGGGGGGGGGGGGACACCAGCCCCCCCATTCTGTCATCACCTCTAATCTTATTGGCTCCTCCTCACAGGTGCTGACATTACTGCATTGCCAGCACACCAGGTACATTTGTAGTACTTTAATAATAGAAATATACACTTTTGACACAAGGGCTTGCTCCTGCTAGCTTGATGTTGACGTCCTACGATTTTGGATCAACACCCAATTACCCTGATTTCAGAAACCTGACCAGAGAAAACGCGTACCCGGAGATCCTATTCAGGAGTAGAGTACCACAAATGCATCCACGTTGGCAGGAAAGCAACCTTGTTCCATGTGGAACAAAGATTGTGGTCTCACCTGGTCCGTGCTGCGGTGCGTGTCCTCCAGCCACACCAGCCAACGTCCCAGTTTGGACTCCAGCTCGTCCAGGAGGCTGCTGACCTCCTGCAGCGTCTCCAGCTCCTCCTACTCACAAATACGGGAGCATATGTTCTCCTTCGTTTGTAGGTCAGTGTGACACAACACGAACATCTACACACTCCGGGACGGGATCAATATTTCACTATGTTATTGCTCATTAATAATAATCAGAATAATGTGATCAATATTTCACAACACGAACATCTACACACTCCAGGACGGGATCAATATTTCACTATGTTATTGCTCATTAATAATAATCAGAATAATGTGTGAAATATTTCACAACACGAACATCTACACACTCCGGGACGGGATCAATATTTCACTATGTTATTGCTCATTAATAATAATCATAATAATAATAATAATAATAATAATAATAATAATAATAATAATAATATAATAATCATAATAATAATATAATAATAATACTAATAATCATAATACTAATAATAATACTAATAATCATAATAATAATAATATAATAATAATAATAATAATATAATAATAATAATAATATAATAATAATAATAATATAATAATAATAATAATATAATAATAATACTAATAATCATAATAATAATACTAATAATCATAATAATTATACTAATACTAATACTAATAATACTAATACTAATAATAATAATAATAATAATAATAATAATAATAATAATAATAATATAATAATAATAATCATAATAATAATATAATAATAATACTAATAATCATAATGCTAATAATAATACTAATAATCATAATAATAATAATAATAATATAATAATAATAATCATAATAATAATACTAATAATCATAATAATTATACTAATACTAATACTAATAATACTAATACTAATACTAATACTACTACTACTACTACTACTACTACTACTACTAATAATAATAATAATAATAATAATAATAATAATAATAATAATAATAATAATAATAATAATAATAATAATTAACCAAAGTCCATTTGAGGAAAGAGAAAGCACCCTCAGCTCAGCTTGCTTCCCAGCCAGCGTCTCGCTCAGCTGCAGGACCCCACGTGACAGCAACCTGCTCTCTGATTGGACCAGAGCTGCAGCTGAGGGCTCCAGGCAGCCAATCAGGTCCTTGGAGGAGTCCAGCACCTCCTGCAGGTCAAACTGCAACGCATCGGCTCTCTCACGCAAAGTCTGAACAGAAGTGAACCAGAGGACACATAATGAGGGGGTGGACAAGTACTTTGTACTAACAGTACTAACAGTACTAACAGTACTAACAGTACTAACACAATAAAAGTAAAATAAATACAAATTCAAGCTCCTTCTCACCTGGACTTGGCGTGCGGTCTCGGTGATGCCGTCGACCGTGTTGGCTGGCCTGCTGGCGCCCCCCAGGATGCGCGTGGCGTCCCCCTTCAGAGTCTTGACCCGCTGCGAGAAGGCAGCAGCACTCCGGGCGTAGACATCCCACGCTGACAGGATGTCACGGCTCCTCTGGAGGCGCTGGTCCAACGCCACGGACGCGCTGCTCCAACTGCAGGAAGCGCTCGTGTTATCCCAGCGCCGCCTGCTGGGGGCGTGAGCGTGTGCATTACCTGTGTCTCTGTCGGGTCATCTCCTCGGTGAGAAGGGAGGCTGCAGCAGGATGGATGAGGTCTTCCAGGGCGGTGAGGGTTTGATTGAGCTGGTCCCACTCCACCTCGGAGGTCTCCATCTCCTCATTGAGATCCTGTTTGGAAAGAGGACACAAGAGAGCTCTACTTGATGGATCCACCTGACGTGATGGGAGTTTTACCTCCAGCTGGTTCAGGAGGTCTCTGTGGGCCTGCAGGGAGAGTCGAGGGCCGTGGAGATACGCCAACATGTGCGAGGTCGTCACGTGTCTCAGCCTCACGCCGCAAAGTCTGTCGTCCGCCGAGAGCCACAGCCGCCTGGCTTCAAGAAGACCGCTCTTCACGGCTTCATTCTGGAAGTCCAGCAGAATCATGGGAACGTTGCTGTGGGCGCATTCTGCTGTTAGCATTAGCAACGCTGACCTGCTGTGCTAGCGCCGTGCAGGCCATGCTGGACTCAGACGTCTGACGCCTCAAATGTCTGCCAGGTTGGCTGGACATCTCCTGCAGAGCCGCAGCTCTCACTTGGATCTGCTCCTCCAGGTTCTGGTGGACATTCACACCTTTACTTACTCATTCTGGCCTATAGGTTTTATATATATATATATATATATATATTTATGTGTTTGGTGATTTTTTTATTTATTTATTTTGTGTTTTTTATTTAGTTTTATTATTTTCATTTATTTATTTGTACAAATTTATGGATTTTTGGTCAAAATAATTATTTTTTACTTTTTATTTTGTGTTTTTTTATTTATTATTTTATTATTTATATATTATTAATATCATATATACATATATTTTTTTTATTATTTTATGTTTTTCTGCTAAAAAAACACGTTATTCACCAATAACAGCATAAAAATGCAATAAAAACACCCTGAATGTGATGTAATCATTGCTACAGCCACTTTTATTGTCAATGTTGATCTGAAATCGGGAGAGAGAGATGAGTCGTATGTCAGAAAGTGACATTTTTATGGGCGTACCCATTTTGCCGTTTACTCGTAAGTAGTTCCATTTTTTTTGCCCATGTTGACCTAAACTGTCTCCTCATTTCTCGGATGCAGCCCTTGGTGGAGAACCTTTAGACGCCCCTGAACTAACTGGTTTTAGAAAAGGACCAAGATGGCCAGAAGACTGACCTTGCAGGTGTCTACGCTCCTCCCAAGCTCTCCCAGGCCGCGGGGGGTCCGAGCCGACTCCACCCACAGCTTCTGATCTGCGATCCAGCGGTCGATCCGCTGGAGAGCGACTTCCTGCTCCGTCCTGATCCGCAACTCCTCCTCCAGCCTGTCGGTCTGGCGCCACACAGCAGGAGACGGGACCAGGACGGGTCCACAAGATCCAGAAGGTGATGCAAGGGAAGACCAAGTAGCAAATACAAAGACTTGCTTTGGTGGGACGTCCGTACCTGAGAGCTCAGCGTCGCCTGCAAAGCGAGCCAGCGATGGTTGAGGCCACCTTGATCTTCTGCAAACTGGTTTTCTTCATAGCGCCCCCAGTGGCAACCCCCGGTACTGCAGCTCTGTGATGGCTGACTGGCGTGGTCCAGCGTGGCCTGATGGGCTGACATCTCCACCTGATAGTCCTGAGAAGGCAGGCGAGTTATTTTACTCAACCAAGTCATGATACGTGGATCATATTTCTAGATGATTATTATTTCACGTGGCCTTGCTTTGTGTACGGGAAGCGACACCTCTACCTTACAGGACTTGAGACGCTGTTTGAGCTCAAGGCTAGTCCACGAGGCGGGTTCCATCAGGTGGTGTTGCTCTCCCAGTCCTAACTCCACCTCCTCCAGCAAGACCAGCATCTCCAGCAGCGCCTCCTGGTGGCTCAACATCTCCATCCACCACTGCAGGAAAGAGGAGAGAAAATGGAGTTTTTGCAACCAAGAACCGCGTCGCATGTGTCATGTGACACTCTGGTCTGGATCTCCTCAACCTCCTCACCTTGTGTAGAGCTTGTTGGACCACGGGGAAGTCCACCATCAGACCAGACCAGTCCTGTTCCAGTTGTCTGAGCTGGGCGCCAACATAATCAGGATGGGGTTCCGAGGCGTGCTGCGGGGACGCCTGGGTCTCCGGGTCTTCATCGGAGTCTTCATCAGCTTGGCTCAGCTCAGCCAGTTGGGCGCCAGCGCTGAGAAGCACCGCTTTAAGTCGCCGTTGGTCCTCCAGCTCTTTGCTCAGCGTCTGTGTAGGTCGGGATACGGTTTGTCTCAGCAGCCATGTTGTCCATGGTCATGTGACCTGCTCATGACCGGCAAACTCACCACAAAGCCACCGTACTCGTCCCGCCTCCGCTCGCCATCTGCGTCATCGGCAGCAGCCGAGATGACCAGATGCCTCCACCTGTCAATCATTGCCCTGGCCCCGCCCATCCAGGCCGTAAGGGCAGCCGAGTCACAAACGAAACTGGCGATAAGAAACAAAAAATTATTTTCTTTCTTTCTTTTCTTTCGTGTGAGGAATGACGCCAACGTTCGATGTCACCTCTTCCTCAGCCTCATCCTCCTGTCCACTTTGCCACCGTCTATCTTCAGCCTCTTCTGAAGACCTCTCCGACGGGACTCCAGCCGACTGCAGGCCACACCCACTGCCACGCAGCCCGCCCCCTGCAGCGTAAGCCCCGCCTCCAACATCTGACCGAGCCGAGCTGCGTTCCTTTCCAGAACGGAACCGAGCTCCTGTCGGATAAAAGAACATCAGAATAAATCATCATCATCATCATCATCATTTATGGGTGGATGAGTGGTTAGCATGCTGGCCACGCATTCAAGAGATGGGGATTCGATTCTCTGTGTGGAGTTCGCATCTTCCCTCGCTCGTGTCTGGGATTTCTCCGGGTGCTCCGGTCTCCTCCCACATTCCCAAAACATGCTAGGTTAGCTGGACTGGCGGATCTAAGCTGGTGTGTTGGTCTGTATGGAACCAGTCCAGGGTGCGCCCAACCACAGCTGGGATAGGCTCCAGCATTCCGGCGGTATCGAAAATGGATGGTTCCTTTAGCTGTATTTTAGGTGTGAACCTACTACAACTAGACCACTAGCGTAGGAATGGAACTCCTTTGTGGACCTCCTTTGAGGGCCTCCTGATCTCAAATGTAAACAAACAAAATGGCTGACTGTAACGAGCTTGTTGGATGGCGACTCGTTTACAAAGTCTGCTTATCTTCGTCTCTTTGAAGGCCACGCTAACTTTGTTGCTCATCGTATGACAAGAGAAGAGCGACGCCTCCTTTTCCATCCCGGATAAATAAGCCTCATATTTCCAGGTGGAGGAAGGAGTGAGAGGGAATATGAAGCCAGATAAATTGTAGTCGGAGGTCCTGGATAATAAAGCCCGGGAACGCCGTGTGCCTTGAGAGAAAGCATCCCATTGGCTGATATTTCATTGAGCAGAAGGAGCAGAAGGAGCACAGGGAGCCTCCTGGTCTCCAAATGATACCAACAGAAGATGGGAGGCTTGCTGTCCAGTAAATGATGTTCTCATGAAGATTACCTGGTACATACACAGCAGCTTTGACGCATCCCTCCCCACGTGCATCCTGGGAAATGAAGTCTCCAGACCCCTCAGCAGGGACTCGGACCAGGCGGCTTCCTCCTCCCACTGTGACCACATCTGACATAAATAAAATATTTATTGTACCATTAAAAAATATATATTTATAGGCCCAAGTAATAACCTATTGAGTGTTATTGACCTGTCACGTGATTAATAATAATAATAATAATTATAATAATTGCTCTGAGAACACAGCATTTCATCTATGTACAGTTCCTAGGACAAAGATGGACCCTGAGTTGGTCAAGTGTGGGAACCCCTGCTGTCAACATTCCCGTACATTATAAGGTGGAATATATCTGTCCAACTCCAGAACTGTTTGGAAAATATTAAGTTCATATGGAATATCGATATCAAGTTCTGGGTGTACCCCGCCTCTTGGCTAAAGAATGCTGGTGTAGGCTCCAGCACACCTCATGACTCCAGTGAGGATAAGCAGTATAGCATTGTACTACCATAGTACATAGTACAATGGATTATATATAGATTATATATAGCACTCATGGCACCAACGTTCTTAGTAAGGGTGTCACATTCAGACTAACAGCAACAATAGGAGATGTTTATGTTGTCCTGGAAGTTAAAAATATGGGATTTACCAGGAAAAATGGGAGCGTTACGGGAGGGAGGTAAGCTATGCGCCCAAAAGACGACATTTGAGACCCAGCGTTGGAGAAGGCACCTGAACTTCCTGTCGTTCCTCATCTCCCAAGTGTGTGTCCCACCTGGAGGATTCGTCCCATGTTGACCCCTTTCTCCAAGGCCTGCTTCTGGAGCGGGAGCGCCTCCTCCTGAAGGTCCCGCATTACCGCCTCCCACTTCTGGAGGGCGCTCTCTGGAAGTGTCTTGGTCAGGAACTGCAGGCGGTCTAAATGTCGGCTCAGAAACTGGAAGAGCCTCTGTTAGGAAGAAAGACCAATCAGTCGAGTACCGAGAAGAAAAGCGAGTCCAGCCCTAACGTTTCCGTGGCACGCCCACCATGTGAGCGCTGAGCTGCTGCTGGAGCCGAGTCCTACTCTGGAGATGCAGGTTCTGATCCAGGCGTTCCGAGGCCAGAGCAAGCAGATCCCTGAGGCTCCACACCAGCCGCTCGCAGTGCTTCAGCGCCTCCTCACCGCGGGGGCTCATGCCGCACGGGGCGGCGTGCACTTCCTGCAAGCAAACATGGCTGCCGAATCCTCTGACATGCGACATCATCTCCTCGCCCTGATGGCACACCTGCAACATGGCCGCCTGCTCCACCAGAGAGGAGGGAAGGTGGCGACGTGTCTCCGCCCCCATCAGGGGGTCCACGTCGTCAGCCTGCTCCACCAGAGAGGAGGGAACATGGTGACGGGTCTCCGCCCCCATCAGGGGGTCCACGTCGTCAGCCTGCTCCACCAGAGAGGAGGGAACATGGCGACGTGTCTCCGCCCCCATCAGGGGGTCCACGTGGTCAGCCTGCTCCTGCATGAAGGTCACAGCCTAAAGCGACATCACACATCCTACGCTTAGTCACGTTTCATAGACAAGATGGCGACTACTGAGGGCCGTAAATCACCATCACCGCACGTTTACCACGTTTACCGTCCGGGCACTGGGTACTACTGCATTTTGCTGTACTTGTACACTGAAAAGTACACCAACCTACACAGCATTTGTTGACACACAATGTGACCAATCAGGAGGCTCCGCCTACTTAGCGTTGCGGCTAATAATAAATAACGATATAAATAAAGTTAGGCTACCTGTGGCGTTGACTTTTGCTCCTCCTGGTTTTCCAGTTGTTGATCTCGACTGACCAACGCCGCCTGCACCGCAGGAAGGATCCTACAGAGGGCGTCCACGCACCGCTGGACACAGGCCGACCCCAGGACGCCCATGACCTTTGCCCCCTGAGTGGCCAACTCATGGTGGAGGGCGGACATGTCGGTGGCCAGCGTCTGGACGAGAAGATCAGCACGTGAGGCTCCAACGAGGTCGTCTCTAATTCTTTCATTTTGTGCCACCTGGAAGTGGACTCGTGTCTGGAGGTCTTCCTGGTCTTCCTGGTCTTCCTGGTCTTCAGGCGTGACTCCAGTCGTGGGGAGAAGATGGTTGATGGAGGTCAGAAAGATGGTCAGCTCCCACAGCTCATGAAGGACGTCCTCTTCCAGGGCACCATGAGGGGCGTCCAGGGTGGACGTCCTCTGGGGGTCATTGACGAAACGACAAATGAGGTAAAGTTACGCAACAACACACTGATTGGCAGCCTTGGGGGGGGGGGTCACGGCGCCCTTCCTGGACACACCCAGTGTAAATCAGCCCCTCCCGCCAACATCAGCTCACCTCGGCCCACCGTCCCAGATCTCGCAGGCGTCCGACGTGAGCATGGAGCTGTCGGAGGCTGTCAGAGCCAATCAGGCGTCCCGCTGCTCCATCCCGACGCGTCGCTGATGAGTTTGTCACCTGATGTGGCGCACAGACGAGGACAGGAGCTCAGAGGAACACGCCACGCTCATCAAGCCCCGCAGGAGCTCCCATAACACCAAGGAGGCAACAAAGTGTCTCGGGCTCCGAGGAGGTGATAATCAAGCGTGGCGGGGGGGTGAGGGGGGGGGGGGGGGGGGGACCAATTTGCGGTGTGAAGAGTGATGATCAAGCACGCCGTCCTCAGCATGGATGATGGACGCCTTACCTCGGAGCCAGGAAGCAGCCAGCTCTCCTCCACGGCCAGAAGCCGACTGTGAAGACCGTCCCACGTCTCACGAGCACTGCCGTCCTCGTCCTCAGTGGGACGCCTCCTGGGGGGGGGGGCATTAAAGAACACACCTCAAACATTCACAATGATTTTACACCAGGGCTGACTTTCCTGAACAAAACTAACTTCCAACTTTGAGATGAGATTTCACAACAACAAGAACATCAAATCATCATTTTTCATCATCGGCATTGTTTTACTACAAAAGGTAGACGTGTGAATATGAGCGGAATACTTATCGTTACCGTGGCGACAGCAGGACCTGCTCCTGGGGCTCCTGGGGCCCCTGGGGCCCCTGGCTGAGGCGGCGAGCGCCGGCGATAGCGATGGCCTGCGTCAAACCTCGCTGCTCGCTGAGCTGCTGCTCCAACTCCTGCATCCAAGACCATATCAACGTTATTTCACAACCGACCCTGCAGGACAACCAGCGGGATGACAGTGAAAGGACGAGGAAGATGGCGGTAGGTTGGCGGTAGGTTGGCGGTAGGTTGGCGGTAGGTTGGCGGTAGGTTGGCGGTAGGTTGGCGGTAGGTTGGCGTACGCAGCGGCCTCAAGATAAGAAGAAGAAGCTACCAACTAGCTACCAACTAGCTACCAACGAGGTGTCAATCAAGTCAGGCTGTCATCGTGCTGGGTTACAAGATGTTTCATAAGTCTACCTTCTGTTGCTGCAAGCTGCTCTGACGGAGAAGTTTGTTCCTCGGAGAGGAGAACATCTCCTGAAGGCTGCTGCTGTGTCTCAGCCTGGCCACCAGGGGGCGATCCGCCTGAAGGAAGACAGCTTCGTTGTTGTTCGTCATCACTTTCACATCATTACGGTATGAGAGATTTAGCTTATATATATATATATATATATATATATATATATATATATAATATCACATTATTTAGGGGGGCTTAAGAACATATTTTTTTAATCAACAAAAAATATGAAATTATTTAGGTGGGGCTTAAGAACATAATTTTTTTAATCAATAAAAAATATCAAATTATTAAGGGGGGCCAAAGAACATTTACATTTTTTTAATCTATAAAAAATATATTATTTAGGGGGCTAAAGAACATTTAATAAAATCAATAAAAAATATCAAATTATTTCGGGGGCTTAAGAACATTAAAAATAAATTTAAAAAAATCTATAAAAAATGAAATTATTTAGGGGTCTAAAGAACATTTAGTAATTTTTTTAATCTATAAAAAATATCAAATTATTTAGGGGGGCTTAAGAACATTTTGGGGGGTTTGAAGCCCCCCTAAAATAGGCCTAATGACGCCACTGGTCGGTAGAAATGGTTGCAGTATGGGTGGTAGTAAACTGGCTGGCGTTCACATGAAAAATAAAAGCGTGGATCGTGTGAAGGGGAGCCCTTTGAGCACGGGACTGGGAGGTGAGGGGGGGAGGCTCATCCAAAGGGAGGTGATGAGGAGGCAACTGATGAGGAGGCAACTGATGGGAGTGTGAAAGGAAGAGGTAACACCAAAGGATGGCTGAACATGGCTGGGAAGGACCCATCAAAGGAAGTTGGGTGACTATTTGAGGAGCTCGGAGGTGTTTAATTGAATACGAGGGAAGGTGTAATTAGTGTTAGATTTATTGTGGGGAAATATAGCACTAGCGTGTCTGTCAATGCAGCCCAGACAGTACTGAAAGGGGGCGGTAATAAAGCATGTTCGCTTCATTAGGTACACCATCCCATGGGATCCAATGCAACAAGCCATTATGAAAATATCAATAATAAACACCATTACAGTATATTTGAGCTAGCTAAATAAGGTCATCAAAGTATGAAACAATGAAGTATGTTTTCACAAAGAAACTCCACGTCTCATTTGACTTCCCTGCAGGTGAACTGGACAAACTTGAAATGTGACGCTCTCGTTATAGTCTCTTCTTGGCTCATGCAAATGAGGACTAATTAGCCCTGGGCGCTTTGGTTCTGTTCAAATGGGGGAGCTGGGTGGGAAATATGAACATGAACCTCTGGTTGTTTAACCATAGTTGACCAGAGATTGGAAGGCCAGCGAGGGCAAATAAATCCTCAAAAAAATTATATTATGAAAGCAGGAAGTGAACAAATGTAACAGTTAGTGATTGTAAAAGTACCAGATGGAGGGGTAGGATTTAATAAGCTTTGCTTCTTCCTACTCCTTTTGGACATGTGGAACTGGGAACTGATTATGGGATGCACTCAATTGTAATCTGATGCATGTTCAAATGAAATCAAAGCAATTAAAAGCAATTAAAAGCCTCCTAATTAAGGTGACCAAGAGACTAAATGGCACATCCAGGCTAACCATCCTTGGCAGCATTTCTAGCATGAAAGCCAGCAGCGCCCCCGAGTGGACGGACGCCCGCCCGCCGTACCTTCTCTGGTGTCTCTTTGAGGGTGAGCCTCCTCTCCTCTCCCTGCTTGTCCTCCAGCAGCTGCTGGAAGGACACCAGGTTGGACTTGAGGTCCTCCAGTTTGGACGCTAGGAGCTCAGCCGCCTCCCGTTGGGATTCGGGGGCGCCCGATGGAGGAGAATCGATCCGGTCGCGGTGCTGCTCGGCCACCAGGCCCAGCTCGGAGAGAATGGCCACCTTCTGCTCCAGCTCCAGGAACATCTCCTGGACCATGAAGACAAAGCCTTGTTAGATGCTTGAAGCTAGTAACAATCTAGACACGCCTGATCAACATTTTAGGACCAGTTGAAAAATGGCAAGAATGTAGATTTGGCCGTGTTGGATCTAAAGGAGGTACCCTCAAAATGCAAGAGGAAGAAATGGGAGTCTTCACCGCCGTTTCACGCCCCTGCACAAAACAAACCTGGAACAGCATACAAGCTGGTGTTGCCAGTCGTATGTGGGTCATGGAGGAGGCGTGTCTGAACCCTCGTCCCAGGCCGTGTGTTTCCTTCCAAGCCTCGGTGGGAATGAAACTTTCATGGAGGCTCAGGTTGCACTCGGAGTTCCGTGACTAACAAGATCCCGGATCAGCGGAACCCCGCTGGACCCCATGAGAACCAAAAGGCGACCCGGGGACAAAATTGGAACGATCAAGAATGAAAAATGCTAACTCAACTGTTGACTAAATGATCATGAATTAAAATAATTACTTTTTAATCCTAATTAATTGGATTAATTGAGACTCCTGTTTCAATATCTCCGGTTTCAATAAGTCCAGTCCGGCCGGCCGCCAGTGGGTGGGGCGTACCTGGCAGGTGAGGAGTTGTCGCTCCACGCCGTCCTGCATGTCGCGTCTCCCGCCCGCCTCCAGACGTGCGTGGGCCGTGAGCAGCCACAGCTCCAGCTGACCAACACGCTCCAGGCCCGCGTGGAGGGCTCCTTCCGAGGGGCAGAGCCGGGGGGGGGCAGGCCCCCCGCCCTGCAAACAAACACAGGCTTTTACCTGCCGCAGGTCAAAAGACGCGAGCCGGGCGGTCATGAGACGTAAAGGCGACGCCAAAACACAAAGACTGGTTGGCCCCGCCCACTCGTGACAGGACCTACTTCCTGGTTCTCCAGGAGGCAGGCCTCGTGCTGTGTGGGCGGAGCCGATAGAGGGCAGGGTGGACGTTGTGATTAGGTCAACGCTTTCCTGCTCATCGGCTGTCAATCATGCACGTCACGTTGTCTAAAGTCCAAAATGTCAGCACGCAAACAGGAAGTTACATTAATCATTCGTCTTCACGCAATCTACTTTTTATATCTCACAGCACAAAACATCGTGTCACTTGACTCGGTACATCATCAACGAAATTCAGTGTCAAATATTGTCAAAAATGCTCATTTTCACACATAAAATGATGGATCTGTCCACGGTTCAACTGGTGAACATATTAGTGAATAGAAAAGTGAACCGGACCGATCCAAACTTTTCTATATAAGTTGTATCGTGTCATGTGGCGTCTGTCGCTCTCTAGTGGACATATGAGGGATTACCATATGCCTCCTATAGTTTATTACGTCCATCGGGGAGTGAATGTCTTTATTTTTATGTACACATCATTGCTTGGAGTTAATAGGATTTTAAAAAAACTGATCAATTTGAGCGTTTCAGTGGATCAAAGAGCACACCGGGTTATTATGGGACATTATCATCACACTCTGTGTTGAAAGTGAGTCAAAAGTGCCAAACAAACATGGCAGTGAGTGAGTTATTTGGCCCTAACCCCCCCCCCCCCCCCCCCAACACCCCCCCTCATTGTGAGCCAGTGACACAAACACTCAGAGAGACAGAGAAGTCAATCACGCCTGTTGGTTTATTTGTGTTTCTGCTTGCTTGGAAAGTGGACAGAATATAGAAGGAGGAGAAAAGGACATGCTCATGGAGGAAGACTCTTCATGCTGCCAGGTCTCACACACACACACACACACACACACACACACACACACACAATATTTCACATGGATTGACATGTGTCTCTCCGCTCCCCTCACCCAAACACTCACATGTTAAATGTTTCAATCTGTCAGGGAATCCATCACCATGTAATTCATTCATTCTGTGATTAATCACGATATCAACCTTCTCCTGCCGGCAGCAGTGAGTAGAAGAAGTAAACACATTTTGTGCATTTTCATGGCAAAAGGTCTTTTAAAAAAAAGATTTTTATTCAGCGTCAATAACAAGATTATATTTAAATATTTAAACACAAATAGCCCGCTAGCTAACAAACAAATCTTTATTTGCTGACACTCATAGAAAAAAGAATGGAACAAGTTCACCCCCCCCCCCCCCCCCAGTTCCCCCATTTCACTCCCCCCATGCTTAAATGACAAGAAAACAACATGGCTGTCATCAGCGTTCATAAAAATGTCATGCGGGTGCAAACTATGACTTGAAGACACAAACAATATCATTCATGTGCTGCCATGACCCCCCCCGCCCTCTTCATGTAAACATACGGCTCGCTGATGCTAATGCTAGTCATGTTGCCATGGAAATGCACTGCAGGTGAACACGCGGTGATCGTTTTTCAACGTAACACAACACTTAAGCAGACCGGCTTCTAGAAGAGGAACCTTTAGACGGTTTCCTCCTAGCGCAGTTCTAGGAAGACTCGATGCTACTTCCTGTGCTACTCTTTCAATCCGGTGGAGGGTAACACATGCTAAGCTATCTGGCTGCTAATATAGCTCATTAATATTTATTAAGATTTATTTTTTCAGGGCCAATAGAAAAACAAGCTGCAGGCTGAAAGTGTGGACCCCCTTTGTTTCAGTACCAGGTTTGTCCACTGCATGCTCAATAATGTATAAGAATAAGGACTTTGGTCTACAGGAAGTTCTCCAACAGGTTCTCGGCTCTTCTGAAGCCTCTTTGTGGGGGGATTAGATGTTGGAATAACTAGAAGATGCTGGTAGTCTAGGTTCGGTTCTAGCTTGTGTTCATGGCTCAGATTAAGATGTTTTCTACTTGCACGTGTAGATCTAGGAGAGCACGCATCTCTGATTCGGATTCTGCTGAGCTTTGGAGACGTTTACGGTGGAGGAGGACGTGTTTACCATGCTCTCACGGGGGTCCTGGCTTCTGGCATCTGCGTCTCGCGGCTCCGATAGATCCTCTGAAGAACTCTGGTCTGTGGCACCATCACACACATCCTTTGGAACATGAGCAGGGTTAAAGGTCAGTCTGTCATGGGCGTCCGGCGAGGGCCGCATTTATTTTAACAATATGCCGAAGGTATAACATAAGCTATTGAGCTAGTTAGCTAGCCTCCAGTTGTAAACTTAAGAGAGGGTTTTGAATGGAGTGGACAGAGGACAAAGTAAGAAGCCAAAAACCTACCACTTCCACACGGAAGAGGAGGATAACTTTTTTCCACTGTATTATGTCAGACATGCCATTGCTGACTCCATGCAGTAATATCATCTAACATAATCTAACATAATCTGCAACAGGGTGAGTTGAGTGAGCCATGTTGGAACGTTGATGTTGCAGGGATGACTACTACTAGCATGCATGCAATAACAACCTGATGATGCTAATGAAGCCTTTTAATACTCCTAACAGTCAGACTGCACTAATAAAAACATATCAAGCTATGACTTCAGCTTCGTGCGGAACATTGAGCCAAGCAAAAAAGACAATAATTAATTTGCATTTGGGGAACCAAAGTGTGAAAATGAGAGTGAAGCTACCTGTGTGTCATGTAGCGACTCTCTCTCGGCGCTTTCTTCCCTGGAAGCTTGGCTCTTTTCAGGGGCTTCCTGATGCCAACAATGAAAAACACAACACGAACTAAATATAAATAAATAAACTAAACTTAATTAGAGATCATGAGTATAAAATAACCTCAAATCTGACAAATTTAAGGGAAAGCTGACTCGTAAATATGCGGAGATCAGCTGAAGGTCAGAGTATTCTAGAAGGAAAATCTTTTGGAATGATGATAACTTTCGACACCCCGTTACTGCAAGTTACTGAAGCCGCCTAAAAATATATCACCGACTTCATAACTAATATGCAGCGCAGTGACAGTGCTGCAGAGTGACAAGGGAGGGGGGACATAACCACATAAGCAATGAGGATTGGCTCAGGTTTTAGTTAAATTGCGTCTTCAGCCAATCAGAGAACTTGGGTGGGCGGGTGTTTAGAGCACATAAGCAATGAGGACTGGCTAAGGTTTAGTAAGATTGCGTTTTCAGCCAATCAGAGAAGTTGAGTGGGCGGGTGTTTAGAGCACATAAGCAATGAGGATTGGCTAAGGTTTAGTAAGATTGCGTTTTCAGCCAATCAGAGAAGTTGAGTGAGCGGGTGTTTAGATCACATAAGCAATGAGGATTGGCTAAGGTTTAGTAAGATTGCGTCTTCAGCCAAGCAGACAACTCGGGTGGGCGGGTGTTTAGATCACATAAGCAATGAGGATTGGCTAAGGTTTAGTAAGATTGCGTTTTCAGCCAATCATAAAACTTGGGTGGGCGGGTGTTTTGAACACGTCCAAACAGCGTTTGCCAAATGGAAGTACAGACACTACTTTAACCTCGTTAATGTCAAAGGTAAAATGTACATTATGTCCCCGAAAAAAAAACTTTGTCCACGTCTTGTGTGAGCAACTCAAACCCACATAAACGCCTGTCGACTGCAATAAATACAAACCTCTGTAATGGTACCCGTCTTTGCTGTGTGTTTGTGTGTGTATGTGTAGTGGGGAGGGGCAATAGTTACTTTTACTGGTACCTAGTTACTTTTGTAGTGGAGTACCTCCGTTACTTTTTTTGAGAAGTAACTAGTAACTATAATGACTTTTTTAAAGTAACACGCCCAACACTGCTTATAGAAGACAAAGTTAATGGAGATGAGATTGAAAGGTTATCAGGAATATGAAGACATGGAGCCAAAGAAAACAGATAGAGAAGTAGAGGTCACCTTCTATGTCACTTTTTTTGTTACCTCAGAAGAACCACCCAGGAAAGCATCCCAGAGCCACCACAAAGCACCTCCTCCACCTCCCTTCACTCTCTGCTCCTGCCCTCCCACTTCCTGCCAGGCCTCCTCAGCAGGGAGCGCCTCGCCGCCACCGCCGTGCCCTTGTCGCTGAAACAAGACGAATGTGCTCTGAAGGCTACCACCACGACCATCTACCAGCTGGTTGCTGCACATTCCATTCATGTGTCAACTCTTAGAATTCCCAAGAAGACCACACTAGTAGTAGTTGTCATGCAGACGTGATGTTCAATACAGTCAAACATCGCCCGCTGGTGACACACTTCCCATAGTCTCATGTGAGATCTACTTCATGTATGTCTACAGTAGATCCTCACTTTTCCCGGGGGGGGGGGGGGGCTATGTCCCAGGACCAACGAAGGGTGAACAACCATCAATCTCAAGTATTTTGAAAGCTCGCCAAGGTGACCATTGACGTGTCTTTGACGATTTCAGATCACCATTTGCAATAAAAGTGACTGTTGCAATAATTTGGTTCAGCTCCGTAAGTCTTAGTTTCGAAGTATTAGTGGGCCATGAATGCTGAATGGTGACTATGCGAGGATCCACTGTATTCCATATGGAATCCTGCACTGTACATTCCGCTGGTCCCTACCGTCGGACTGTCGGTTGGCCCTGACCGTCTCTGCTCGGGCGTCGCTCTTTCCACCCTCATCAACGCAGCTCCGGAACGTCGCAGCACGTCATCCTCAACGTGAGCAATCGTGATCCGGCCGTGTCCGGCTTCCTCCTGCCGATAGGCCACACAAGCAAAACATCATCAGTTGGAGGTGAGAGAACTAGGACGAGGACGCTTGTCCTGCCAGCTGACCTCAGCTTCCTCGGAGCTGGACTTGAGCGGTCCTGCTTGGGATGTGCTCTGAGGGACTTGTGCGGGAAGCTGCTGGATGAAGAGAGCCGGGACTTTCTGTGACGAGCGTAGAAGTGAAGTTTGATGCGGGCCGCTGATCGGTTGATCTGCCAATTGAGCGACTGAGCGACTGACCTTCTCCAGCTCCAGCAGCAACATTTGCAGCTGATCAATGACGACGAAGACACTCAGTGTCTCCTCTGCCTTCTCCGGAAGATGGAGTTCCAGTTTGGATTTCTGAATGTCGGCGATGCTGCTCCTCATGGTCTGGATCCTCTGCTCCACCATCTGCATATGAGAGAGAAGAGCCATATCTTCTCTAAGAGGCCGTTTGTGTTTGATGAAGAAGACCAGCAGCACATCACCTTCAAACGTTTCTCTTTGGGGCTGGGCAGCGTCTCTGGAGAAGATAAAATAGTCTTGATCTCCGCAACGTTACTCTCCATCTTCCTGACCTCGCTCTCGATCACGTCCACCTCCTTGGAAGCCAGAAGATGTCAGCAACATCGACAGGACATCGAGACCCATAACTCCAAGACTCACGGCAGCGGCACGCTCCAGTCGAGACAAAGGAGCGGCAAAGCTATCTTCAACGGCGGCTACTTGGCAGTCGGCTTGGATGAGTTCTTCCCGGAGCGCCGAGACATCCACCACCTGAGACATGTCCTCCAGGACTGAACTGAAACCCTGCAAGGTGGTTCGGATCTGTGCTGAGTCCTTCAAGACCGTCTGTGAAAGAAAACCAGACCACATGATGATTACCATAACATTAAAAACATGATGTGCTGTTTGATTTGAGGTTCTGCTGACCTGCAGATCTTGGACGTGATCGCTCAGACACTTGGCCGTGGTGTACGTGCGGGGAGCGGCGAGCCACGACTTAGCCTCCGCCATCCAACTCTTGGAGCTGTCAATCATTTCCTGATGCTCCTGAAGGCACGTTTGCATCTGATGGCACATTTAGCATTCAGCAACTTCATTCATTCTACCGCTTACTGTTACTGCTCTACTGCTGGAGCCTATCCCAGCCGTCTTCAGGCGAGAACCCGTGGCCAGCCAATCCCAGGGCACATATAGACAAACAACCATTCACACTCACATTCATACCTATGGACAATTTGGAGTGGCTAATTAACCTAGCATAATTTTGGAATGTGGGAGGAAACCGGAGTACCCGGAGAAAACCCACGCATGCACGGGGAGAACATGCAAACTCCACACAGACATGGGTGGGATTGAACTCGAGTCTCCTAGCTGCGAGGCCTGCGCGCTAACCACTGTTCCACCGTGCAATCATGCAGTAACATAAACAGCTATACCACATGAATGAACACTTAGCCACCTTGCTGAGGAGGGTTGTCCTTTGCTCCGCCCGTTTGGCCAGCTGAGCGTGGAGCTCCTGCACCTCCATCAGCCTCTCTGTGAGGGACAGCGCCTCCTGTGGATGCTCCAGGTCTCGCATGTCGGCTTCCAGTGCCGCCACACACTTGTGCCATCTGTCCAACTCGTCCCACAGCAGCTGCAGGAACATCAGGTTAAAACTGGCTTCCAACGTTCAGATGTTCCAAGTGTTTTGTTTGCGTCGCCACCTAGCGTCTGCTAACTACGTCCTAACATCTGGCCATCAAAGACTCTCATTCAATGGAAGAAGAGTCCAGCTTTTCCCCAAGGACGCTGGATCCTGGTCAGTACCCACCTTCTGAGCAAGCTTTGCATCCTTCACAGTGGAACTTCTCACTTCCAGCGTCTCCTGCACTGACGTCAGGGCAGCATGAGTCTCCAGCAACTTTGCACCAATTGTGTTCACAAGGCCGCTTTGTTCTATAGCTTCTTCTACCTGGATGGCCCAATGAGACACAAAGACCTCAGCAGGTACGGTACATGAATGCACCATATGGGCTTCATGTACCTCCTTGTCATTCTGAATGACTACGGGACCTTCTCAGACAGTTGGTATCAACCGTCCCATCACCATCCCAGTCCTGAGTTTACCTTAACTTCGACTTGTTGCAGAGTTTTTTGGATCTCCTGCAGTTGGCCATCGATCTCCACGGGGACCACCTGGAAGTACTTTGTCTTGAGGCCTTCCGTGATACGATGGACCATAGCCTTCTGGATGCACAGCTGGCTGTGAATCTCCTGGAACCCCAGAGGAGAAGTTGTGATTTCATTCCCAAATGGAATCTCCAAGAGCGTCGGCGCACCTTCAGCTGTGCTTTGTTGCTGCTTGGATCCATCTCCAACAGAAGACTGTCAGCGGCTGTCAACCAGACCCAGACGACCTGCAGCTCCTCCTGCACTCTTTCTTTCTCTTCCAGCTCCAGCGTGATGGACTCCAAACCCTTGAGGCTCCTCTGCTTCACGCTGAGGAAACACAGCCAGGGATTTGACAAGCGGAATCAAAAACGTCCTCCTGTTTAAAGACCTTAGCACCTCACCTGTTGTACCTGGCCTGCATGGCTTGCAGCTGCTGGCAGAGTGGAGTGGGTGGAGCCTGTTCCACGTGGGCGGGGACAGCCAGCAGCCTGGCAATGCGTAGTTCAAGGGCAGAGAGGGCGCGGTGCTCACAGTCCAGCCTGTCCTGGTATTGGTCCCAGGACTGCTGCAGATCATGAAGCTCATCGGTAGATGCAGTCAACGGGGCGGGCTCCGGGAGCTCCACCTCCACTTGCTGGAGTAGATCAGATGCCTTCTCCACCTGAGAAAGCAAAGCAGGCCTGGGTAAGCAGGTGTGGTTCCCTCCATCAGCGTGGTTTCCTGCTCAGGCTTACCCTGCGGGTGATGTCACGCCATTCTGCAATCTGTTGGTTGAGTCTTGAAGTCAGCTGCTGACAGCCGTGCCTCAGTCTCGCAATGCATCTCCATGCGGCCGCCGTTGAGGTTTCCCGGTGTCCGCGGCAACTCTGCTCCGGACACCACTCCACCACCTCCTCCAGATGCTTCTGCAGACAATCCAGCTCCTCCTGCAGAGCCTACACCAGAGAGCCGAGACGCCATCGTTTGTAGTCTGCTGCATTGTTAGAACGTCAGCCGCTAGCCTGGCGTCTGATACATACCGCAACCTTTGCTAGCTGCTCACTGCACTCAGCCGGGGACGTGACCTTATGGGAGACCACCTCAGCAAGGCCCCCCTCCGCCTTCCTCAAACGCAGGCTGATGTTGTCACTCCATTTGCCGTCATTTCTGTACGTTTCCGCACAGCTGAGGCACAAATGGCAACCGTGAGAACAAAGACCACATCCTCCGTGTGCTCATGGGAATAAATCATGGGAACAAATCATGGGAATAAATCATGGGAATAAATCATGGGAACAAATCATGGGAACAAATCATGGGAACAAATCATGGGAATAACTCATGGGAATAAATCATGGGAATAAATCATGGGAACAAATCATGGGAACAAATCATGGGAACAAATCATGGGAATAACTCATGGGAATAAATCATGGGAACAAATCATGGGAATAAAACATGGGAATAAATCATGGGAATAAAACATGGGAATAAATCATGGGAATAAATCATGGGAATAAAACATGGGAACAAATCATGGGAATAAATCATGGGAATAAATCATGGGAATAAATCATGGGAACAAATCATGGGAATAACTCATGGGAATAAATCATGGGAATAAATCATGGGAACAAATCATGGGAATAAATCATGGGAATAAATCATGGGAATAAATCATGGGAATAAATCATGGGAATAACTCATGGGAATAAATCATGGGAATAAATCATGGGAATAAATCATGGGAATAAAACATGGGAATAAATCATGGGAATAAATCATGGGAATAAAACATGGGAATAAATCATGGGAATAAATCATGGGAATAAATCATGGGAATAAATCATGGGAATAAATCATGGGAATAAATCATGGGAACAAATCATGGGAATAAATCATGGGAATAAATCATGGGAACAAATCATGGGAATAAATCATGGGAACAAATCATGGGAACAAATCATGGGAATAAATCATGGGAACAAATCATGGGAATAAATCATGGGAATAAATCATGGGAATAAATCATGGGAATAAAACATGGGAACAAATCATGGGAACAAATCATGGGAATAAATCATGGGAATAAAACATGGGAATAAAACATGGGAATAAATCATGGGAATAAATCATGGGAACAAATCACGGGAACAAATCACGGGAATAAATCACGGGAATAAATCATGGGAATAAATCATGGGAATAAATCATGGGAATAAATCATGGGAATAAAACATGGGAATAAATCATGGGAATAAATCATGGGAATAAATCATGGGAATAAATCATGGGAATAAAACATGGGAACAAATCATGGGAATAAATCATGGGAATAAATCATGGGAATAAATCATGGGAATAAATCTCCTACCTGGTAAGATTCTCCAAATGTAGGTAGCCCCTGGCCTTCAGTGTGGACATCCGGACCAGGAACTGGCTCAGCACAGCCTCTTGGAGTTGCTCCACCTCCACAGGGGACAGGTAAGGATGTGGAGCAGGTTCATCCTTCAGCTGGTTCATGTAAGTCTGGGCGTGGTCTTCCAGGGAGGCCAAGATCTTCTGGGTGTCCTCCAGCTTTTCATGGCAGACTCCAGTTGAGCCGAGAATGGGTAGCAGAGAGGCTTCAGTGTTCCTCAGGAACTGAAGTGCTTGTTTTACGGTACGTGTGTACTTTCTCAGAGATATCATTGCATCGGAGATATGATCCTAAAATAGACAAAACAGCACAGGATGTTAAGGGTGATGGGACTCCAGAAGGCATGTTGCCACGGTAACCAACTACATGAACACGCCCAAGTCACACAGAAGTCAAGAGCGTCCTGAAGAAGCTACAAAAGGTTCTCGATTGTGTAGAAAACAAAAGCACTTGCCATTTGTGAGTCACATTCACGTAGAACTTCATTCTTCAAGTCTTCAAGATCTGAGGAGCTTGGTCCTTCTTTGTTTTCTTGGTTCTGCTCTAGAAGATCCAAGGCTCTTATTCTCGACTCAACAGTCGTTTTCAAAGACATTATCTTCTGGTATTCCTCATTCATGGATCTCTGGTGCGGCTCCATCCGTGGGGGGGTTTGGAGTTCTTGATGGGCATCCCACAGGAAGGCCTGAGTGGCTTTCCTCTCTGAGTCCAGATCCACTTCCTTCAGCAGACACCACTCAATGAGGCTGAGGTTGTTCAGGGTTTTCATCTCCAGGTCTTTGAAGCTCTGCTCATTTTCTTGAAGTCTATGCTGCTCTGAGCTCAGCTGTGAAGGGTGAAGGTCAGCCAAGATCATCTGGAGGTTAGATCCAACATCGTCACATAGCTTTCTTATCAGAGGGAACTGGAAAAGGAGCTTCTGACAGATCTTGTACTTCTCCACCACGTCTGTGCCATCTTCTCTGGTTTGGTTGACCTGTTCCTCAACCGCCTCTTTTAGGTCTTCCAGACATTGCCTCATGTTGAGGTACCTCTCATGATCGCTGGCCTTCGTTTGCAGACGGGTCATTTTGTTGTGGATTTCAGCAGTGACTGCGTGGAGTTCCATGCTCTTTTCTTCTGGAATCCAGGAGTAGATGGTGTCAACCTGTGACTTGTGCTCCAAAAGCCTTTGCTTGTACGGTTCCAAAACTAGGAGGGATTCTTCTGTGACAGGGAACCTTAGACTTCCCAGGTCTACTCGCATCTGCCTGAGGCTTTCTTCAATTGTGGCGAGCTGTTGCTTGCTTGATTCTAAAGATCTCACATGTTCATCCAGCTCATTTTTGTTGAAGGTATGGTATCTGCTAATCGTGTAGATGTCTTCCTGGAGGTCCATAAGCTTGTCAAAAAGCTGGCAATCCTCTTTGATGCTTAGCTCAGCGGCCATGTCGCTACTCTTTATGAAAAGAGCCTTGCAGGCAGCAGACTGCTTCTCAGCCTCAGTCAGCGTCTCTTGGATCTCACGGTGGTCACTTTCAGCAGGACACGTCAAGTTCCCCCCTACGTTCTTCACTGTCTCTTTCTGCAGATGTGTCCCAACCCAGGTGTCCAGATCTGCAATCTGTTCCCACAACTTTTCCCTGACCTGCAGACCGGATTCTGTGTCCTTCATGGCCTTGGCTATCTTCTCAGTGATTGACGTTGAAAGTTCTTCCAGAGATTCCAGCAACGAATGCACCACAGGGATCTCCTCCGCCGGGTCCAGCTGTGGCAGATACCCTCTTATCTCCTTGGCCTGTGACTTTAGTTGGCTCTGCTTGACTGCCACCTCAGACTGCAGCTTTTTCAGATCCCTGAGCTGCTGGTGGACCACCTCGGGTTGCAGAGACAACCTCCTTCGTCTGCCTTCAAGATCACTCAAGATCTGCTTAGCCCAGGAGAAGCCGCCGCTCGCCACCGCCATGACCTTCTCCATGATGGGATTACTGCACTTGTGAATTTGAGAAGATAGCCACTCTTCTGTGAGACAAAGTTGGTCTTTGACGTTCAGCAGACCTTTCTTTATCTCTGCTGTTTCTTCTGGCCATAAGCTGGGGAGTAGAGCCTGCAACCTCTCTCTCAAGTCCTCATATTTCACCTGAGCAGCTTCAACCTCGGCTTGTGCCATCATCAACCTCTGAGCCTTCTTGTAATCCCACTGGCACACTTGTGGATGTTTGGCCTCCAGGTCTTCACTGATGGACTCGAGGTGTCCCCGCAGGTACGACAGCTCCAGCAGAAGGCTGCTGGCGTTCTGGTAGCGGACGTCCGTGTGATGCAAGGCCTTCTCCACAAGTCTCTCCAGGTCTCTCCATTCCTGGTGGAGAGTCTGAAGCTGATCATTTGCACTTGCTTGATGGGAGCGGCTAAGAAGAGGATGGAGCTTGGTGTGGATCCCATCCAACTTCCCAAGGACGCTCCTGTTTTCCTCCATGTCCCTCTTTAAGGACTTCAGCCGATCTGCCTCCGTTTGGCTGCTCTCTGCCGGGGACCTGAAAGGACAACAGCAAGTGTAGAAGGCTTTTCAACGAGGGATGCGTACTGAAACTCCAAATTCCAAAAAGATCAGCATGGTTTTTGGGAAAAATACGGAAGTTTCAAATGTATCCAAGTGGAACGGGTATGAAATATGTAAACAATACTGCTCAACGCCAAGTTTGAGCAGGAAGTACTCCCTCAACTCACATTCCTACAGCATCCAGTTCAGTTGCCAGTCTTCCCAGTGTAGTCCTGGCTTCTTCAGTCTGATGACGGAAGCTCTGCACCAGTTCCAGATGGGCCACTTTGTTCTGGACCACGACGGCTGCATCCTGAGCAACGGCGCTCCACTGGTCCTCCATGAACTTCAAAGTATCTGAGTTCTCCTCATCTGCTTCTCTCCGCCGGCACAGACGTAACGTCTGGTCCTGGGCCATGTCCTGACATTCCTGTATTCCCAACGCAGAGAGATGCTAAGCTCCGCCCATGATAACTAACGTAGCCTATCAGAGTCTTACCTGGGCCACATTCACCTGCTGGGTCATGGCTGTTGGCTGCAGCTCAGAAGGATGGTTCTTACAGCTCAGAAGTTTTGACAATAGCCTGCAATGGTGATCGGCCAGGTCACCGCTGGAGGTCAGGAGATCTGCCACGGAATCTTCACATGCTCCAGCCTTAAAATAAGCAAAGAACAATTGGATTAGATCTGATGAGGTCATCAACCGTGTCCTAGTGAGGGAACGTCCATTTCCATCCGTTCATCTTTCTATGGTTGAAGAACAAGAGTAGAAGCTTCACTTGTACCTCATTCAGAAGTCCTGTGTTGGTGGTCATCTTTATGGCTGAGAAGATGTCCGTCATCAGAGATGTTTCTGGTTCATTAGGATCGAATTTGACAACCTTCTGCTCAGAGGTGCTTGTTGTCGTGTCTACCTTCCCGTGTTCCTTTGGTCTTCTACTAGTGGTCATATCATCAGCTTCTTCTGTTGTTGCACTGACCGCTTTTTCCGTGTCGGGATGAGGGTGGGAATGAGTGTCAGCCAACTCTGAAACTTCCGTTTCTGTCCTTTTAATTGCTGACCTCATAGGCTGAAGACCACCGGCAGCCTCTCCATTGTTTACTGTACCAGCCTGGACACCCGAGTCCTGCCCAGACTCCTTCTCTTGTCCAGGCTGAAGACCACCGGCAGCCTCATCATTGTTTACTGTACCAGCCTGGACACCCGAGTCCTGCCCAGACTCCTTCTCTTGTCCAGGCTGAAGACCACCGGCAGCCTCTCCATTGTTTACTGTACCAGCCTGGACACCCGAGTCCTGCCCAGACTCCTTCTCTTGTCCAGGCTGAAGACCACCGGCAGCCTCATCATTGTTTACTGTACCAGCCTGGACACCCGAGTCCTGCCCAGACTCCTTCTCTTGTCCAGGCTGAAGACCACCGGCAGCCTCATCATTGTTTACTGTACCAGCCTGGACACCCGAGTCCTGCCCAGACTCCTTCTCTTGTCCAGGCTGAAGACCACCAGCAGCCTCTCCATTGTTTACTGTACCAGCCTGGACACCCGAGTCCTGCCCAGACTCCTTCTCTTGTCCAGGCTGAAGACCACCGGCAGCCTCTCCATGGTTTACTGTACCAGCCTGGACACCAGAGTCCTGCCTAGACTCCTTCTCTTGTGGGACAGGTATTTGGGTTTCAGCACCTAGTTGTGACTGATCTCCATTTTCAGTCCACTCGGTCTCTTCCTTCCCACCTCCACTTTCCAGTGGGTGAACTGGCTGAAAAGCAGCGGAACTCGGACTAGCTGCTTCACGTTGGGTCTCGACGTCATGCACCTCAGTGCTGGTTTCTTCTTCCTCTGGTGACGTTTCTCTTGGAGGTTTGTCTTTCTCCTGATCATCAGTTGTGTCCTTTGAAGCCTTCTCACCATCACTACTTGAAGATCCTTCAGCCAAGACGTCTTTGGTGCCTCCTCCAGTGCTCGTCAATACTTCTGTCTCTGCTGACACGTCACTGAGGAGCTGAGCAGATGGCCGTCCTGGTACCTCCTGAACCGCTGTGTTGTGTAGATCCTGGATGGAGGTGTCTTTGTCTTCTGGCAGCCTCTCACCCTGAACATGACTTTGGACTATTTCTGGTGTGGGTTCTGTTTCCAGCCTGTTGTCCCGTTCTTCTTGACACGTTGTTATATCCACGTGTAAAACATGCACTTTGGGTCCTATGTCAATCATCATGGCCGCATCTTGCATACAGTTTGGAGATATGGCAGATGTTTGCTCCACTGTCTCAGTATTTCCCTCCTGGCTGCTTTCCAGAGCTTCCACCTGACCGTCCATCTGGAGGTTCTTTTCCACGACCTCCTCACATAATATTATTTCTATCACTTCCGTTTCATTTGGCTCAAGTGTCGTCAAAATCACAGAGCTGGATCCACCGGGCTCACTTTGGAGCGTTTGGAGCGTTTGGAGCGTTTGGAGCGTTTGGAGCGTTTGCTGTTCATCTAGTTGTCCATCATCTCCTTGAGCCTGGATATTTACTCTGAAGGTGTCTCCACCAGCCCTCGCTGGGATTCTTTCTAACAATACTGATGGTTTTTCCAAGCTCATGGTGGCATCAGTGTTGCAGACCCATACCTGGACATGACCTTCCTTCACTTCTTCAGGTCTTTCCAACAGTTCCAGCTCAATGACAGTTTGCATCGGAGTCATGGTTTCTTCAGCTGAGATCGTTTCTGGAGACGTTTCATCCACATGTGGAAGAACAGGAAGTTTAGTGACATCACTGTCAGCTGTAGTTGCATGCATGGTAGGCGTGGTCTCATCCGGCTTGGTCTTCACTTGGACGTCAGGGGTAGCCTTATCTTCTGGCAGGCTCTTGATGGCATCATGTATGTCATGTGTTGCTACTTCTTCAGTATCTGGACGTTTGTCCTCTTCTTCAACATTTGGATCGTCCCCTTTCGCAGGTTCTGGACAAGTCTGCAAGCTCTTGGTCCTTCTTATGGGGGGGGAGGGCTTTCTGTCCTCCAAAACATCGGGTTTACGCTCTGGGTCACCTGGGCTTCGTCTTGAACCTTCAGTGTTGGGCTCCGTACCTTCACCGATAACAATAAGCGGCTCTATGGACACTGTGGGAACTTCATGATTTTTGGACTTTCTCCTGGTGGGAAGTTTAGGAGTTTCTGATGAAACCTTCCCACTCTTCGCTTTTCTTTTTGGTGGTGTGATCTTTTCCACTACGGCGTCTTCAGATGTTCTTGCTGTTCCCACAGCATCTGCTTGTTGCTGACTCTCTTTCGGCTGCAAGTCACTTTCTTCATCCACAGCTGAATCCGACTTTGTGGAAACATCTGGACCTTTTGCTTTTCTTTCAATGGGCAGGACCTCAGAGTCCTCAGCAGAATCAGAAGACTTCTCTTCAGTTTCTGCTTCTTCTTTCAGTTTACATTCTTCAGAAACTGCAATGGAACAAGGTCTCTGGCGTTCAGGTTCTTCTTCTGTGTTTTTAGGAGGTTCTGGAGAAGCTGTTGATGTCTGGGAAGTTCTTTTGGGTGGTGAGGTGATTCTTTCATCTACAGCAGCAGTCTCCAGTGTTGTTGTGACTGCAGGTGCTTCTGGAGATGTTTCTCCACTGCCATAGTCGTGACTTTCATCTCTAGTGGACACCGTGACCTCTCCGGATGGAAGCTTAGGTGGAAGTTTCATGTCCTTTGACTTTCTTGCAGGTGGAAGGAATTTCCCTTCCTCCGCAACAACTTCAGGGATTCCTGAGACATCTGGAACTGAGGAAGATTGTCTACTGTCCAGTTCCATTGGATGGTTCCGTGAAGGTAAACCAACGTCTTCCAGAGCAGCTTCAATGATTCCTGTGACGAGATGAGCAACTGCAGAAGCTTCTCCACTTTCACTTTCAGAGTCTTTTCTCTCTTTTGGGGGGTTTGAACCATCACCCGAATCATCACAGGCACTAAGTTCTCTGTCTTCTGGAAGTTGTTCCTCTTTGTGTTCCAGATGGAATTCTTCTTTTGTCAAAATTTGCTCCTCTCTTTTAGGAAGCTCTGGAGAAATCTTTGAACCCTTGGATTTTCGTTTGGGTGGAGTGATCCTTTCTTCTTCCGGAATAAGAACTTCAGGGACGCCTGTGACCGATTGTGACGTTCTTCTACTTTCCAGTTCCAGCTGATCGTTCTGTGAAGGGGAACCAACCTCTTTCATAGCAGCTTCAATGATTCCAGTGACCAGTCGAGCAACTACAGAAGATTCCCCATTATCCGAATTGTCACAGGAACCAAATGGTTCGTCTTGGAGAAGCTCTTCCTCTTTGTGTTCCAGATGGAATTCTTCTTCTCTCAAAAATTGCTCCTCTCTTTTAGGAAGTTCTGGAGAAATCTTGGAACTCTTTGACTTTCTTTTGGGTGGGACGATCCTCGCTTCCTCCGAGATAACAACTTCGGGAATTCCTGTGACATCTTGGGAAGTTTTCCTAGTTTCCAGTTCTGGCTGATCTTTCTTCCAAGGCAAAGCCATGTCTTTCATGGCGGACTCAATGATTCCCGTCACCAGTTGCGTAACTAAAGACGCTTCCCCACTTTCCGAGTCCTTTCCTGCTTCTTGGAGGTTAGAATCATCACAGACTCCAAGTTCTTTGTTGTCCGTCAGCTTTTCCTCTTTGGGTTCCACATGGGACTCTTCTTCTGTCACAGTTGGCTCCTCATTCAAAGGCGCTTGTGGGGAGATCTTGGACTTTCTTTTAGGTGGTGTAACCTTTGCTTCCACAACAGGTGCAGCAGATACTCCTGTGAATTCTTCAGGAGTTAAAGAAGGTTCCTGGCTGGCTTCTGCAGAACTGGCAGAGAACGGATCCACAGCGGTGGCACCGTGAAGCCCTTCGGTTCCATCTTTGTCCTGTGCTACCTCGTTGAGGTCAGGAGACTCTGCAGGCTTTGCCTTTCGTTTTGGTGCTAGAAGCTTACTCTGTTCCAAAACAGCTTCATCTTTCTCCTGGTCCAAGGTCCTTTTGGATTCGAGTTCGCTTTTTGGGGATGGAGGAGCCGGGGACACATCCTGGATCTTGGACTTCCTCTGTGCTGGAATATCTTTGCATTCTTCAGAAACAGTAGATTCCGTTTGCTCACTGGACCTGGATGACACGGACAAGTCATCCTGATCCAGTGTTGGCGTGCTGGTTGAGGGAACGTTTTGGTGGAATTCAACTTTAGACTTTTTCTCCGTGGGCTGCTTGTTTCTCCGTGGTGGGGCCACCAAAGATGTCTGACTATCTTCAGATTGATTATGAACATCAGTGGACTGACCCTCGCTTGTTGGCTCACTTTTCTCCTTCAGATCCTGCAAGGAAAAACATTGATGATGGAGATAGGATGTACATTATCCAAGAAGTACCCTATTTTCCTGACTATAAGTCACACTTTTTTTCATAGGTTGGCTGTTCCTGCCACTTATACTCCAGAGCGACTTATACATGAAAAAAGTGTTTATGTTCCATAAACACTGGACACCTTTTGTGTTCATGTTTATTTTTGTGTAGCTGAATTAGCATTGTGTTAGCATATCTTACACCTATTCAGCCTGTTCTCTATTCTTTTATTGTTACAACTTGCCTTCCAAGAGGACCTAATGTCTGTTTTGGTCAAGTAGTTTGGAAAATAAATTACCCGCAAAAAATGACACTTATACTCTAGTGAGACTTATGTATGTTTTTTTCTACCTAATGATGCATTTTTGGCCTTGTGCGACTTATACTCCAGTGCGACTTATAGTCCAGAAATTGGGTAAGTGTTTTGGACCGGTACCTTTAACTTGTGGCGGAGAGCCATCTGACGTGTCCCTGCTTGTCTGAGAGTTTCTGAACCGTCTTTTGAAAGTTTGTGGAACATATCCTGATTCAGGCAGTCACTCAAAAACTGTTGATGGCAAAGTGCCTCCTGGAGGACAGCCTGCATCTTTTCCCCTTCCTCTGCTGTCTCCTACACCGGCAAAGAGACGTCGGCCATGTTTGTCATGAATACATGGTTTACAAAATAGGTAGCTAAATAGGTAGCTAAGCGTTTATGCTAACAGCTGTATCTTAAATACGATCACATGTACTTCAAGCAAGTGCTCTCATTGACTTCAACCAAACATGAAAAGATCCAAACCTGCATTGATGCTACGGACTCTAACGGCTCGCTGTGGTTCCATTCCTGCAGGGCTTGGAGAGAATCGGTCAAACAGCGAGCAGCGTTTGTGGAGCAGCTTTGCTGATGCTCGCTAAGCCTGGTCTGTAAACTGAAGGAATAGGAAAGAAAACATTCATAGGAGGACACGTCACCATCAAGATGTAGCAATGCAGTGGACGCCGCTTATGTTGACAACCAGTCATGTCGACAAACTCATCAATCCCATCTTTTACATGACTTATCAACCACTTTTGTTGATAGAACATATGAGAGCCAATAGGATTTCACCAACTTCTTCATTCAGCAGTAAGAAACAACAACATAACTACTGTCCTTTTACGAAGCATCAAACCATGCATACCGCGACTTCCTGTTCAAAGGAAGCTTCAAAATAAAAGAATGGCAGGAGTAACCTGCATTCTACCACAGCAGGTAACAAAATGTTTTTGGTCCAAAAATATAAGAGCCACGCTGCATGGCAGACGAGTGGTTAGCGCGCAGACCTCACAGCTAGGAGACCGGAGTTCAATTCCACCCTCGGCCATCTCTGTGTGGAGTTTGCATGTTCTCCCCGTGCATGCGTGGGTTTTCTCCGGGTACTCCGGTTTCCTCCCACATTCCAAAAACATGCTAGGTTAATTAGCCACTCCAAATTGTCCATAGGTATGAATGTGAGTGTGAATGGTTGTTTGTCTATATGTGCCCTAGGATTGGACCCCGCCTCTCGCCCCAAGACAGCTGGGATAGGCTCCAGCACCCCCGCGACCCTGGTGAGGATAAGCGCTAGAAAATCCCTGGATTTTCACCATTTTCTGGTCGCCTGGGAAAGTAACCCACGGAAAGCGTGACTCGACTGGCGCCGGCAGCCTGACTGTGTCAATAAATGTCCACGGTACCTGTCATGGTGCTGGCGAAGAGACTCGACAGTGGTGGTTATTTCTGTTGGCATCTCCTGGGCAGAACCGACATCCTGATGCAGCTCTTCAACCTTCACCCAGAGCTCCTCCAGAGACTTGGCACAATTCTGTTGGGAGAGGACAGACACGGATCATATTGGGATGGACTAATGCATCCGTGTTACGGGATGAGTGCCGCCTCAGTACGGATTTGGGAGAGGAGTGCAGACACTTTGTGTTGGAACGTTGTGTGCACCGCATCTGTAGCGTTCCCATCTTGCACCGTGAACTCAAACCTGCAGGCTGTTCCAGTGCTGCTGGAGCTGCTCAATGTGGTCCTGCAGTTGGTCGTATGCGAGGGCCTGATCCAGAGACCGCAGATCCCCCTGCAGCGCAGCCGCCCTCTCCGTCAGCTCCTTGTTTCTCTGGGCCGCCTGGCGTTCCAGGTCCCGCAAGCGGGCCTCGCTGGCCTCCAGGCGCTCCCTCACGTCCAGCTCAGACGTGACACAAAGCTCATGCAGGTGGCTGACCTCCAGGGTCAGAGCGTCACGACCTCCAGGGGTACAGAGGCTGAGCAGATCATCTCTGGCGGAATCCAGCTCCTTCATCTCTCTCTGCTCCCGATCCACGGTCTGGAGTAAAGCCTAGGGAATACAACATTGGAATAACTGAAGAAAGACGAGCGGGTGACGTTGTGGACGTGAACTGAAAACATCTTCTCTGCGGTCTGACCTTCAGGGTGTTGATGGCACCGTGAAGACCTTGTTTATCATCTGGAGGAGCTTCCAGGGCTTTCACTTGCTCTCGCAACCAGTCCTGTGCTGCTTCATGCTGCTCCACAAGCTGTGTGCACCTCCTCTCTGCCATGATGCCTTGCTCCAGGTTCTCCAGGGCCTCCTGACGACACGCAACCCACACACAGGGCACCTCCTCTCAGTCTTATGCAAGGTACACTTTGGTAGAACAACGTGGAACATCAGATACCAGGATGTAGCAGGCATGACACCAGACAAGGTTCTATGTTCTTCATAGGCTAGGAACCCTTTTTCCTTCTAAATCATCTGTGGGGGGGGACTATTCCATGAGTCCGCCCCCCCGACATCTAATTCGGCTGTGGACTCCGGACTCCACGTGTAGACCACCGTGCTTGTTCAACTCACAGTCAACTCCTTGCGAAGAAATGGGATGGCCTCCTCCATGCTCCCCCAGGTAGCATCAGCCCATTCGGGGTCCCGGGTGGTCTCAGACAGTTCCACAGCCTGAAGAAGAAGAATGATCAGTATGAACGTGTGAATGTGGAGTTGTACCCACTTGGTCGCTAAAACAGATTCTGCTCTCTTGGGGAGTCTTAGCTTGACTTTGGGACCTGGGTGTGTAGATCATCGAGGAGCGGACCAAGGGCTGCGCTCCTGTCCAGCAGGGTCCGAGCTTGTTCCACCGCCTGCCTGCGCTCCCCCAGACCCGGCCAGGGGAAGACCCGAGGCAGACTGGACATTTGTGTCTGGAGCTCCTGCAGACCAGCCTCAGCTTGTCCTCGCCGGTACCGACAGGACACCAGGAGGTCCACGACGCCCTGTAGTAGTCTGATGGACAGCACACGGAGGATTTAGGGGATTGGCCAATGCTCCTTCTAAGTGCCTCAGAGGAGCTCCAAATAGAGAAAGGAATGGTTGTGTACCTGCTCCTCTCATCCGCAGCCTGCATGATGGTCCGCCACTGCTCTTCCAGCTTTTTCAGCTGCGTTTGGATCTCCAGCCTGCTGTCCTCCTCCAGATCTTGGTGTTCACACAGACTCTGCACACGCCTTTGCAGCTCCGTCACTCGAGTCTCTCCGCTGGACTTGGAGTTCAAGATGATCTGAGGACAAAAGCATAGAACGCTGGGTGTATGGCAGCTATATTTAACAGGAGGGATGTCAATCATATCTTCTGATATTTAACAGGAGGGATGTCAATCATATCTTCTGATATTTAACAGTAGGGATGTCCAATCATATCTTCTGATATTTAACAGGAGGGATGTCAATCATATCTTCTGATATTTAACAGTAGGGATGTCAATCATATCTTCTGATATTTAACAGTAGGGATGTCAATCATATCTTCTGATATTTAACAGTAGGGATGTCCAATCATATCTTCTGATATTTAACAGGAGGGATGTCCAATCATATCTTCTGATATTTAACAGGAGGGATGTCCAATCATATCTTCTGATATTTAACAGGAGGGATGTCAATCATATCTTCTGATATTTAACAGTAGGGATGTCAATCATATCTTCTGATATTTAACAGTAGGGATGTCAATCATATCTTCTGATATTTAACAGGAGGGATGTCAATCATATCTTCTGATATTTAACAGGAGGGCTGTCAATCATATCTTCTGATATTTAACAGTAGGGATGTCAATCATATCTTCTGATATTTAACAGTAGGGATGTCAATCATATCTTCTGATATTTAACAGTAGGGATGTCAATCATATCTTCTGATATTTAACAGTAGGGATGTAAATCATATCTTCTGATATTTAACAGTAGGGATGTCAATCATATCTTCTGATATTTAACAGTAGGGATGTCAATCATATCTTCCCATATTTAACAGTAGGGATGTCAATCATATCTTCTGATATTTAACAGTAGGGATGTCAATCATATCTTCTGATATTTAACAGTAGGGATGTCAATCATATCTTCTGATATTTAACAGTAGGGATGTCAATCATATCTTCTGATATTTAACAGGAGGGATGTCAATCATATCTTCTGATATTTAACAGTAGGGATGTCAATCATATCTTCTGATATTTAACAGTAGGGATGTCAATCATATCTTCTGATATTTAACAGGAGGGATGTCCAATCATATCTTCTGATATTTAACAGTAGGGATGTCAATCATATCTTCTGATATTTAACAGTAGGGATGTCAATCATATCTTCTGATATTTAACAGTAGGGATGTCAATCATATCTTCTGATATTTAACAGTAGGGATGTCAATCATATGTTCTGATATTTAACAGTAGGGATGTCAATCACATCTTCTGATATTTAACAGGAGGGATGTCAATCATATCTTCTGATATTTAACAGGAGGGATGTCAATCATATCTTCTGATATTTAACAGTAGGGATGTCAATCATATCTTCTGATATTTAACAGTAGGGATGTCAATCATATCTTCTGATATTTAACAGGAGGGATGTCAATCATATCTTCTGATATTTAATAGGAGGGATGTCAATCATATCTTCCCATATTTAACAGTAGGGATGTCAATCATATCTTCTGATATTTAATAGGAGGGATGTCAATCATATCTTCCCATATTTAACAGTAGGGATGTCAATCATATCTTCTGATATTTAACAGTAGGGATGTCAATCATATCTTCTGATATTTAACAGTAGGGATGTCAATCATATCTTCTGATATTTAACAGTAGGGATGTCCAATCATATCTTCTGATATTTAACAGTAGGGATGTCCAATCATATCTTCTGATATTTAACAGGAGGGATGTCAATCATATCTTCTGATATTTAATAGGAGGGATGTCAATCATATCTTCTGATATTTAACAGTAGGGATGTCAATCATATATTCCGATATTTAACAGTAGGGATGTCAATCATATATTCCGATATTTAACAGTAGGGATGTCCAATCATATTCATATATGATTGGTCATATTCCAATATTGCCATTCAAGTTGAAAACACAATGACTGTGTACAGCCTGAGTAAAGTACTTCATGTAAGTATAAGATGAATATTCCTGCTTGGTAAAACTAATATTTGGGGTAAAAAGAGGAGCTCACCCGTATGGTATTCAGTCTGTCCTCCATCTGGACTTGGCTGCCTTCGGTGCCTGTCCCGGTGGTCTCCAGCTGAGTGTGCAGATCCTCCAACAAGGCCCCAGTGCTGGCCGCCTGGCTGAAGAAGGCTTGCAGCTCCCTGGAGAGTGAATACAGAAGCTCTGCTTTCTTCAGGGAGTCCTCAGCATCGTGGAGCAACGTCCTCCACTGCTCCTCTAAATCTGTGAGCGCTTGTTCAGACTCCCGTCTGGCAGCGTCCTCCACGTCCTCGTGGTCACACAGACTGCGACTTTGTCTTCTCAGCTCGGCCAGCCGGCAGTCTCCGTTTGGTTTGGAGCTCAGGATGTCCTGGGTGCAGACGACAGATACCTTCAAACGTCTACTACTACCTTCAAATGTCTACTACTACCTTCAAATGTCTACTACTACCTTCAAATGTCTACTACTACCTTCAAATGTCTACTACTACCTTCAAATGTCTACTACTACCTTCAAATGTCTACTACTACCTTCAAATGTCTACTACTACCTTCAGATGTCTACTACTACCTTCAAATGTCTACTACTACCTTCAAATGTCTACTACTACCTTCAAATGTCTACTACTACCTTCAAATGTCATACTACTACCTTCAAATGTCTACTACTACCTTCAAATGTCTACTACTACCTTCAAATGTCTACTACTACCTTCAAATGTCTACTACTACCTTCAAATGTCTACTACTACCTTCAAACGTCTACTACTACCTTCAGATGTCTACTACTACCTTCAAATGTCTACTACTACCTTCAAATGTCTACTACTACCTTCAGATGTCTACTACTACCTTCAAATGTCTACTACTACCTTCAGATGTCTACTACTACCTTCAAATGTCTACTACTACCTTCAAATGTCTACTACTACCTTCAGATGTCTACTACTACCTTCAAACGTCTACTACTACCTTCAAATGTCTACTACTACCTTCAAATGTCTACTACTACCTTCAAATGTCTACTACTACCTTCAAATGTCTACTACTACCTTCAAATGTCTACTACTACCTTCAAATGTCTACTACTACCTTCAGATGTCTACTACTACCTTCAAATGTCTACTACTACCTTCAGATGTCTACTACTACCTTCAGATGTCTACTACTACCTTCAGATGTCTACTACTACCTTCAAATGTCTACTACTACCTTCAGATGTCTACTACTACCTTCAGATGTCTACTACTACCTTCAGATGTCTACTACTACCTTCAGATGTCTACTACTACCTTCAGATGTCTACTACTACCTTCAGATGTCTACTACTACCTTCAAATGTCTACTACTACCTTCAAATGTCTACTACTACCTTCAAATGTCTACTACTACCTTCAGATGTCTACTACTACCTTCAAATGTCTACTACTACCTTCAAATGTCTACTACTACCTTCAGATGTCTACTACTACCTTCAGATGTCTACTACTACCTTCAAATGTCTACTACTACCTTCAGATGTCTACTACTACCTTCAAATGTCTACTACTACCTTCAAATGTCTACTACTACCTTCAAATGTCTACTACTACCTTCAGATGTCTACTACTACCTTCAAATGTCTACTACTACCTTCAGATGTCTACTACTACCTTCAAATGTCTACTACTACCTTCAGATGTCTACTACTACCTTCAGATGTCTACTACTACCTTCAAATGTCTACTACTACCTTCAAATGTCTACTACTACCTTCAGATGTCTACTACTACCTTCAGATGTCTACTACTACCTTCAAATGTCTACTACTACCTTCAGATGTCTACTACTACCTTCAAATGTCTACTACTACCTTCAGATGTCTACTACTACCTTCAAATGTCTACTACTACCTTCAAATGTCTACCATTACCTTCAAATGTCTACTACTACCTTCAAATGTCTACTACTACCTTCAGATGTCTACTACTACCTTCAAATGTCTACTACTACCTTCAGATGTCTACTACTACCTTCAAATGTCTACTACTACCTTCAAACGTCTACTACTACCTTCAAACGTCTACTACTACCTTCAAATGTCTACTACTACCTTCAAATGTCTACTACTACCTTCAAATGTCATACTACTACCTTCAGATGTCTACTACTACCTTCAGATGTCTAGTACTACCTTCAAATGTCTACTACTACCTTCAAATGTCTACTACTACCTTCAAATGTCTACTACTACCTTCAAATGTCTACTACTACCTTCAAATGTCTACTACTATTCCATGGCTGACCTGTGCGGTGCTTATGGTCCTTTCAGGATCTTTGGGACAGTTGAGGGCATGAAGGTCCCGTCGCTTTTCTTCCAGCCAGGCTTGGACTTCCTCCCTGCTCTCCTGGTGCTTCCTCAGCTGACATTGCAGAGCGCTTTGCTTCTCCGCCGCGTCCACAATCTCTTTGGCACCGTGGAGGGTCTCAGTCCAGCGGTCCTCTAAGTCCTGGACCATCTGCTGAAGATGCAGGTGCTGCAGATGAAGGTGCTGCTCCAGCTCGTCAGCGTCCAAAGCCTGGCAGCGTCTCTTCATCTCCTGGAGTTTAGCATCCGCCTCAGACTTGCAACCGATAATGGTCTGAGGAGAAAACATACGTGGTCCAAGATGACCATCATGTTCCACACAACGTAGACACCAACACTCCTGATTGCCTCACCTGTGCGGCGTGTTGTCTATCTTGACCGGTTAGGGAACCTAGCTGATGCTGGAGGTCTGAAAGCCAGTTGCTGGTTTCCAGATGAAGGCTTTTCAAATCTGCCAGCTAAAAAACAAAAGACAATTCCATGATGACGTCCAGGATGGCGTCTGGGGAGGTGATAAGGGTCTCATAAGTCCACGCTAAAGCTTCTTCACCTCCAACTCTCTCCTCTCCATCTCCTGGTTCAGCTCAGCTTCTGCGTCCTGTTCCAGCTTTCTGGCGGCCTGCACAACGTTCCTCCACTGCTCCTCCGTGTCTCGGACCATCTGCTGGACTTGACCTTTCTTACCCTCTTCCACATCCTGACGGTCACAGAGACTCTGGCCCCGCCTCCTCAGGTTGTTCACCTGACAGTCGCCATCAGGTTTGGACTGCAGTACGTCCTGGAAACAACGTTCATCCAAATGTGTCTTATATCCACTCGTATCGAGAAGATGAGGAGGTGGGTCGTCTGAAGGAACTAAGACATCATGGAGAGCACTACAGAGGAACATTCCTTCCAGGAACCCACTCCAAAAGGTCAGACGAAATCAGCATTGATACCAAAACAAACCTGGGCTGTGCGGCGTCTCTCTTCCAGCGGAGCATGGACGCTGACGGACTGGAGCTGCCTCTCCTGCTCCCTCACCCACGCCTGCGTCTTCTTACGCTGACCCTCAAAGTCATCAGCAAAACCTCGCAGTTCGGCGTCTTTGCAGGTCTGCAGGACAGACCTCCATTGCTGCTCCACGTCCTTGACCAGCTGTGCTACCTCAGGTCTCCTGTTCTCCTCCAGCTTCTCAAACAGATGTTCCACGTCCTTCTTCAGGTCCAGAACTTTGGATTGGCCCTCAGGTTGGGCAGCCATGACAGCCTACAAGCGGAGAAGATTACTTCAGCTACAACACAAACCCTGCTACAGGAGACACGGCTTGGTGAAGGCACCTGAGTAACTTGGAGTCTTTCCTGGAGTTCCATGTGGCTCCCGAGCGACAGGAGCTTGTGCCTCAGCTCCCTGATCCAGGTCTGAGTCCTCTCTGTGCGACTTCGCAGTGCAGCCATCTCCGTCTCCATGGCGGCTGCAGTCTGCACCTCCTCAACAGCCGCCGTCACCCTCCTCCACCGCTCCTCCGTGCGTCCCATTGTCTCCTGGACCTCCTGACGGAAGCCTTCATCCAAATCCACGTTGCTGCACATGGTCTGGCACCGCCCCTTTAGATGCTGGAGCTTCATCTCCATGTCAGGTTTGATAAGCAGAAGGTCCTGATGGCACCAAAAACACGCAAGACCCAAATACTTTATTGTCATGATGTACTAGCATAAGTACTGGCATCAGGAATACTAGTTTATCTCCAGGTACTCTCATGGACGTGTTCAACTCACATGAAGCTTTTCATCCGTGCAGCCACCAGGAGACGTGAGATCCTCCTCCAAGTCGCTGATCCAGGTCTGCAAGCTGTGGCTCTGGACTTTGAAAGCATCCACTTCTCCATCTAAGCGAGCTTGCGTCTCCGCCTTGTTGAGGGCGTCCTCAGCCGCCTGGAGGACAGCCTGCCACTCCTCCTCCGCATCTCTGAACGAGCGCTGGACTTCCTGTTTCCTGCTGGGCTCCAGCTGCTCCTGCTCACAAAGACTCTGGCTCTGACATCGGAGATGGTTCACCTTGGAGTCTCCATCGGCTTTTGTGGTCAGGACAGCCTGGTGGCGAAAAGGAGAGCATGTGTTGTGCATTAAGTACGGATACTACCTAAGTATATACAGTATGTACATTTTTACCTCGGCTTTGTGGCTCATCTCCTGGCACCGCTGGACTCCCTCTGCTATGGTGAGGGGCTGCAGGAGGTCTTTAAACCAGGTTCTGGCGCTCTGAGCTTGGACTTGAAACCGCTCCAGTTCCGCCTCCAACTTGCTGTGGGCCTCTGCCTGTGCTCCTAGCTTGGCCTCCAGCTTCCGGTAGCGCTCCAACACGTTGTCTCCGTCCTTCAGGAGTCTGTCCGCTCTGACGCCCTGCCTGCGTAGTGAAGCTAGGAGCTCAACGAGGGCGTCTGCTCTTTGGCTGCCAAAGGCAAGGAGACCCAATAAGAGGCTTAACGATAATGTTCAACTTCTGAGTGGATTCAAACACGATCATTGACAACGCTTTGCTTTTCTCAGCCCAAAGTGGTAGAACATCAAAGCTGAGATCATAGATCATAGACACAAAGGCAATGATGACATCGCCTTAGAGCACCATGATGCGTCCAATAAGATTGGGCTGATGCTATGGCTGTCCCGCTCACGACCACTAGGGGTCATGTTGGACCTCTTCAGCGCTGATATGAATCATAAAGACCTTTGTGTGGTGAACAATGATGATGACATAATGGAGTCTCTGTGATCACCTCCTGTCCTGGAGGTCCTTGAGCAGATGTTTGGCCTCAGGTGGCGTTATGTCTTCTTTCTCTTTTCCCTGCAGCCAGTTGTGGAAGCTGTCATGGAGTGTCTGCAGACTGGAGCAGGAAGGAAGGACAATCAGGAAAGACTGTTCATCGCTTACGGTGTGTGAGGTTAGAATCATCTGGTAATGGTAATGCTAATGCTAATGGTAATGCTAATGCTAATAGTAATGGTAATGCTAATGCTAATGGTAATGCTAATGGTAATGGTAATGCTAATGCTAATGGTAATGCTAATGGTAATGCTAATGGTAATGCTAATGGTAATGCTAATGGTAATGCTAATGCTAATGGTAATGCTAATGCTAATGGTAATGCTAATGGTAATGCTAATGGTAATGCTAATGCTAATGGTAATGGTTTTATTTCATTTGAACATGCATCAGATTCCAATTGAATGCATCCCATAATCAGTTCCCAGTTCCACATGTCCAAAAGGAGTAGGAAGAAGCAAAGCTTATTAAACCCTACTTACATTTGTTCACTTCCTGCTTTCCATAATATAAATTAAGTGTTTTTATTTTTTACCTTGTTTATTTATGAATTTGTTATTATTTTTATGATTTTTATTTTATTTATTTATTTTGTCACGTACCAAAGTACAAAGTACTGCTTTCCCAATATAGTTTAAGTTTTTTTTTTAATTTTTTAAATTTTTAAAACTTTTTGTCACATACCGAAGTACGAGGTGATATGACGAAACAATGACATAATGGGTACTAGTTTTACTTCAGTTTATCATCAAACCATCTTTTTAGTGTGACCATTTCTTCTCTAATGATGTGGTCTGGACTCCCCCCGGAACAAAAAGCAGTGGTATCATCCGCGAATCATAGCAGCTTTAAGTCTTTCATGGCTTTGGACCGTATACCTGATCAAGTCTGAGTGAAGAGCCTCCATCTGTTTCTGCCGGTTCAGACAGTGGCTATTGAACGTGAGCACCTCCTCGCGCTGCTCCTGTAGCCAGTTGCTGAACTCGCTTAGCTGCTGATCATCAAACTGCTGCCGACCTCTGTCCAGGTTCTCTCTCAGCTGGTCCAGACGTCGTTCGGCATCGTTGGACTTCAAGGAGCCCTGAGAGACCAAAGAGGATCTTCTTCTTGTCCATTTCCATCACAGCTTGTAGGAAACTGTGCTGGTCCACTCACTGTCAGTCTTTGCAAAGATGTTTCCACATGGGATCGGCTCTCCGGGTTCTCAAAGCACTCATTGACGGCCAACTGCAGATCCTGGAACCAGTCCTCAAATGACTGTCTCTCATCTGCAGAAGACAATTGGTGCAGCAGCTCATTGGCCAGCAGAATCCTGGTGAATACTGCATAGAAGAAATAGCGAGACGTTTCAGTTGAACTGACCTTCAATGACCTTGAGCAAGCCTTCGTGCCGCTCCTCTCTCTTCCGCTGGATCATGTCTTTGGTGCGGGCGATGGCGTCTGTCAGTCGGCCGCAGTCCGCCGAAAGCGTCTCCAGCACCTGGGGACTGGCCACACTGGTGACCAGGGCCATCTCACGCAGCACCGACTCCGCCTGCTCCTCCTGCTTCTCCAGGTTGGCGCACAAATCCTGCAGCACAGAAATTACTCCGTCATTCATTCACTTCAATTCACTGGAAGTCTTTCAATTCATAACATTTTTAAACACAATAAAGATCATGTAAAACAGTCAGTCAGATGTAAAGCTGAGCACCTGAATCTGGGTCTCCGCCTTTGGTTCTGAGGCCTGGACCTGACTGACAGAAGACTGGATGTTCTCGATGGCTGCCAGACACCCCTCTATCTTTTCTTCTAGATGTTTCTTCACCACCATCAGCTCCTCAAACACGTCAGTGCAGTCTGCAAACAACTCCTTCACCTGCTCCATCCTCTTCCTCAGCTGTGTTTCCATCACCTGCAGGCCAAGGAGATCACATGGGTTACACGACCGAGTCATCCATCACCCCGTTTCTACTCACTTGTAGCTCCAGTGGAGCGTCCTGGCTTTCAAGCATTTCCTGGATCTCCTCAGACTTCTTGTGGAAATGTTGGATGTTCTCCTCGTGGGCTTGGATCTCCTCCTACATGGTCACGTTTGACATGGGTTTGTCTTTTCTTACAAATACACTTGGGTTCCTGCAGTGTTTGACTCGCACCTTCATGGCCATGACTTGCTGGTGGTTGTAGAAGGGGTGGCTCTCCGCAAAGAGCGCCAGTTTGGTGGCCGCCCAGCCATCGATCTCTCCTCCCAGCATCAACTGCTTGTCCCACAGTTCCAAGCCCACCTGAAGGTTGTCCATGTAACTGTCTGTTTTCTCCGTCATCTGCGTAGGAAACGTGGAATATCACCACAGAACATCTTCCATCACATTGTTGCCAAGTCAGATCAAGACAACGCCAGATTCTAATCTGGATTTTGTCCTGATCCAGATCACATGACACTTACATCCAGCCAGTTGTCCATCAGCGTGTCAGCCTCAGCTTCAAACGGAACCTCCCGGCAGTCAGGAAACTTCTTGAGCGTGGTCTGCAGCTGCCTACAAACGGCCCTGATCTCATCCATCTTCTCACCGAGGCCACTCAGCTCCTTCTTAATATCCTGGACCTGCTCAAGTGGACTCATGAGAACCGCACTTAAACTCACTGTGAGCAGGACGTGCCTCACCTTGGTTATAATCCTGTGAAGGTTGTCTTTGCCCATGTAGGAGGTGTGCTCAGAGATGGTCTGCTCGGCTCTCTGCATGGTGTTGCTCAGCTGACTGCGGCAGCTCTGGAAGGTCTTGAGCAGCTCCAGCAGGATGCTGCACTGCTGCTTCCTGATGGTCATGTACATCTTCGTCACCGCATCAAGCCATGTTCACGTTCCATGAAGCAAACATACCTGTCCGTCAAGGATGTTTCAGCCTGCTTGTATTCGGTGTCCAGTTCCTCAAGGAGATCTTGACATTCAGGAAGTTCCCTGAGACCTTGCAGCTCTGCGTTCTGAGTCTTCAGCTGGTCCTCCAAATCAGACAGAGCCCGCAGCCTGAGAAGAAAGCAAAGAATTGAATGACCAATGGTAGCAACTGGTCCTGCTAAAGACCCAACAATACCTCTGTTGCACTGCTGGCACGGTGGCCTCCGTCAGGCCTCGTGCTTCCATGGCTTCCTGGAGCTTCCTCACTTCTCCCAACAGGGCCCTCCTCCTCAATCCCAACGATTTGCTCTGGGTTTCCTTCTTGTGGATCTGCTGCTGTCCCACAAGTCCAGTGTCAGCCTCTTCCAGCTTCTTCAGCAGGACACTGACCATGTCCAGGCAGGATGCAGGAGAACCATCCCTGGTTACCGTCAGCCGGGCCCCCTGCAGCAGAAGATCTAGCTGCGGAGCTTTGTCTTTCAGACTGTCCACGCTCTGCCTAATGAGAGTCAGCTTGGCACGACGGTCCTGCCAGACGGTGGCATCACCGCACGGGGCTCCCTGGACTCCCTGGACTCCCTGGACTCCCTGGACTCCGGCGATGTCCTCCTCTAAGGTGCGGAGTGACATGAGGAAGCGGTCCAGAGCGCGAGCAGCTGCCTCACTCTTGCGAACTTGTTGGCGGAGCTGATCCAGGCTGCTTCTGTGGGCATCCACCTCACGGGAGAGAGTTAAGCAGTCTCTGGGATCCAGGTTGCTGGATTCAGGCTCCAGACGGGAAAGCTGATCCAGTTCACTCTGGATATTTTCATCCAGTTCCTAATGGAGAAGAAGAAGAAGGAGATGGATTAGAATCTGCTACAGAGTGACAGACTCCGACAGACCGGACCAGACAGAGGACCTTGATGTCCTTCAGGATGTTGGTGTTTGACAACGTGAAGGCAGTGACGTCCTTGGGTTGTCTCAGGTAGCGGTCCAGGCGCTCGCTGAAATCCACCATGTGGTTCTCTGTCGAGTCAATCTGTCTGAGGGCGGCACCCAGCGAGCTTCCTCTCCTCTGAAGGTTGGACTGTTGGGCCCGCCACTGATCCTCAAGCTCCAGTTTCTCCTGCTCCACACCATCGTCTCCACTCAACTGGGAGCACTGGTTGGCAAACTCTGACCACAAAGATTCTGTCTCTTGCCTCAAGAACTAAAAAAGAAGACTGGATTAGTTCAACTTGTGGTCCACCAGGACCATGTCCATGCTGACCCAGTACCTGTATTTCCTGGAGGCGTGAGTGAAGACCTTTTAGGGTCACAGAGTCTGATGGAACCTCATTGATGCTCTGTTCGTTTTTCGACAGCTGGACTTGCAGAGACTTCTTGAAGTTATCGTATCTGGAAAGTGTTTGAACAAAGGCCCTATGCGTCAACCGAACACCCGGACCTCAACCAGGAACGTTCCATCATGACAGCATCTAAGCTCCATCTACCTCTCCAAGGCTTCCTTTTTGATGACTTCTTCCCCAAAGGGGGGCTGCTTTTTCACCTCTTTTTGCTCCACAGTTGCTGTTTGGAGTTTTATTTGAGACACCTACAAACACATGGAGGGGGTTTTCCATCAGCAAAAAACAAAACAAAAGCAAACGTGGGTGTGATGGACAGATACCTCAGATGAGATTTGAGGTTTTCCATTAGTTTCTTTTTGTAGGGTCTGATCCACACCAAATCCAGCAGGAGTCCTGCAGACATACAATGACAGAAGTGAAAGCACAGAACGTTTCACGTGTGACAAATAGAATGGCTTAACAATCGTTAAAGTCTTCGAGGACTGACTGAGTCTGGTCTCCTGCGTACACTCACCTTGAATCAGGCAGAGGAGCCTCCTGGTCTCCACTGAACTGGCGTTGGATGGCAGCCAGGCTGCTCTCGCACTCCCTCAGCTGAGTGTGGGCAAGGCGATGAGCATCCTCGGGACTCAGCATGTCACACAGCTCCTTTAAGGCCTCCAGCTGGTGGCTTGCTTGGGCAAAGCTTCCCGCCGAGGAGAAGCAAGACTAGTAGATGTTGACAGAAGAATCAACGTCAACAAAACGCTCTCCATTCTTCAGATACTTGGCATGCAGACTGGTGGGGATCCATATTGTTTTCCTGATATATTGGCTGGTTTCGTTAGATTCTCCCATCGTGTCAAACAAGGAAACAATGTGATTGATGTGCACTTTTCACTTTTCATATGATTATACATGATTCATTCATAATTAAAGATTAAGGACAAAACCAGGGTTCATAATTAAAGATTAAGGACAAAAACCAGGGTTCCACTGGAATTGCATTGTGAAGAAAGCCCTACCTCCCACTGAGACCTGACAGACTGAGTGAAGACCTCCATGTCCTTTAGCTGTGAAGGTGTACAAAAGGCTTCCATGCCTTTGGCTGCTCTCAGAAATTCCTCCAGTAATTCTGGATCCTGGGTTTTCAGAGTCTACAGAGGAGATGAATATTTGTTCAAGTGGAAAGCAAAGCAGCGTCCAACTGGTATGCTGTGAATAATTGATCATCTATCTATGAAAAACCATCATTCTCCTTACTTCTGTGAGCGATGCTTGCTGGTCCGGTATACATTTCTCTTTGAAGATCGTGATAGCCTCCAGGATGTGGCCCTGCAGGCAGTGCTTAGCCTCCTCAAAGCCGTTCCTAGCCAAAGCCTGGGCTTTAGCATAGGCCTCTGAGTACGCTTGGGGGGGTGCTTGAGCAAGGACCGGAGGTGTGAAGCACAGGTCTGGTGACTCTGCTTGGGATTGAGGCGACACACAGACCTGGGAATGGACAATCGCTTGGAATGGTTTTTGTGTGTATTGTGGAGTGGATTGAATTGGAGGATGGGACTGGGAAGGAGGGGGAATCTGGACAGTGGTCTGTGACTGCGATTGAGACTCGGGTTCAGGTCCTGGTGACTGAATCTTGAGTTCAGGTGAAGGTTCTGGTATTGATTTTACACTGCCTTGCGTTGGTGAGAACTGTATGGGCTGAGGAGCCGGCTGGGGTGGCAGGGATTGACTTTTACTTTGAGTTGATGCCAAATTGGGTTGAGGAGCCGGCTGGGGTGGTCGGGGTTCTGCAATACAATGTGGAAATGATTGAGCCTTGGTTTGACTGGAAGGTTGAACTTTGGGTTGAGGAGCAGCTTTGGTTTGAGTGGAAGGTTGAACTTTGGGTTGAGGAGCTGGCTGGGGTTGTGGAACATGTGCCGCTATTTGGGTTTCGGGTTTATATTGTTTCAACGATTGAGCCTTGGTTTGAGTGGAAGGCTGAGCCTTGGGTTGAGGAGCTGGCTGTGGTTCTGGTTGATATAAGGGCAGTGACTGGGCCTTGGGTTGAGGAGCTGGCTGCGGTTCTGGTTGATATAAGGGCAGTGACTGGGTCTTGGGTTGAGGAGCTGGCTGGGGTTCTGGTTGATATAAGGGCAGTGACTGGGCCTTGGGTTGGGCGGGTGACTGAACTGAAGGGTGTGGTGGAATCTGTGGTTCAGGTCTACATTGCGGTAGCGAATGAACCATGGTTTGAGTTGGTGATGGCATTTTGGGTCGGGGTGCTGGAGGTGGTTCAGGCATATATCGTGACAGCGATTGAGCCTGGGGTTGGTTTGGTGTCTGAGCTATCGGTCTGAAGGGAGGGATCTGTTGGAGCGGAGGATTTTGCTGGGTCAGATGGATCTGTGGTTGTGCTTGTGAATGTGTCTTGATGTGAGGTTGGGCTTGGTCCTGCCCATGAGGTTGAAGGTACTGAAGATTGGTATGATGTAGTTGTTGAGGTATCTGAGCACGGATATTAGTCTGGGGCTGATGTTCAGCGGGTGGATATTGCTGACCCTGGGGGTAAGAAGGGTGGGACTGGAAATGATGGGGTACCTGCATCCACACCTGCTTCCCACTAAGGCCTGGTTGTGTCTGCATTGGAGTCGCATCAAACGCTTGCATGTGCGTCTGTTGTTGACTTGGGGGTCTTGTTTGGGATATTGTTGGAGTCTGGAGTTGAGCGTGTGAGTGTATCTGCATCTGAGACTGATTATATGATTGTGCCATGTTAGAATACCCTGTGGGCCCCATTTGAGGTCTTTGCGGACCCCCTTGAGCCCACTGTGGTGCTTGTGGAGCCTGAGACTGCAACACTTGACCCGTTAGCTGAGTATATGTTTGGGAAATGTGATGCCTTTGCTGGACAGTGTCTTTATTTTGTGTCCACTGCTGAGCCGTGGGGTCATTTTGAGGGTAAACCTGGGGTTGCACCGGAGCCTGTGGATGTTTCATGGACCCTGAGGAGGAGCTGCTACCATGGGTCCAAGCGGCAAGGTGGCCCGGGGCAATATGGTCTTGGTGTTGGACTGCTGACTGAGACATTGTGTGATATTGAGCCAAAGGGGGACCATGAGGCTGGACTACCGGTTGACCTTGAGGGTGGTGTTGTTTCAAAGGTTGTGTCAGACCTGGTTGAGGTTTTGAATGGGCAAGGGTTTGAGGCTGTGATGGAGATTGAGTTGGTGCTTGAATCTGGGGCACAGTCTCAGTTTTGGCTTGTGATTGTGTTGCAGAGTAAACGTGCTTCTGGGACTGGGACTGAACCTTTGCCATAGGATGTGTTTGAACCCCCGCTGTGGGCTCAGGAGTTTGGACCATTGGCTGAGCATACCTTTGAGGTTGTGTCTTTGCTTGGGATTTTTTGGGCTCATGGGCCATGAATCCAGGACTGAGTTGGGGTTGATTCATTGACTTGGCAGTGGTTTGGGTCTGGGTCTGTGGATGAGAAAGACTCTGATGCTGAATTAAGTTTTGTGCTTGGTTGTCAGGCGTGGTCTTTGGCTGAGCATTTGGTTGAATCTTGGCCGTGGGTTGAGGTTTGGTTTGGGGCTGGGTCCCTGTCTGTGGCATGAGCTGGGTTTGTGTAGGAGCCATGGGTGTAGGAGCCATGGGTGTAGGAGCCATGGGTGTAGGAGCCATGGGTGTAGGAGCCATGGGTGTAGGAGCCATGGGTGTAGGAGCCATGGGTGCAGGAGCCATGGGTGTAGAAGCCATGGGTGCAGCAGCGGTTTGGTGCGGAACCTCATAGATTGTAGTTTGGGTCTCTGGGTGAGAATGACTTTGAAGTTGAAGCGTCGCTTGGTTGTCCGGCTGAGTCGAATGAGGATGTCTCTGAGAGTGAGCAATTTCTTGGGTTTGACTTTGTATCTGTGCTGGTGGTTTAGGGGAGGGCGGCCTGACAGGGGACCAGGACTGTGGGTGACTCCGAAGCTGAATGTGGGAAGGGACAGGCGGCTGAATTTGATCCTGCAGGGGAGGAGCCTGCCTGGGAGATAAAAGTGTGACTTGAGCCCAGGTCGGCCCTTGAGCTAAAACTTGGCCATGGGTCGGAGGCTGTAGCTGAACCTGAGACCTCGTTTCGGCTGGGGGCTGACTTTTGACCTTTGCTTGCCGAAGAGGAAGATCTACTGGATCATCTGGTGTGTCTTTATCCGGCTGTGCTGCTACAATTGGCATATGTGGTTTCTGCCGTTGTTCACTTGGCTGTTCCTTCTGTTGTGTTGACCGACCAGCCGACTCGTCTTGGGTTTCAGGCTGAGTCCTGGGGGTTCCTGTATGGTGAGGAGCAACCTCGCTGGAACCCATTATGTCTTTATTTGTCTGTGTCTGCGTAGCCTGAACTGGTTCTTGAGCAGAAACCTTATTTGGACTTTGATGTTCATGTTCTAGTGGTCTTTGAAGCCAGGGGCGGTTCTTCAAAGCCTGGGCCTTTTTGGATTGAAGTTCTTGTGAGTTGAGAGGTTTCTTTGCTGGTGACATCGGCTCCTGTCCTGCAGTTGTCTGCGGCATGACCTGGACGTACTGCTCCACTTCCTTAATCTCCACCGGCCGCTCATCTTTCCATACTTGTGTCTCTTTCTTAATCATCTCTTGTTCTTCTCGTACTTCTATTTGCAGTTGCTGATACTTGGGCTCTTGTGGCTTTGGTCTTCTAAGTTCCTGCTGCTGTATCGGGGTGTCCTCCACAGTCTGCTGCTGCTGTCCCGTCACTACTGTCCAGGCCTGAGAATGGCCTTCTGCTGGTGGTGGCCTGGTCTGCATGGCTGCTTGTATAGAACTAAATGACAGTGGAGGTGAACTTCTCCCTTCTTCTCCGTATTCCTGCACCACTATCTTTGGCACAAATACTTCTTGAGAGGGATGACATTCCGGCAAGGTAGCCCACTCCTGGACTGGTGGTCCAGTGTCAGACTGTCTTAGATGGTGGGGCTTGGTTTTAGCCTGAATGAAGACTTTGGATGGGGGCTCCCTTGTGGGGCTCCTGCTTCTGTCTCTTCTGGCTCCCAAGCTGCTCAGCATACCCACCGCCTCCTGAAATGCAAGTCGCATAAGTCACCAAACACAAAACGACAACAAGCGTCTCCATGTCACTCACGTTCTTTTTGGCATGGACCTTCTGGAACTGCCTTCAAGTCTCTCAAACCAAGCTAGACCCATGAACATCTAACGGTCTACTAACCTGCGACTGAGCCACCGCCGCCCTCACACGCTCTTGCATGGTGGACGCATGGAGGTACTGAATGGGGGAGCTCTTCTGATGTTTCATTATTAATACTTGAAGGTCCTGATCTTCTGTCACCACCTGACCCTCCAACTGGAGCCCACGAGATATCAGGACCTGAAGGAGTACACGGTGTCCCACAATTATCAACAGATAGTTATCAACAGGCCAATCGATGGCCCCCTCCTCAGTGGATCATCTCACCCGAGCTCTTGGATCCTGGCCTCTCCGCTGCTGTCGCTCTGTGGCCCTCAGCAGCTGGTAGAGGTCCCTAGCCTCAGTCTCCCAGAGTAATAGCTCAGCCAGACGACTGTCCAGACCTGAGACACTGTGCTGCAACTCCGCACACACTTGCTCTGCTTGGCACAGAGTCTGCTGGGTCTGTTGGAGAAGATAGTTAAGTAAGGTGGGCTGCTTTCTTTCAACTGACCTTGTGGTGACACCAAAGAGGAAACATACCTGAGGCATGGCCATCTTCAGTTTCTGGAACTTATCAACTGGACCTTCCGAAGATGAATCAGGAGGTTCCTCATCAACTTCCTTTATCTTCCTCAGTAAGAACTGAAGGATAAACGACAAAGAGTTCAAGTGTTGCTAACCAAATGTAGGACAGATGACGCCTACAAATATACATTTACATTTTAGTATCCTGGTTTCTCCGTTTTTGCAATTCAAGGTCAGACGAAAACCCAATTGTACGAAAGACGAAGCAGTTTTGCTCCTAAGAAATCATGTCATCATCATCTAATTAAGACACCCAAAAATATGAATAAAATATACATTTTATAGACAGTTTATACATTTTATAGCAGGATTATTTAGCAGTCATACTCAAGATATGGAGACTGAGTGGCAACGTTTGGTCACTTTGCCAACGCACTAAGTTATTACAATATGCTACCATAACCAAGACAGTATATGAAAACCGGCTTCAAAGTTCGGCAAGACATCAAAAATCTAATCACACATCCATCCATCCATCCATCATCCATCCTGTCCATCCATCCATCCTGTCAATGCCATCCATCCATCCATCCTGTCAATGCCATCCATCCATCCATCCTGTCAATGCCATCCATCCATCCATCCTGTCAATGCCATCCATCATCCATCCATCCATCCATCCTGTCAATGCCATCCATCATCCATCCATCCATCCATCCTGTCAATGCCATCCATCATCCATCCATCCATCCATCCATCATCCATCCTGTCCATCCATCCATCCTGTCAATGCCATCCATCATCCATCCTGTCAATGCCATCCATCATCCATCCATCCATCCATCCATCCTGTCAATGCCATCCATCATCCATCCATCCTGTCAATTCCATCCATCATCTATCCATCATCCATCCACCCTGTCAATGCCATCCATCCATCCATCCATCCTGTCAATGCCATCCATCCATCCATCCTGTCCATCCATCCTTCCATCCATCCTGTCCATCCATCCATCCATCCTGTCAATGCCATCCATCCATCCATCCTGTCCATCCATCCATCCATCCATTCATCCTGTCCATCCATCCATCCATTCATCCTGTCCATCCATCCATTCATCCTGTCCATCCATCCTTCCATCCATCCATCCTGTCAATGCCATCCATCCATCCATCCATCCTGTCCATCCATCCATCCATACATCCATCCATCCATCCTGTCCATCCATCCATCCATCCATCCTGTCCATCCATCCATCCATCCATCCATCCTTCCATCCATCCATCCATCCATCCTGTCCATCCATCCATCCATCCATCCTGTCCATCCATCCATCCATCCTGTCCATCCATCCATCCATCCTGTCCATGCCATCCATCCATCCATCCTGTCCATCCATCCATCCATCCATCCATCCTGTCAATGTCATACCTCACCTGCATTCTTTTTCTGTAGATGCGTAAAGGACCTGCCATTGTGTCAAGAGGCTCTTTGAGTAGAAGACTGGCCTCCCTGACCAGAGCCTGGAGGTCTTCAGGTCTGGTCTTGATCCCAGCATTAGACTCATCTGTGCTGTCCTGGAAAAGCCACCAAATTCTGTTCACTGATGGGAACTCATTTACCAGGAATGTTTGTGTCATGTCAACATGTGTCAGCATCAACGTGAGACACCAATGAGGTCATGCAGCCCAAATACACGTATGTATGCATGTATGTATGCATGGCGCCACTCAAGCAGACATGATTACAATATGAAGATCGCCATGAAATGCTCCCTTTCAATAAAAACCTACCAAGGCATTTGTCTGGATGCATTTGGTCCAGTTCACATTGAGCTTGTGGAGCTCCTCTGCCAGGCTCTTGCTGGTGTGTGGGTCGCTCGACTCTATCAGGAAGTTCGCCACCTCGTTCAGGTGAGCCTGTCGGGATCTCCACTCATCCAGGGATTCGGATGTCACCTTCATTCAAGTGGAACGTAGAAAAAAAAGTTGTGGCACGGAACAGAAAATCCATTCCTGTCAATCAAGACTGTAAAAACCTTTGATGGAGGATCGTAGCTCTGGCGGGCTGAACTCTGCTCTAGCCACGCCTGCATGGAGCTGATCCCGTCGCTGTAGGAGTCCCAAGCAGTCAAAGTCCGTCCCATGGTGCTCTTGGCTGAGGTGACCTCCACCAGGACCGCCGCCGTGTCCTCCGAGAGCTGCGTCACTTGTTGACAAACATGGTGGTAGTCTGCAGCTGCAACGCATGCAGACGTCAGATCCTTTCTTCATCCTTTGTTCGCCAGACCAGACTGATGTAGGAATTGACATACCCAGGGCAGACTTGCTTGCGTATTTCTCAGCAACCAGCTTCAACTTATGAAGAGCTGCTTCCAACATGGAAGGTAGCTCTTGGGTGTTCACCAGCTCCTGTTCCACACACATTCAAAACACAATCATTCCTGGATCAGCAGGAGCCTGGTGGATCTATGCATGGCTGGTGGCCTCCTAGTAATACCCCATCTACGTTTTACAGGTGACACTTAAGAGTTCCAAAAGTGAAAATGTGCAAGGAAGACCACCCACATGCCATTCCTGCAGCAGCACTCTGACAGCCTCTGGAGAAAGATAAGGCCTCTTCCACAGACGCACTTTTGTCCTGATCTGGCCCAGCAGATCCAAAACCGTGTGACGGTCCTCACGGTACTCCAGCTTGATGCCATGGTACTTGGCCGTCACCCGTATGCCGGTGAACCTGGAGAGGAAAAAGGTGATGGGAAATCTAAACTATGAATGGGGGGGGGGGTCCTCGGTCTACTTAGGAATGCTGTTGGGAACATGGCATTGAAAGTGGAGTTTTAGTGTGCGTCAGAATGTGTACTGGAATGGTAGACCTAAAGACAGGACCCACCATAGACGGGCACCTCAATGACAAAGAGCTCTCTTATGAGCACCAAAAGGAGGACATTCCGGACAGAGAAGAGACGGGAATGAGACGGGAATTCATCCCTTCCTCAAACATTCAGTTCAAACATGGCGTCTAACACATAAACAAGACACCGCCACCTTGGTTTCAGGTGGGTCAGTGACCTTCATTAAAAGTGAACGGGATGCCACCCAAACGACGTTGGCCCCATGAAGAGCCAAACCATCCCTTTCTGGGCACGCCTCCTCCTTTAGAGGACAAATAGACTGGATCTCGCACCAAGCTCTCAGACTAGAGCTGTGCTATCTGCATCATTTTATTCAAACTCGGTGATGTTCTAAAAGAACGTATATCCTCACCTTCTCTTCAGCTCTTCCATCTTCTCAGTAGGGACCAACATGTTTCCGTAATCATCCTGGTTCTGGAAGGCCTGGAAAGTCTTCACTTGCTGGGGCATCTCTTCCAGGCAGACCTACAACAACAGACAGTGGGAGTCCATTTGTGTCCCTCAAGGTCCAGTCTACATTAAGATGCCCAGGGTACCAAAGCAGAACCTTTGAGGAACCAGCCATTAGCCAAGATGGAATCATCAGGGAAGCAGTCACCTTAAGTTGCTCCTGTTTCTCCTTGGCTTCGTCCGCAGCCCGGCCATGGTCCAGGGGGTCAGCGTCTTCCTCGGCCAGGACCTCCTCGGTTCTCAGCAGCCAGCGTGCCACCATGTCCAGAGGTGGCGGTAGCCTCACGTCTAACTCTATTTTGTAGTCCCGTAGCTGCATTTGGAATAAAACGATAAACATTCCCATTTAAAAACAACAAATAGATAAATACTAGCTGGGTTGGAGAAGAGGTCAGAATGGACCTTCTCCGTGAGGGCGTCCCACGCCTCCCTGAGGGCTCGCTGCTCCTCACTCAGCTTGGCGCTTCGTCTCATGGCGGTCAGCAGGGGCATGATGGGGCGCCGCTGCTCATTGAAGGACACCAGAAAGGTCTGGAACACCTGCACCATGAACATCGATCAACTGTCGCTCGACTCCACAGCGTGTTTACTCCAACACAATGACGGCGCTCACGTGGTAACGTTCCGAGTAGCTCTCGCCCTCGGTGGAGTCCCAGCCCTCCAGCAGCTCATCGTAGGCCTGAAGCAGCCAGCACGACACTTCCTGTGCTTTACGCTCGGGTGTCGCCTAGCAACCAGAAGAGTTTTTAATGAACACATCCAGAAGTTATGCTCTCACACACGCTGGCGCCACCGTGCCCGAAATGAGCCAACCTACAAGCGGCGGACTGGGGTGAAGCAAAGCAAGATGGGAGGTACCTGGCGCAGTGGCGAAGCAGAGATAGCGGGCGTATAGTGCACAGGGAGGCTGAGAGGAGAAGGAGCTTTTGGAGGAGTCAAGTATTGGGTCTGTGAGGAGACACAAGAAGGAAGCAATCCTGAGGAGTCAATGTTGGAGCAGAATGATGGAAAAGCTTCACTTTAACTATACGTGATGCCGTCAAATGTCCAAACAAAAGCCAATAATGCAACTGACTGGCCACTTTACTACAGTCGCTACACCGCAATGAGGCCCAATGCAGTTTTGCTTCATGGCACAGTGGACCTGTCCGGTGTGTACTGGACCTCTAGCCAGATGTCAGCTGAGATTCACTTCATTTTTGCCAGTTTTTCTCTCTTCACTAGCATAAGCAAGTTTATCCAAACTTTAGACTGGTAGTATGCTCTTTCTGCAATTTAAAGTACCATATTTTCCTGACTATAAGTCGCACTTTATTTCATAGGTTGGCTGTTCCTGCCACTTATACTCCAGAGCGACTTATACATGAAAAAAGTGTTTATGTTCCATAAACACTGGACACCTTTTGTGTTCATGTTTATTTTTAGTGTAGCTGAATTAGCATTGTGTTAGCATATCTTACACCTATTCAGCCTGTTCTCTATTCTTTTATTGTTACAACTTGCCTTCCAAGAGGACCTAATGTCTGTTTTGGTCAAGTAGTTTGGAAAATAAATTACTCGCAAAAAATACCACTTATACTCCAGTGTGACTTATGTATGTTTTTTTCTACCTAATGATGCATTTTTGGCCTTGTGTGAATTATACTCCCGAGCGACTTATAGTCTAGAACAGGGGTCGGCAACCTTTACTATGAAAAGAGCCATTTCACCCACTTGCCCACTAAAGAAAAATAGCCTGGAGCTGCAAAACGTTGTATGTTTAAAACAACATTGGAGGGAAAAAAAAAGACGAGTTGGAGTACTCTTGCTAGTACTGGAGATAAACTTTTGTTTTTAAATGAGCTCTAATTTATTTTTTAGAATCGTCAAATAACTCATTAATAATAATTAATAACTCAAATAACTCAAAGTATTACTCATTTCCCTTCATGTTAACCTGTCAGAGAGAACTGGATAGCATCCTGTCTGCTCATTCAGTCACCAGTCAGAACTCAGTCAGGATGCATTCATGGTCTCACACAAAGTTGGATTTTTGTAAACTCATAACAAAGACGTGCATTTTCACCACACGGGTGCTAAAAAATATTCAAGCATTGCAAAGGGAGCCGCAACAAAGAGGCTGGAGAGCCACATGCGGCTCTGGAGCCGCGGGTTGCTGACCCCTGGTCTAGAAAATACGGTACATTTGTACGACACAAAAAATGTTAAATTATCATCAACATCATACATTTTTGACATAAATGTGTAGTATTTTAATATCTTCCATGTGTTCCACGAGGTCGGTGGACTTTAAGCACAAATGGATCTGGTTTCTGTTTTAAGATTAAGGTTATCTTAATCTGAATCTTAATCTGGTTTCTGATGGGTTGAGAGACTGAAACGAGAGCACGGACTCTCAAAAACAAAACAAAAGAAGCAAACTGGAATATTGTGCCAAGCAAGTAGAGCAAGACGCTTCAGATGACTACAAGCCTCCAATTAAAGTGCAACCTTGATAGAGGTTGTTAATACAAGAATACAGTGGCGCCTCAGTTAGCGTCCGCCTCAGTTACAGTGTTTTTCTGCAAAAAAAATCACCTCACAATCTTTCCTCATCCTTCCTAGTTAGGATCCTAGCTAACCAAAATGGCAACCTGATCAAGTACTGAGTAATGACTGCGTGCCATGGCGGCGTGTAAAGGTTCGCTGACCTGCACGTCCTCCTCGGGGATGGGCAGGTCTCTGGAATACTGCAGGAACTGGGCCACGTAGGTCATGATGGACTTCTCATCGGGCTCTCGAACATCCACATCTGCATGGACATCATCACAGTCGGCCATCACGGTGTCGTCTCTCGCAATAACAAGCTAAAGGTGTCACTTGAGCATTTTTATAAGCTTGCTAAGTAAGCAGCCCCCCCGCCCCCCGCCCCCCCGCCTCCATGGGAGATGCTTGTGTGGCTAACAAGCAGCACAAAAGTGAAACAAGCGAGTGTTTTATGGAAGAGTGTAGCAAACAAGCAGCTGGCTGACCAGCTGACTGCTGGTTCGTCATCTGGTCCCCAGGATGCCCGGAGGCGACACGGACACGGTGGGAAGTAGGAATCACATAAGGACCTCTTTGAAGAAATGTTTATGGGAGCTTGTGGCGGATTGAGAAGACACGTCCACAAAGACGTCCATAGAGGAGGACGTGAAGGACTGAGCCGCCAATCCCAGTGTAAACATGCCAACATGTCAAACGGGGCTTCCTCACCGTCGGGTTCCAGCAGCCGCGGGATCCTCAGCTCTCTCTCGGCCACACAGAAGGCCTCCTCCAGGTTCTGCTTGTTGCTCCTGCTTCTGGCTTTGGATAGATCCACCAGGTCGGACCTGAGGGCGTACAAGATGGCAAGGAAAACTAGGCCGCTCCGCCAGCTGCCCTTGAAGTCCTTGACGTTGACGGAACAGCCGGCCCTGCAAGAAAACACCTCATGAGAAGATCACGTTGACCTGAGCTTTTCTTCCACGTGTGAAGAACGTCATACCTGTGGCACTGCTCGCGGACCCACAGAAGAAGGGCCTTCTTGGCTGACACCCTGAAGCGGGCGTGGAGGGGCGAGCCTCGGCAGGGGACGGGACTGCTGCTGGCTGAGCGGCTGGACCACGTGGAGCGAGAGTCCAGACTGGCCAGGGACTCCATGGAGGACTGACGGGAGTTGAAGGATAGTGCGCTGGCCAGCTCCTCGATCTGTGGCCCAGACACAAAGACTTTCCGGTCAATGGAGGGCTTCCCAGAGATTAGGGCGTCCAATATGGAGACATAAGTGGTTTGAAACTGACGTGATACTGCAGGATGATGGTCCAGATGAGGCCCAGGATGATGGAAGGTTTGCCATCGATGATGTCGGGAACGTTGATGTTGACCAGTTTGATCTAAAATCACATCAGACGTTTGAATCAGACACACCATGCTACATAGTTGATTAGTTCCTTACTGATTTGTGCCTGAGGAAGGCCAGGGCCTTCTCAATGTTGCTCCTGTGCTGGAAAGTTCCTCTTCCTCGCTCGCGGCTCTGATGGAACAAGCAATCAAACTTAGCGTGACAATCACCATGTGCTTCAGTGTGAGCGTTAGTGTGCCATGCAGGACCACTCACGATGCGTTGGTTGCTCATCACCTCCAGCAGGTCCAACAGCTTGGATCCATCGCGGAAGTCGTTGAAGAGATCCACCACCATGCACGGAGGCCTCCTCTGACAGTCAACACACCGCCAGTCAAACGTGAGGTCACATTGAGGAGACAAGATGTTTAATTTTAAAATAACCGAGGTTTGGATGTTGGACTTGGAGTTTTAAATAAAGCAGTTAGGACTGGCGCCGCCATCTTGTAAGCCAAGTTCAAAGTGATTCCTAAGCACAACAACAACCTTCCGACCCGGAACATCCCAGCCGGGAGAGAAGAAGGCGGGGATGCTACTTGGGGATGAAAGTGTACGTCATACTTTACATCCAAAATGTCTGGATTCAATAAGAAAGCGTTTAGACAGGAAGTTGCCCAGCAGGTGACCTCCTGAGTGGAGATAATTATACTTTGAGAGGAGTGTTGTGACACAAACAACAACTTGTGTGTCCGTCACGTGCGTTGGGAACATGAACGTTACGTGCATGCTAACAGTTTATTGTTAGAGATCGCTGCCTGCAAGCAAGGGGGGGTGGGGGGGGGGGGTATAGTGGTAGAGACACGGCTGTTGCTGCCCGTCTCGCTCTGGTGTTCTATTTAGTGTTGTCCACCCCCATCAATGTCATCTCCTGTCCCATCTGACCTCCACATGAATGGAAAGTGGACTGGAATGAATGGCGCCTTGGACTTTTGACCATTAGACACTCGATTCCTTTTACCGAAATGAGTTCTTATGAGTCTCTTACTAATGGAAATCACAGCTAATGGATCACTTTATTGGTTTGCATCACCTGTCACAGAGAATTAGAATGTAAGAATTAGAATATCTCCACTCTTTGTGGAGCACCAGTGAGTCAGTAGAACGCGAGTGTTTGTCGAGTACCAAGGAGTTAGTGACACTTGAGTCTTTGTGATGTATTCATGAGTCGGTGAAACTTGTGTCTTTGTCAAGCTACCATGACTGGAACTGGAGTCTTTGTCAAGCACCCGTGAGTCAATAAAACCCGAGTCTTTTCCAAGAACCCTCAAGTCCCTGAAACTCCAGTGTCCATCGAGCACTGATGGGTCAGTGGAATTCAAGTCTTTGTCAAGTGAGTCGGTGAAATGCAAGTCTTCACCAAGTACCCGTGAGTTACTGAAACTTGAGCCCTCATCCAGTTTTTGTGAGTCAGTGAAAGTCTTTGTCCAGCAACCAAGGGGTATCTCAGGCAGGAAGAGGAAAGGTGGCAAGGACTTATCTACTGCTTTTTCCACAGGGCTAATAATAACCTGTGAACCTTGAACCATTTCACACATTTCTACTTATTTGAGGGTGAGAAGTGTCCATCTTGCACACTCACTATTTGAAGTGTATCGAGTGCACTGAGGAACCAGGTAGTGTACTGACAGCATGATGTCATACTGCTCAATGTGAATGCACTTATGCACTCAACTAGTCCATGACAGTAAACGCACCAATGGAGCTTATCCTCACGAGGGTCGCAGGGGTGCTGGAGCCTATCCCAGATGTCTTCTTGGGGCGAGAGGCGGGGTCCACGCAGGACTGGTGGCCAGCCAATCCCAGGGCACATATAGACAAACAACCATTCACACTCACATTCATACCTATGGACAATTTGGAGTGGCTAATTAACCTAGCATGTTTTTGGAATGTGGGAGGAAACCGGAGTACCCGGAGAAAACCCACGCATGCACGGGGAGAACATGCAAACTCCACACAGAGATGGCCGAGGGTGGGATTGAACTCGGGTCTCCTAGCTGCAAGGTCTGTGCGCTAACCACTGGCCCACCGTGCAGCCGCAACAGCAACATAAATATCATATTTAATTCCTTCAAATGCTGAAGGATTTGCGTGTCCACGTTGACTTTGTGTTCTAAGCTAGCAAGTCGGAGCAAACTCATTCCTGGCTTTGGTGAAAAGTGAGTTGCAGAGAGGTCAAAGGTCTCACCTTTGCCAGCTGGGCGTTGACCCAGTTGGTGAAGGTCCTCTTCTGGATCTGCTCTTGCTCCACTGAGGAGGAAACCACAAAGACGTTAATGCTGCAAATACTGTATATTTACTCCAATAAGTGGAAGTATCCTGTATATCCTTGGAGACTTGATGAACAGTCCTTTTCATTTAGGACACCATTTGTTCACACGTTCATCTTCTGAGTACATGTTGGAATGGAAAGTTGCTACTGTTATAGGTGTCCAATCCTGGTCATGTCAGATTCAAAATGATATTATATCCCAGTGGGGCAGTATAGTACGTTTGTTTTCATGAAATACTCCATAATTCTCAAGTTGTGTACTGGACAAATTTGCATTCTTCCGGCCATGTTGCTTAATTGTCAACACGGATCTCTTCTATGTACGAGGTGTGTTATGATGATCGCCGGTGTTTGAAAGTTGGCTTAGTCAAATAAAATATCGTCTTAGAGACTCTGTGATGAAGGGGGCAGACAAGTCAGATCATCTACTTTGGTTGATCTGACAAATCTTAAGTCAAATTGATCAATGTCGAATTACCACAGCTTCGGCGTGGACATCAACAAGTAGCAAGCCACACGTAATTCACTGATGCTGACGCTATGAACCCCGAGGTAGGTCGGATTACAAAGTGTGCCTAAAGCCCTTAATGTGCGCTTCCAAAAATGCTTTGCACTCCACCACTTGCATCTTCCATATTACTGTATTGCTGTCATTGCTATTACTGTCATTCATAGCAGCAATGCCATAGTTCACAGTCTCGTTGTCTTATGAGACAACTTTTCACATCACGAAAGATCTCCGACTACACAGGAAGAGAACAAGCTAGTCAAACAGTGTGATTGGGCAGCCTCAGAAAAACACTGCCCCCTAGCATTTTGGTAGAGAATTGCAAGTCACAAGATCAGACCTCAGGCTTAATGGCTCAACGCTACTACAAAGCTAAATCCCAATTATTTAAAAAAAAAAGTGTAATACAATAATTACCACAATAAACCAATAATTAATTCCACAGTCAATAATCAATTTTTTCAAGGATTAATTCCCTTGCTAATTCAATTAGTCTTCTGAATAGTTGCATATGTAGGTTCGAGCCCCTTTAAACATTGAAACGTTGACCACAAGTTACATTTGTCCAATATGAAGCATATGGTTCAATAAAAACTCTTTGATACAACCCAGTGTGGAATTGTCAGTGATAATCTCACACATACTCTTGATCCACTCAGGCACAGTAGCTAAATCAGGCATTTAGTTTCCTACAGCCGCATGAATAAACGTGTTAAATAAAGATAGGATGCTTCATATGACTCATTAGCGGGTGCATCCAATTGTCCACTTATCACTTCGACTATTTTAGCTTCATCATTTCAAATCATCAAATGCTCTCCAACCTTCTGAGGATGGAAAGACGTTGGTCTGCTTGCTTGCTTGACTTGGAACGACTTCCTGGACCAAGTTAGGATTCCAATGCATCCCAACTAGACTGTGTTACCTTTGGAGGCCAAAGTCAGGAAAAGACAACTCACCCATGCTGACTGAGCAGTCACATGACCAGGTGATGCTTCAACCCCACCGCCCCCGATCCGTGCACCACTGTGTGTGTGTGTGTGTGTCTGTGTGGTGTGTGTGTGTGTGTGTGTGTGTGTGTGTGGTGTAGCCCACGAGTGGCCAATATGAAAATGAAATATGTTTTTCCGGTTCAACCACCTTTCAAGCAGGTTTAACTGACTTAGGCTCCGCCTTCCGTCTGGCAGTGAATAGGTTACACCCTGTAAAAAAAAACAACAACAATCTTCATGCCCCCCCCCCCCCCCCCCCCCTCGGGCTAAGAGGATTGGTGAGTAACTCTTTGCTTATTCTTGTATACCATATATACAGAATATAATACACCTCCATAATACCATGATACGCAACACTGCTCAATCAACCGCCACTAAGTGATTTGGGGGGGGGGGGTTTCTTTGTCGCACCACAAGCAAATGTGTAATGATAACCATAGAACCTGTGTAGCTGTTTGGTTTGAAATAAGCAATACAAGTAATAAAACATCAAGGACTTGCAAGCAGATGCTAACATCAACAGGACTGGAATCTATATGTGGTGGTGAGGTGATGTCAAATTTGCATAATTGACTATGGCACAAAATTTGCCAAAAATCTCCTCACTTGAGTTCCTGTTTTGAAAACAAGTCACAAGACGGGTATGATTACTCGCTAAATATAGCGGCAAGGTTTCTAATTTGGCAACACGATCCCTCCTGCTATGCCTTCTTATTCTCTGGCAGACCAGGTGCATTATGTGTTTATGAGCGAGTGCAAACAGGTAGCGCCACATTTATTTGTGGCGGTCCAAATTTCTTTGTGGTGGGCTCCAGATGCATAACATTACATGACACTTATTACTACAAAAAATGATTATTAACCCCAGAAGGATCCAGAGGGCCATTAGATGAAAGTATAGAAACAACATCCTGTTCTTCCCCTCACCATCCGTCCATACGTTCTTTTCTTTGCGGTGGCCTGACACAAATCAATCTGGACCAGCACATTTGAACGGAGCTGCCTGTGTGGCTTTCCATTGTAACTGTTGCTATATTTAGCGGGTGTTCAGACCCCTCCAGGTTATGTTTAAAATAAATCCTAGTGACATTTTCTGCTCTTATCCTGCTGTGCACCCCCACCCCCTCCCCACCTAAAAGTACTGCTGGGATATAAAAACAAAACAAAAAAAAGAAAGTACTTTTTTTTATTTCTAAACATATTTATTTTGCTTTTCATGTTTTTGCTAAATTTTCATCTCCCACGGCATCCCCAAAATAATTGATACATTTACATTAGGCAGGGGCGTCACTAGGTTCTGAGGACAGGGGGGGCTTAGCCCCCTGGAGATGCACAGGATATCAATGAATGTAGTAGACATTCCAAAAAATCCCAAAACCAAATAAGGAAGAAGAAGCGGGATATAAGTTTCCCACTTTTGGACAGATTTAGTAGAGATACTCAATAGTTTTAGGCCACCATTAAATGTACACAAGTACACACAATCTATACTGCAAAACCGCTGCTCAAGCTCTGGAACCATTCTGTCCAGTGGACAGTCATCAATCATATCATAATCATTATTATATTATTCATTAGCCTGTTATTATTATTACTATCATTGTTATTCTTCCTCTGATTACTACTACTAGGCTAGTATTAGCCTGCTTATTGGCTTGCTTATTAGCCTGCTTTTGCCCTATTATATAACATTTGTCAGAGATTTTTTTTGGTAAAATCAATATTTTTTTTAATTTATTTTAAATCAATAAAAAATATCAAATTATTTAGGGGGTCTTAAAAACTTTTTAGGAGGTGCTGAAGCCCCCTTAAAATAGGCCTAATGATGCCACTGATATTAGGCAAGGATGACATCTACCCCACACTCCTCACAGGCCAACACCACAGATACATCATGGTCCTGTGGGAAACATCTTGAAGAAAAAATGCCCAAGTGGAACTCTGGCAAGTGTGTTAAAGGGGACCTGTTATGCTCCTTTTTCGGCCCCTTGTATCGAGTTGTGGAGTCCTATAGAGCACCTACACACAATAAGGTCGCTTTCTAGTTCTTCTAGAATCTGCACCTATTCTGGCTTATTTACAAAATGGTGTGTTTTAATTTATTCAACCCATGTTGGAAAAAAACAACTCTCTGAATCAGGGTGTTTAAAACCATCCCAAACGTCTTTCAGGGCTCCCTTCTTCATCATCTGAAACGTTGTCATCATTGAACACAACATTTATACAACTGGAACAACATTTAGAGGTCAAAAAAGTGTAAAAAGGTCCCCTTTAAGGAGTACAAAGTGTGCTAGTGTGTCCCACCTTGCAGCAGCATGTGGACGTTGTCAATGTCCAGGGGGACAGACCCTCGCTCCCCCGTGACGTCATCGCTGTAGAACACCTCTGACATCATCTTCCGTGTAACATGGCGTCACTCTGCACACAAACATGATTTATCACCATGGTTACCATTCCTATACAATGTGTCTGTCAAGCAATGGCTGTGACGTGTGTGATTGACAGCTGTCCAAAGAGGACGTGTGGGGAAGGCGTAGAATCCAACAACACATGAGGACCACCGTGTTTGTTTTTATCTCCAGTCGCTGCCAGCGGGCGGAGTTTAATTATGGTGGCCAACTTCCTGGTAGCGCCAGCTAACAAAGGGGTGTGTCAATACACGTCCTCTGGAAAAAGGACCTTTAGAAGCCAACCACTGCCCTCTAACATTCACGGTGAAATACAGACGCCAGTGTGTGGTTATAGTGTGGCATGCCAGTCATCCCGAGGCTTCATGTCAGCTGCGGCGTGTTCTAGAATATGGACGTCCTCATAGGTGGACGCTGGGCTCCATTTAGGCGTCTCACAAACACACAAAGTACCATTGGTTTGTAGTTCAGTATGCGACAACGATGATAAAAGTCAAAGTTGCCTGTCGTCTCACACACAAACAATGAAATGAATGAAATGTACAAAAACAAACGATGAAGATGACGACCAACCACAACAGTTCCTCAGTGGAATTAAACAAATGCCATATTCCCATTTTTGTTATGCAACCAGCACTTAATATGCCTACAAAGTCAACAACAAGCTAATCTACCTAGCTAACGCTCCCAGCTAGCTAGCTGCTCATAGCTAGCTGCTAGCATGACCATCTAAAACTAGCAACATCTGACTCACTGTCACTCAAACAAAAATGATGACTGATGATAAATAATACTTCACATTATGATGTCAAAATACCATGAGGACAATAACATGCCTTTTCAGCGCTCTACTACTTCCTGTTTGGTGTTTTTTAATATGCTCTGACACAAGATAAGCGAGTTAGCTAGGTGAGTTAGCTGCACATGTATATTTATACACTATAGTATGTCTACCTATATTTTACAGTAAACACTCATGGAAGTAGTACAATCATGGAAAACTCATCAGTCAATTTTATAGGGATTCCTGCTCTACGTGAAAGCAAGAATTCTACTGATTTTGACTGCCATCTGACACAAGACGTCATCAGTCATAGGTCAAAGGTCAGGTTTTGTCAATGTGTCATTTCTAAGCACTTTATAAAAAGGTTTTTGTGTTTGGCTGTTCTTTAAATCATAACACAAACACTACTAAAACAATACATCTTATATGTACTGTATATACAAACCGGATCACAATCTTAAATAGATAAAATTTACCTATTGGAACTTTGGAACGCCGTTTGACAACCCTGCACTACCTGAAGCTCCAATGTTAAACTGAATGAAAGAGCACACCAGATCATGATGGACCCCCCTCCACTGTGCTCGGATATAGAGGGGGGGGTCCTTTCAATGACCCATGTTTGATGTACCCAAACGGGTACTTTTGTGGCGTTGAAGGAGACGAGGTTTTTGCTTTGGAAACGCTTTTCCCGCAGATGCCTTCTGATGGCTATTGTACTGCAGGTCATTTTTTGGGTCGCCAACTTGACTTTTTGTTCCGTAATGCTCGGGATCTTTCCAAAAATGTCGAAAGACCGTCTTAGCGCGTCCAACCTCAGCAGCAATGGCACGCTGCCAGGGGCCTTGATTATGCGGCTTGATGGCCGACCACGTTCAGGAAGAGAAAGCTTCTTAGCTTTGGCCGTCAGGAGGGCGTGACCTGACACAAAATGACGATTGGGGGCAGATTTTGGCTTTTATAGCCTGTGGTATTCAACTTTAGGTGAAAAACAACCTATTATTATTCATTTTTTTATGACAAGTTTTTGCAAATGTTATTGCTTTTGCATATTGTAGCTCTACTTAAAAGCTCATTGAGGTCCAAATGTACAAAATGCATATTCCAGCCATTTTCCAATGTATCACCTAGCATACAGTATACTGAATGTAAGCAGCCCATTCCTGTTTTATCCTTTGACCCACAATGCTTGAAGTCATGAGGTGAAAGGTTCCATAAGTCCATCAGGACAAAAACACCATTGTTTTATTTTCAGTCCATCAATGTGGTTTTGTGTGGGGTCAAAGGTGACATGAAAACATAGAAAAGATGTGCATCATTAGCTACGTGCTACAACTTCAGTTGCCTTTGAGGGGGGGAATGTCAGATAGCGTAAGAGTCGAGAGGTCGGGGGGGGGTCCAAAAATAGCCATGGGTGTGCGGAGGGGGAGACGTGCTGCTCTCAGATCAGTTTGAAGATGCCGGTCATGAGTCCTTGACCAGGACGTCCACCAATAACACAATAACTCAATAAGAAAGCAACAAGTCTCAGAAAACAACACGGCACTCGTGCACACATCAACATCATCTCGAATGACGTCCACAAGTACCTTCACGTCGTGCATGTCAGCTGGCGTGTTCAACAGGAGGTCTACTCACATGAAGCAAAGGTCAGCACTCGGTCAGATCCACTACTGAAGAACCAGAAGCGGAACAAGAAGATGTGTGATTCCGTGCGCGTGGAGCAGCTCCAGTGAAAGCTGAAGACGACTGCGTAGAGGAGCATGAGTGACACCGGAGACGCCTCGGCCATACTTCACTGGATATCACTAAATATAGAGCACACACACACACACACATATACACACACCTGCCTTGAAGGTCCAAAGTGAAGCAGAGTGTATGTTTAATGTCAACTCACCAGAACACAAAAAGAAACCATAGAAGAGAAGAAGTGTTGATCTTTTTAATAATTCTACAAATGATGTAATGTACTCAGTGGATTCCTTTACCAATAATGGTCACGAGTACCCCCCCCCCTCCCATGCGACATGTTTACACTTAAATGAAGTACTGTTTACATTTAGCGTACAGCATTGCACGCAGGAAGCGCATTGTTCCCGTGTGTATGCATTGTCGCCACCACTTCCCGAATCCGTGGTAAAAGGTAAAAGTCGATATTATCCAGCTGCAAAAAGAGAATGCAGAAAGAGCAGGAAGGAGGCTTAAGTGGAAAAAAGAAGGCACTGACTGTGTTGGAGAAGGTTAGCTAACTAGAAGACTCGCATTATGATTACTTGTTCACCAGAAAGATCTACAGGCTACGTAAATGAATAAATTACATAAATTATTTGCTCCAAGTTTACACTTACTTCACAATTGGCACATCATTGCGTAAAATTGCGTACCACCACAAGGACAAAATGTATACAGTTTAAACAAGGCTTTAGTCTTAATCTTTAATGTTTGTTTATGGCTTTCTAAATAAAGTTTTAAACATTATTAGAGCCCTGTAAACATGAACTAACATGTCACACTCCTATTACTCATAGTTTAGAGCCCAGAATGAATTTAAAGCGACACTAAAAGCTTTCCTGGAATAACATACACGGGATCAAAATGGCCGACGACAATAACACGTGAGTGCCTGCAGCGTTCAAGTGTGGTCAGGTCACTTATTGTAGTGTCAGTAATACAAAATGGCCGCCAGAGGTCAGTATAGTTTCATGTTACAATCAGCTCAACAACAGCGCTGTAGTTTGTCAAACACATAGTAAAAGATATGTGTTTATATGATTTTGTCACATTGGACATTGAACGTTAGCGTTGTAGTAAACTGTTGGTGTTCTAGTTTCGGATGTTCGAGAACTCACCTTATTGTCAGTATGATTGGTGGATTAAGAGGAAGTGTGTTCTGAGAGAGAGAACGAGGTGAGCGGAAGTGTGTTCCGGGTGGGAATTGAGCATCCCTGTCGGCGTGATGGTTGTCAAAACCTGAAAAGAGAGTCGGACTCACGAACCCACAAAGCGGAAGTGTGAGGAACAAGAAGGACCTCGGCCTGCTGGGGGCGCCATGGGACCTGGTACATGGGACAGGTGAGGACAGCGACTGAGAAAGACGAGACCCTCCTTAGCAGACAGTCACGGAAGAGGACATGCCGCCCTCCTCCCGCCACGAGACGGAGTCAGTGCAAGGTCACATGACCACAAGACACGTTATAGTGCTCACTAAAGAGTCGGACAAAACAGCTTCCTTTTCAACGTATGCACAATGATAATGATTTATTGCGTGTGATGAAATATTTATCATATTTTCCAGTGGAAGGATGAAGGCTAAAGACATGAACAGATCACGTCAGACCATATGAAGGTGTGCATTATTCATATTATGCAGCATTTTGTCCTCTGGACGTTTGACTGACTGAAAAGTCCAACACTGGAAGAGGCCTTCCAGCCTTCCCAGGATTTGATCAAGTCTTGTTCTGGTTGCATCATCAGCACGTGTGCTCATATTGACCAAATGAAGTCCACGTTGACATCTTTAAAGACATCTTTAAATCCACCACCACACGTTTACCAGCAAAGTCTACGACTCTACGACTTCTCGTCCATCAGGTTTGGAAATAATCCAAGAAAAATGGTCTGATCCGTTAAAACGTTCCCAACTTTCCTCAGCGTGGCGTCCACCGAAGGAACCGACAAAGCAATCGGCAGAAGTCGTTAGCGTAATGAACAATTAGTCCCGCCTTGGCGTGTGCCTAATGATGTGGGCTCTTAATTACCAGGACCAACTTCCTGCTGATTAGTCACCAGGAGGCGGGGCCAGGGCTTCCCCTGACAGGCATTCCAAGGAGAAGCAAGGAGACGTGACCTCATGTAATCCTCAACCAGGAAAACAATGAACGAGCACATGCTAGCTACAACAAAGGGTAGTACACCAAAGCAGACATGGAGGTACTTGTCAGTACTAGGGAGTAAGTGAGTAAGGTCACAGCATCAAGTCATGTCTCCTGGCCACGCCCCCACCCAGCACTCACAATGTTGAGGCACACAAAAACCAGAAAAGAAGACATTGGGGTTGTCAGGAATCTACCGCGTTTCCTGTGTCGAGAAGGAAGTTGAAGTAAGCTTTGAGGAGAACATGTGGTGTGGAAGCAGGAAGAGAGGATGCGTGTGGAGGCGTTGCTCTCCAGGAACCTCTCCACTCACCCCGACAGCGGAGTCGCCATGATGTCACCGCCTGTCGCCATAATCCTTGCTGACATTCTTGCCTCTCCCCTGGGCTGCAGGGGGGCGGGGAGGGGCAGCCGTTTCCTCACCCGGGGGGGGCGGCCACCTCCTGTTAGAGATGGGGGGGCACGGTGACTCACCACATGACCTTTCCTCCATCTTTCTTTCCATCATCATCATCATCCATCGCCTCTACCAGCTCCTAACATCTGCCACCTGTGAAGACAAAGACTACCACCATGTTTTTGTCTGTTCCAGTGTCAAACTGTCACCTCCGAAAGCCAAAATATCAAAACATTTACATTCAACACAGCAAAATATAACTTGCTAAATGTTTACATTGCTGCCAAAGCCAATCTGGATCACATCTGGATTCAACTTGCTTGCTAGCATAGCATGTGTGAACGCACACAGAGCACACAAACATCATGTTAACTTTTTGTTGTTTGTTTCAGGTGTGTTGACTTGCTGCAAAGAGGAGTCATGAATGATTGACACGTTCCTCTGTGAGGACGCTGAGGACGGACTGGTGAGAAAGGTACTCCCGGGACATCCCGGGACATCCCGGGACATCCCAGATCATCGGATGGCTTCTTCGGGAAGAAGGTTCCAATGTTGACGTTTGCTTTGAACGTTGCATCCAAGTATAAACACGCTAACCACCTAGCTTAGCCTTGCTAACAAGTGAGGACACATCAGGTGTCCTCACTTGTTAGCAAGGCTGCTTGTTAGCAAGTCTGCTTTCCATGCCAGTCGTCGTACTGGAAGCTAAGATAACATTTCTTTATGGAATGTTTTGTGTTGACTTGCCGCTTGTCTCCTTGAGGCAAGGAAAGGACTGATGGGATTACACGGAAGAACGTCCACAGAAGACATATTTGTTGTAATGAGATCAGGTGGTGTTAGAGATGATTGTTTTAAAGATCATTACGCTGATCCTCTTGGAAGAGACATGAAGGGTCCTCCGACAGAAACACGGAAAGGACAAGAGAAAGATTAGCAGGAAATGTTCAGTAAGGATAAACCAGGATGGCATCAAAAGTTGAGAACATCTTTTTTTTTACCAGTTTGACTCACGACCAAAGCAAACTCCACCAAAGGAAACGTATTCCTTGTGTTTAGGAGAATTCTTGGACTTTTAATGTTATGAGTCCACTGGGCCGGCGCCAGTTGGTGCCAGTTGGCGCCACTTGGTGCCAATGCAATGTACTGTGGCGCAGAGTGTCGCCAATAAGGTACCTAGTGGCGTGCAGTGGCTCAAACTGCCTCCCAACTGGCTCGTGGTGGCCCATAGCGGTGGCAAACATTTTTGCGAGTTTGGCGGCAAGAAAATGTCAAAATGTTTAAAATCTTCGTCACGCCACTTGCATCAAGCAATCGGCGCAAAGTGTTCATCAAGCGGAACCAAATGTCACAAGTTGGGCCAATGATGCTTGGAGTCCACTGGGCCGGTGCCAGTTGGTGCCAGTTGGTGCCAGTTGGTGCCAGTTGGTGCCAGTTGGTGCCAGTTGGTGCCAAAGATTATGTGATTGGCGCGTAGTGGCTTGTTGTGGTGCCAAATAACGGCAACATGCTGCAACTTGGCTCGCGCCATTACATTCCAGTGGATTCCAATAGGTGGATGGTTTGTGACATTTGGTTCCACTTGCATCAAGCGATTTTAAACATTTGGACATTTTCTTGCCGCCAAACTCAACTTTTGCCGCCGTACCGTGTCACCACGAGCCAGTTGGGAGGCAGTTTGAGCCACTGCACGCCACTAGGCACCTTATTGGTGACTCTAGGCGCCACAGCACATTGCAATAGCGGCAACTGGCACCAACTGGCACCAGCTGGCACCAACTGGCGTCGGCCCAGTGGACTCCTAGCATAACATCACTGTCTGTTCCAAAGTACAATAGTCAATAAAGTTGACATGAAAAGAATACGATACTATACATACTATGTATTTACATAGAATATTCTTGGTATTTTCCAACGCTATGGGTTACAAATTCCTAGTGTTACTTCCAGAGCAGTATGTAGGGTGCAAATAGCAGTAGTTGCCCATATAAATATGGATAACTCATAAAGTAGTGCATCCATCCAGTATAAAGGGGTCAGCTTGTGGGGGTTGGGAGTGAATAATATTATTATTATTATTATTATTATTATTATTATTATTAAATGTTCCACAGTTTGACAGCCAGAGGGAAGAAGCTTTTTGTGTCTGCTTGTTTTGGCAAACAGTGTTCTGGATCGCCTACCGGGGGGGGAATTGGAACAGTTTGTGGGCGGGCGTGGTGTGAGCGGTCTGCAGAGATGTTGCCTTCCTTCTTCTTCATCTTCATCGTCAGATTAGTGTATCGCTACGGTCCTGGTAAAGCGTGTCTGCATTTAAAGTATTCTACTCATTGAAACATATTTTCCCACAGAATCTGCCATACCAAATTCATCTTTTACCATCCAATCAGGTCTAAGAACAAACAACATTTCTGCGCACTAAATTCTGGGCTTTTTTTTTTTTCAAACTAGTCTTATTTTATTTCAAAAACCAAACAATTCATTAGACTAACCGGTGCCTAGGATTTGTAAGGACGCTGAAATGTGACGTCAATGACTTGGGGCACGACTCGACCGGTCTTGTCTGGACTCCAGATTCAAGTCTTGGCACTTAGGGTTAGGGTTAGGGTGCAAAACACTGACTTTCTGTCACCTCGTCTACAAAATACGTCCTCAGTCGGGATTTCAAATAGGACTTTAATTTAGTTCTCAGCTAGGAGTTCAAGTTAGACCTTGGGTAGGACTTTGGTTTTGATCATTTTAGGTAGGACTTTAGACGTTGTATTGTCTTACAGCATTCCTGTTTGCAACGTCTTTGTGTATGACGCGGTATCTTCAGACCTTCAGTATAAAGTCCATGTCCATACCAAATCCTCAAAGACGGTTGGTGCAAGTATCACAACATTCAAGTTAAAGCTAAGAAAACAAAGTCCTTCTCAGATTTCTCAGAGACGTAAGACCAGTTTAGACCAGGTTAGACCAGGTTAGACCAGGTTAGACCAGGTTAGGTTTTCTGTGGTCGGCCATAAGCTGTGGATGGCTATTTTGTGCCTGGCTGTATTCTATGAGTGAAAGTTTTGTACACACCCTATGACCTTGAATTGACCTTGGATGTGCCCTCGCGTTGAACCGTTTTCCAGACCAAAACGCTGGGACGACATGGGTAAGACAGAGAGCATGTTTATTGGCGTCTGTCACTGCGCTGTGAAATGTGGAACAACACACGTCTGATTCTGGCGTCTGTTTGGAAAAGCAGACACTAGAAAGAGAGGAAACATTCCAGCAGCTTCCAAGACGGAAGACGTGAAAAACCGTAAGATGAAAGAAATGTTCAGTAATACAAAACAACAAACAAAAAGTATCTGGCTGATCTGGAAATTCTTTTTTTTTTCTTTTTGGAATGTTTAAAATGAAATATTTCACAAAAAAATAATTGGAATCAAATAAATAGAACCAAAATAAATAACAGTAGTAGTGACTGTAGTAATAATGCCGATACAGTAAGAACTGTCATGTGTCACTACACAACATCATCCTTTTTAAAGCATCACAAGGACGAGGGAAAGGGCGAGGACAGATCTGGGAACAAACACTACAGGGAGGAACTGGAAAAAAAAAGTTGGGAAGAAGAGGGCAAGAAGGTAGAAGGTAATTGGAAGGTTGGATTTTCCAGAAGAAGAGCTGATGAAGAACCGTTGACTTCTGCAGCATGAATACGGTTTGGAGGTGTTCTCAACACAACATTTTAGATCATGGATCATGTTCAGGATAGGATTGGTCCACTTTGGGAACGCCCCTTACTGATTGGACGTGAGGGCGTGTCTCAAATGGAACACTCGCCTACTTTGGAGGGCATCAATCAGAACCTCCAGGATTGTGCCGTTTCTGGCGAATTCAGCCAATCTCTGCAAATTATGCGCGACATTGCAACCCATCCCCAAAACGTCCCCGTACAAACGTGTCCCGGGGCAAATGCACACGTCACCTGTCTAAACAAGTCAAACGTGTCCCTGCATGGTCCACTCAGTTCCCTGCTGGTGGTAATCTCTCATCTACCACCTCCAGGCCTCCCCGGTGACGTGATGAACTTTGTGCAATGTGACGGAGCAGACATCGAACTATAAGGGAACCTTTTGGTCACCCTCACATTGGGTGTGACTGTTCAATAACCCGCCATGGGGCCAAAGTGCCAGCAATGACAAACACTAACGAATTCCATCTCGCCAGGATGTACAGGAAGTTTGCATCAGTACCGTCCAAGTACCATCCATTTGGCATTCATGACTATAAAACGATCATTGTTTTATAGAAAATGTATTTTTGTAACAGATTCATTGGATTTACATGATTTCCTATGCCGAAAAATTGCCTTGTTTTTCGTCGGTTGTAACTACCGTATTTTCTGGACTATAAGTCACACTGGAGTATAAGTCACACAAGGCCAAAAATGCATCATTAGGTAGAAAAAACATACATAAGTCGTACTGGAATATAGGTGGCATTTTTTGGGTAATTTATTTTCCAAAGTACTTGACCAAAACAGACATTAGGTCCTCTTGGAAGGCAAGTTGTAACAATAAAAGAATAGAGAACAGGCTGAATAGGTGTAAGATATGCTAACACAATGCTAATTCAGCTACACTAAAAATAAACATGAACACAAAAGGTGTCCAGTGTTTATGGAACATAAACACTTTTTTCATGTATAAGTCGCTCTGGAGTATAAGTGGCAGGAACAGCCAACCTATGAAAAAAAGTGTGACTTATAGTCTGGAAAAAACAGTATATATGTTTTTTTGCGCTAGAGGCAAAGAGAGGTGATGATGCAATTCCACAATAAAAGAGCACTTTGTCAAAACTATCAAAAACAGTCCGGAACCGAGATGAACGGCTTTTCCAAAATGGTTGGGATTGAATGAGTTAAAGTTCCACCGCAAATCAAGGTTTCAGGTAGGAGTACAGATTGGGGCCAGCGCTACGTGGTCTTACTTACGGAGCGTACGGGTACGGGTCCAAGTGTTCCATTTGACCCACAGCCGGCGTGTCGGCCAGGAGGTGGAAATGTGTTGAGATCTTTTCACTGCTAGCATTCAAACATCAACCATCTTGCAGAAGACATGCAAAGAAAGCAACTAGAATTTCCAAAAGCAACAACGTGCATGACCTCTGCATCCCCGACGTCATAGATAGCATTTCTTAAAAAAAACAGTCAATAGAAACATATATATATATATATATTCTTAAAAAAGATACAACATTCAAGTGCTTGTCAAAAGGAAATATTCGAAAATGCTTCTTTTCAAAGTGTGTGTAAAAGTATAAGTTGTATTCTTTGTGATATATTTCCTATTTACATCATCCTAGAAATGAATATTCTGGGATGTTGGAAGCTCAATTAGTTTTTATCAAGACCGGATGGCTGGAAATGAAAACCAGAGTAAATGTTTCTCCACTCAAAGGAAATCTGATTGTTTCTGGTGGAACGTCTTCAAATATAATCGCGTCCTTTCAACTGAGATGCAAGCGTTCTAGTAGAAAAGTTGGAGGCAGGAAAAGGAGGGCAAACTCTGTTAGCTTGATGAGCTAACAATGCTAACAAGAGTTCACCGACCCCGCTAGCTAGTTTCACGTCTTTGTCCAACTTCATGTAAAGCTCGAGGTCAACGATATCAATATTAGCTTGGAATATTCGACATTATTTTGAACAAAACCCCATTTAGCACATTAGCATGCTGCAGATAAGAACTAAGGAATGGATGCTACATGATGAGACGCTAGCTAACGTTGACATCCAGTCCAATTAGGGTGGTAAATATAAACAGCATGCTACTACGTTGTTCAAACACACCTAGCTATAATCTCTTAGCAGCTAACGTTAGCTTATGAAACCAGGAACCGATCCATCACAATCAATCTGTGTTGATGAATAAGACTTGCATAGCTCTGCACCACCTTTCAATCTTCAAGAGCGTCACAATATTACAAAAATAAAATGCTGCCGAGGAGCCACTGAGCAAGGCACTTACCTCCTCCTACACACCCCTCGCTGTGGCAGAGGAGGCACTCAGAGGACCACAGCATGAACAACCAGCAGGCGGCGCCGTTCCTCCTTTCAATGGAGTACTGAAAGCCAGATCAGGGACATAGCAATTGGGGGGGGGTTAGCTTGAAGCTAATATGTCGGCCCGACTGGTTTGGCGTTTGAACGACAAAGCGGCATGTTTGTTAATTGTGCCTTAAAACTTTGCAAGGTGACTTCAAGTCGACATGAGGACGACGCAAGGCAAACAAACGCCATCGCTCTGCTCCGTAGCACGCTAGCTACACTAAGTACTTCCTGTCATTTGTCACACGCAGAGGAATGCATAGCCAAATTGGGGGGGAGGGGGGGGGTGGTGGTTTCGAAATGGACCTCCACACAGGAAGCAGCAAGAGCATCAACTGGACAGCAAATGCCCGCCCCCTGTCAATCAGTCAACTCGAGACAGCTAGGCTACGTTCACACTGCAGGTCCATCTAGCCATTCATTTCCTATGCTGGAGCCTATCCCAGCCAATCACAGAGCACATGTAGACAACCAATCACACACTCACATTCATACCTGGACAATTTACAGTCGCCAATCAACCTAATGTGCACGTTTTTGGAATTGGGGGGGGTCGGGTGGGGGGGGGGGGGGGGTAACCGGAGAAACCCCACGCTCGCACGGGGAGAACATGCAAATTCCACACAGATGATTCAAATCCAGATCCAGATTCAAACCCACAAAATGGATGGTGTCAGTGAAGCGACTCACGTTGTCGTCATCCACGCAAATATTTTGGCATCAAAATCAAATCCAAAACGAGTAACAGAGTAACAAAGTAACAAAGTAACAAAGTAACAAAGTAACAAAGTAACAAAGTAGCAAAGTAACAAAGTAGCAAAGTAACAAAGTAACAAAGTAACAAAGTAGCAAAGTAACAAAGTAACAAAGTAACAAAGTAGCAAAGTAGCAAAGTAACAAAGTAACAAAGTAGCAAAATAACAAAGTAACAAAGTAGCAAAGTAACAAAGTAACAAAGTAGCAAAGTAACAAAGTAACAAAGTAACAAAGTAAAAAAGTAGCAAAGTAACAAAATAGCAAAGTAACAAAATAACAAAGTAGCAAAGTAGCAAAGTAACAAAGTAGCAAAGCAACAAAGTAACAAAGTAACAAAGTAGCAAAGTAACAAAGTAGCAAAGTAACAAAGTAGCAAAGTAACAAAGTAAAGTAGCAAAGTAACAAAGTAACAAAGTAAAGTAGCAAAGTAGCAAAGTAACAAAGTAACAAAGTAACAAAGTAACAAAGTAGCAAAGTAACAAAGTAGCAAAGTAACAAAGTAACAAAATAACAAAGTAACAAAGTAACAAAGTAACATACCCTGCAGTGTGAACACAGTATGGTTTCATACTGGTTTCATTTCCTGTCATAGCGTTTGTGTGTTAGCTATATAAATGTACAGTATATAAAGTACAATGACTACAAAAGGGACCTAAAGGGGAGCCTTGAGGTGCTCCTAATGGAAGGTCTATGACAGTGACTCGTACTTGGATGACTTGTAGCTAATATTGTGTTTCAGTGTATCGTTATTAGCGTATAAAAATAACCTAGCGTTTCTCTGGGATGCTCTCGCTGCTCCATGCGAGCTAACGCTAACAAACCTTTTTAGCAGAGGACGTGAGCGCCACCAGAAGTAGACAGGATGGTTAATCGATATAGAAAAGACACGTCAATCTTTGGGCTGATGTAGTATTTCACGTAGCAGGCAACAAGAAGAAGTGAAAGAGAGGGCAGACTTTGAGACATGCTCCTTCCGTCTTTGTAGCGCTACCAGTATGCTAACCCTGGATGTCCACGTCTGAAAAACGTGTTTGACGTCCATTAAACGTTCCTCTGCATGCACCGAGTGTGTGTGTGTGTGTGTGTGTGTGTGTGTGTGTGTGTGTGTGGCAGGCCAGAATCCAGCTGGACATGCATAGACGGGTATGTACAATCAGTGTGCAAACGTTTAGCAGCAACGTGGACCCAGGACCCAGGAGCCTGGACCCAGGATTCCGGGGGTCTGGTTCGTCCACCTCGCTGGCTCAGCTGTCTTCAGAGTCCGGCGAGACCGGCCTGGAAACCGTAAAAATGTCTTGCCGTCGTACTTTGGTCTTCGGGGTGGGGGCCGGGGCCGGGGCGGCCGGGGGCGCCGTAGTCACCCTGCGCTTGTCTGAGAGGAGTTTTATGATCTCGGCCACCTGACCCTCCAGCGCCCCCAGACGCCCCCCCAGACTGTGGATGTTCTCCCGGAGCTCCAGCCGGGTCTCGTGCAGCGCCGCCTGCAGGGCCTGCTCGGGGACGGGGCAGAAGGGGTGAGGGGACGCCAGCGAGGGGGGGCTGTGCAGGAGCGGGGTGGCGGCGGCGGGGGTGCGCACCTCCCCGGCACGGTCGATGCGTAACTCGCTCTTGGTTATGCCGCTGTCGCACGAGTCGGTCTTACGCAACGGGTTGGCGCCGGACACGCCCCCCTCCTCTATGTCCCCGCTCCGCCCTCCCTCTTGAACTTTGACCTCCTGGGAGAGCATCTCCACGGAAACGGCCTTGTTGCTCAGCCCGTCAACGTGGCGGGCCTCGGCGGGCGCCATGTTGCTTTTCAGACGCATCCAGCCCCCGGTCCTGAGCGGGGGACTGGTGCACACCTTCAAGGTGACGCTCGGATCGCCGGGCCGTAGGTCCAGCGCGGTATTCTGCTTGGCGGGGGTCTCGCTGTAGACCACCTGAGACACGGTGAGCACGCTGCTGCTGGGCGGGGCTCCGTTCTGCAGGTGCGCCCGCCGCAGGCTGGGCGGCAGGGAGTGTTGCAGGCTGGAGTGGCCCAGCTGCAGGCTGTGGGGGTGCAGGTGCTGGTTCTTGTCCGGGTCCGGATGCAAGGCGGCGCTGGTGGTGGCGGCGGTGGCGGCGGCGGCGGCGGCGCCTTGGTTCCGCAGCTCCTTCTGCTGCTTGAATTTCTGGAAAAGCTTGCGGACGGGATGATCCTGAGGGATGGTGAGCTGCACCTCGTTCTTGGCTCGCTGGCGCTCCTCCTCCTCCTTCTTCACCTCGCTGATCTTGCGGAAGATGATCTGAAGACAGCAGAGAAGAACCACTCACTGTTATGCAAACGTCTTACCAGGAATACCAGGAACAATCATCTTGTGTCGTGACTTCCTGTGACAGACATCAGTCAGTGTTGACTTTGCGGATGTAAATGATACAGCCCCCCCATTCCCCCAACCCCCCAGCCTGTGAGGCGCCAGCTTCTCCTCTGGCTCCTCTTCCTGGCTAATTACACCCTGAAACCCCCACCAGGCAGCCGGCGCTTATTCCCACTTAAATGACCTCCGGCACAATCAATACCTGACACTTCATCTGTACTCCCTCCTGACCTGAACCTCCACGTCTGCTGCTCATCCAGCCTGGGAGCAGGTAGAGACCAAGACCCCCTGCCCCCTCCCCCCCCCCCCCTGCTGGGTTATTGTTAATTGTTAGCTAGCCGGAGGATGAACACTTTCCCTAAATTAACGACGGCGTGCACAGCCAGGATGAAATGAGGAAACATCTCCTGGGAGGAGAAGATCTTTTCCACCACAAATAACCAAACTACATCCTGTGAAGCTTTAGGTTTGTTTTTTTTAACCTTTAACACGGAATGCTATTTTTAGCGCAATAATTCCCATGGTTTGTGAAGCGACAGACTCTAGTCCAGGGGTCAGCAACCCGCGGCTCCAGAGCCGCATGTGGCTCTCCAGCCTCTTTGTTGCGGCTCCCTTTGCAATGCTTGAATATTTTTTAGCACCCGTGTGGTGAAAATGCACGTCTTTGTTATGAGTTTACAAAAATCCAACTTTGTGTGAGACCATGAATGCATCCTGACTGAGTTCTGACTGGTGACTGAATGAGCAGACAGGATGCTATCCAGTTCTCTCTGACAGGTTAACATGAAGGGAAATGAGTAATACTTTGAGTTATTTGAGTTATTAATTATTATTAATGAGTTATTTGACGATTCTAAAAAATAAATTAGAGCTCATTTAAAAACAAAAGTTTATCTCCAGTACTAGCAAGAGTACTCCAACTCGTCTTTTTTTTCCCTCCAATGTTGTTTTAAACATACAACGTTTTGCGGCTCCAGGCTATTTTTCTTTAGTGGGCAAGTGGGTGAAATGGCTCTTTTCATAGTAAAGGTTGCCGACCCCTGCTCTAGTCATACGCGGGTCGTTACCGTGTAGCCAGGTTCTTTTTTAAAACCTTTAACATGAAAGTTCTAGATGCTATTTTTAGACTCTGGTGATGTACGGGTCATGATGGTAATCATAGGTACAAAGCAGAGTGGGGGTTTGTTTACAGGGTCACAGACAATAAGCTTTTCTATGACAAAGCGCTGCGGAAAAGCACAGTGGAACCTTAGTTTTGGTGATCAATTCATTCTATTGGAAATGAGGTCAATCCAATCAATTTGGTTTAGGTTTGGTTTTTTTTTTAATCATTAACATTGAATGCTATTTTTATGTCATTGTTGACAATTTCACTGCTGTGAAACGACAAAGGAAGTCTATCTATCTATCCATCCATCTATCCATCTATGGTCCAGACATCGAAACATAAGATACAGCAATTAGAACTGTGTATAAAACATTCCAAATGCATATACACAACAAATGAGGTAATAAACATTGAATGTCAGCTTTGTTTGGCCCCATGGTGAGTTATTCTTGTGGTGTAACTATTGTTAGTTAGTAAAGAGTCAAATGCTGTCGTCGTGATTGGCAGGTGACAGAGCTGGGAGTCGATGACGTCCGCTTCCTGTTTCCAGGTGATAGCATGCTAACACTAGCATGCTAACAGGCACGTTACCCAAGTCACAAACACAGTTGGATACACGCAGTGTATTAGTAACACCCCAAGACTGACTCACCAACGTTTGGTTTGGACATCCGTGTGCAAATATCAAGCTGATTGAAAGACACCCCCCAGCCCCCAGCCCCCAGCCCCTAGCCCCTACCACCCCCGCTCCCCCCAGCGAGTTCTGCAGCTTTACCAATCGAGTGCAAATGAGTTTTCTACCAATAAATGCACCAATTATGGCAATTAGAAGCACAAAATGGTGAGTTTTCCCACAAAAAACAAATAATGCTTTGATAAAATGAATTTGTGGGGTCCTGAATAGTAAATCATGAAAAGTTTATGGAAGACATACGTCACAGATGGAAGAGCCTGATATAACATTCATTTGTTTTACCCTGTACCCACCCTAAGCACTTCTTGGTGCTGGTGGTAAGTTACATCTGTAGTCACAGCTGCCTAGCATGAGGCATACCATTGGTAAATGAAGTCATGAAAGAAGGGAACAAGGTAACTAGGGAACTCCAGCTAGAATCCTATCAGGACCTTGTTCAAGATCCTGGCATTTTTTTTTAAATTCAGTTGAAGAATCAGCAAGGATACACCGGATACTCTTTTCCCTCCTTTTTTGCAGGTCCGTATGAAATGGTTTGGCCATGTTAAGGTGTCTTGCGCCTTCAGGGCCACCAATGGACTCATCGCCGTCCTTGTCTTATTACGTCTAAAAGTTGGTTCCTAAGTAGGAAAGGTCACTTCACGCTCAAGTCGTTCTAGCTAACGAGTGTGAAGGCAGCAGCGTTGCCGCAGGTGATAATGAGTCTCGGGTTCAAAGTGATGCCAGCCTGGAGGTTGCCATGGTTACGGGGCGGCGAGTGGGCGCATGGAAAAGTCTGATTCAAGTCCAGTAAGTTCGTGGTCACAATGTGGGGAACTGAAAATACACACCGGGAAAATAAGTATATGACCCCCTGCTGACTTTGGAGGGGGAGGTGTGATGGAACAAGATGGAAGAAGCCTAACTCCACGTTGCACGCAACTCAGGGAGGACTTTGGTCAAACAACCACAATGTTTGGGGACCCCCACAGCAATTACCATTACCATTACCATTACAGAGGTTTGTATTTATTGCAGTCGACAGGTGTTTCTGTGGGTTTCAGTTGCTCACACAAGACGTGGACAAAGTTTTTATTTCGGGGACATAATGTACATTTTACCTTTGACATCAACGAGGTTGAAGTAGTGTCTGTACTTCCATTTGGCAAACGCTGTCTTCTCACTGGCGTCCTCCTCACTCGCCATCTCTCGCTATCGCACTTTGGACGTGCTCTAAAAACACTCGCTGACTAAACCTTAGCCAATCATGTTGCTTATGTGATCTAAACACCCGCCCACTCAAGTTCTCTGATTGGACGAAGACACATTTTACTAAACCTTAGCCAATCATCATTGCTTATGTGTGCTAAACACCCGCCCACTTAAGTTCTCTGATTGGACGAAGACACATTTTACTAAACCTTAGCCAATCTCGTTGCTTATGTGATCTAAAGACCCGCCCACCCAAGTTCTCTGATTGGACGAAGACACATTTTACTAAACCTTAGCCAATCCTCATTGCTTATGTGATCTAAAGACCCGCCCACCCAAGTTCTCTGATTGGACGAAGACACATTTTACTAAACCTTAGCCAATCCTCATTGCTTATGTGCGCTAAACACCCGCCCACCCAAGTTCTCTAATTGGACGAAAACGCAACTTTACTAAAACCTGAGCCAATCCTCATTGCTTATGTGGTTATGTCCCCCCCCCCTTGTCACTGCGCTGCATATTAGTTATGAAGTCGGTGATATATATTTTTAGGCGGCTTCAGTAACATGCAGTAACGGGGTGTAGAAAATGGTAATGGCGTTATGCTGACAGTAAAACAAATTAGTTAGATTACCCGTTACTGGAAAAAGTTTTAAACGCCGTTATTCCCATCACTGGTCTTTTCGGTATCGAGAGGGGCGGCTTTTGTAAAAAGTCCGAAATGAAGTATGACATTTGTATTAGAACTTGCAAGGTGAAATACTTATTAAGCACTTATAACAAAGTGATTGTGTAGACGCCATCTCATGTGGTCATGTGATCACACACGTGAACGTGACCTGGCAAGCTGCTGCTGTGATGATGATGATGTTGATGATGGTGAAGGTGGTGCAGGTCACTACGGCGACCATAAAACGTGAGGAGTCCAAGTTAATGTGGACGTATGAAGACGCTGGTGTAAAAGCTCTCAAGGTGATGATTCTCTCTCTCGGGAACTAATGGAATATTTCACGTAAAACTACTCCACACGCCTAATGTGATGAAATACCAGTGAAGTACTACTACGTTTACGTTGACAGAGGGAGTGTCTGAAGTACGGCTGCTCGTGACGTCGCCAGCATTCATTTCAGTGCCGACCGCACACGAAGATTGGAATTAATGATCTCAACTTTTTTCCCAAAGATTCCAGAAGGAGACGCGAGCTAACGTCGACTAGCCGCCGTTTAAATATGCATGAGGCGAGCAGTCGGGGTTTATTTAGGGTGTCGCACTCCGACTGACTGATGTTTTCATTTGGCCGAGCACGTTTGCGACTGGAGGCAAAGAAAACAGGAAGTTGTGGCGCTCATAAATCACCGCGGCAACAGCAGCACAGGAAACAATGACGTAATATTACAGGAGAACAACATGGTGGACATGCAATGTTTACTCGACTGGACCGCACTGCAGCCTTTTAGCGGCCATAAGGATATTCGCGCTAATCAACCACGGGGGAAATTAAGAGATGAACACCACAGCAGAGTAATTGCATCCCCGGCCCTGTTGCATTATGCAGACCACAGGTTGATGGTACTACGCCGGAATGGGGAAATATGCATCCATATAACCATGGAATTCAATAAGCCGGGGCTCAACTTGTGGCCATTAAACGGACAACAAAGTTGGCGGCGAGCAGCAGCTCACAGCCGCTCACTTTGTGGCAAATGAAGCCTCAATGCCGATTGGCCAAACGGCCATTATTTAGCATCAAGACTTGAGTCCTGCTTGAGTCCAGACGGGTTTTATGAGTAAATCCGTCTTTGGGAGCCAAGGAGTTCATCATAACAAAGACAGTCATGGAAAGTGGAATGATTGACAGCCATCACTCCACCTCTGAGCGTCCTAATGGACGTCTCGCCATGTGATGTCAACCCTGGCGACTTTTTACCGCCGTGATGCTCGGCATGCTAACGCGGCGCTGCCGGCGGTCGCACGCCAGCATGGCCGCCTGCTCGTTCATCATTGTAATTGTCCGACAGGAAGCGGCTGGCGGTGGCGTGCGAGCATGACGGCGTGCCACCTGTTGCCTAGCATGATGCAGCAAAGGCATTACCAAGCAAGTATATTAGTATAGAACTATTGTTCTATTATTTCTGCTGTTTTTTCATTCATTCATTCAAACTCCACATAGTGATGGCCGAGGGTGGAATCGAACTCGGGTCTCCTAGCTGCGAGGTCTGTGCGCTAACCACTCCTCCTCCTTTTAATAGTAAAAAAATCAATGAATAGGAACAATAAAAATGTCATTTAAAGTAAAACCAAGACATAATGACACATGTCATGTGACAGGGATGAGGAGACGGACACGTCAGGGTTGCGTCTGCACGTGTCCTCCAACGACAGGATGAAGTAAGGCGTCTCGTAAAGATGATGGAGATGCGGTGGAGGCCTCTTAGCTTTTAGGTGTCATAAAATGTTGACGAGAGGCTGGCACAGAGAAGCTGATTAAAGCGTTTAAAGACAACAAAGCAGATCATCAAATGTGGAAATGGGAAATGAAACACTGCAATATCCATACATACATATACATATACATATACATATACATATACATATACATATACATATACATATACAACAATATCCATACATATACATATACATATACATATACATATCCAACAATATCCATACATATACATATGCATATCCATATCCAACAATATCTATACATCGACATGTTCAATGTAATAAAACATCATCTTCAATGGCACCTAAGTGCCGAAACAAGGCTGAGCCGATGCCCATGATGCCCATGATGCCCATGAGGCCCATGATGCCCATGATGCCCATGATGCCCATGATGCCCATGATGCCCATGAGGCCCATGATGCCCATGATGCCCATGATGCCCATGATGCCCATGATGCCCATGATGCCCATGATGGATGCCCATGATGGATGCGCATGATGCCCATGAGGCCCATGATGCCCATGATGGATGCCCAAGATGCCCATGATGCCCATTAGGCCCATGATGCCCATGATGCCCATGATGGATGCCCATGATGCCCATGATGCCCATGATGCCCATTAGGCCCATGATGCCCATGATGCCCATGATGCCCATGATGCCCATGAGGCCCATGATGCCCATGATGCCCATGATGCCCATGATGCCCATGATGCCCATGATGCCCATGATGGATGCCCATGATGGATGCGCATGATGCCCATGAGGCCCATGATGCCCATGATGGATGCCCAAGATGCCCATGATGCCCATTAGGCCCATGATGCCCATGATGCCCATGATGGATGCCCATGATGCCCATGATGCCCATGATGCCCATTAGGCCCATGATGCCCATGATGCCCTTGATGACCATGATGCCCATGAGGCCCATGATGCCCAAGATGCCCATTAGGCCCATGATGGATGCCCATGATGCCCATGATGCCCATGATGCCCATGATGCCCATGATGCCCTTGATGACCATGATGCCCATGAGGCCCATGATGCCTATGATGCCCATGATGCCCATGATGCCCTTTAGGCCCATGATGCCCATGATGCCCATGATGCCCATGATGCCCATGATGCCCATGATGCCCATGATGCCCATGAGGCCCATGATGCCCATGATGCCCATGATGCCCATGATGACCATGATGCCCATGATGCCCATGAGGCCCATGATGCCCATGATGCCCATGATGCCCATGATGCCCATGAGGCCCATGATGCCCATGATGCCCATGATGCCCATGATGCCCATGATGCCCATGATGCCCATGATGGATGCCCATGATGGATGCGCATGATGCCCATGAGGCCCATGATGCCCATGATGGATGCCCAAGATGCCCATGATGCCCATTAGGCCCATGATGCCCATGATGCCCATGATGGATGCCCATGATGCCCATGATGCCCATGATGCCCATTAGGCCCATGATGCCCATGATGCCCTTGATGACCATGATGCCCATGAGGCCCATGATGCCCAAGATGCCCATTAGGCCCATGATGGATGCCCATGATGCCCATGATGCCCATGATGCCCATGATGCCCATGATGCCCTTGATGACCATGATGCCCATGATGCCCATGAGGCCCATGATGCCTATGATGCCCATGATGCCCATGATGCCCTTTAGGCCCATGATGCCCATGATGCCCATGATGCCCATGATGCCCATGATGCCCATGATGCTTGCGTTCTTCAAGGCAGGACGTTTCATCACATCTGCACTGAGCTTGACACGTCCACTTTATTAGGTACATTTGAGTTGGGGGGGGGGGGGGGGTCCCGTGATAGACGGGCTTTTAGTAGTCTGCTCACGCCTCTTGTGGTCCCACCAGATGTACCGTGAGATGTAATAGCTCCAACATTCCGTAGCTGTGGGGACTTTAATCCCGTGTGGTTCGGGAACAAATTGAAGGGGCGCCTTCGTTCCTCTGCTGATGAAATTCTTGATGTTGCTTCGTGATTTGCTCTCTCCCACCAAGCAGCAGCTGGCCGATGATGGATGGACGCTGGATGGAGTCCAACAACAAAAGCGGGACGTGACTATTGACTGGAGAAAACATGAAATAGCAAAGATGCTAAAACTAGTAGCCATGACGCTGCTGGTGTTTCCTGTAGGAATCATTCACGATGACTCCTCCTTGTCCGTCAAGCCGCGACTGGAATGTTCATTCCCGTTCGCTCCGGTGGCTCTGGTATGGGAATTTAATTTGATGTCTTCACGGGATCCAGTCCAGGATGAACCGAAGTCAGCTAGGATAGGCTCCGGCTTGTCTTCCACCTGCTACAGCCACGAGCTAATGGGCTCCAACCGCCATCCCCAGATGGCCCCCGAACACCAGCATCATCAGCTGGGCTGGAAGCAGCTGTTCATCCAGAAAGCATCCCAAACATCCCAAAAACATCGCCTGGCAAAATCCTCCAAACACTGATGCAAGCGAGGACTATCGGGACCCATACCTCAAACCCGAAGGGCTAGTCGTGGGGGGTGCTGGAGCCTATCCCAGCTGTCTTGGGGCACATACAAACAACCATTCACACTCACATTCATACCTATGGACAATTTGGAGTGGCTAATTAACCTAGCATGTTTTTGGAATGTGGGAGGAAACCGGAGTACCCGGAGAAAACCCACGCATGCACGGGGAGAACATGCAAACTCCACACAGAGATGGCCGAGGGTGGAATCGAACTCAGGTCCCCTAGCTGTGAGGCCTGTGTTCTAACCACTGAGGATAAGCGTTAGAAAATGAATGAAAGAATTCCCAGCTGCGACTCCCATCATTCCCATCGTTCACGCTAATGAGCCATTCAAAAGACGGGATTAGTCGGTGAACATCCCAACAGCAACTCGGACCACACCTTCATATTTGAAGCGTGATTCAGTCTAACGTTGACAGAAACCTGAGCATCCTGCCAAACAGGAAGTTGATGGACTTTATGGAAGAGATACGTCACAGATTGATTAGCCTGATAAAACATTGAATTTATTTCTTTTACCCTGCACCCACCCAAGGTAAGTGGTGGTGGTAAGTTACATCTGTAGTCACAAGGTAACGAGGGAACTCCAGCTAGAATCCTATCAGGACCTTGGCATTAATTGTTTTAATTACACAGCTTTTCCATTATAAGTGAAGTCAAAAGTTCCAAAGGTTTTCAGAATGACACAAATATTAATTTTCACTAAGTCTGCTCCCTTTGTTTTTATGATGCAAATTGAACGTTATGGAGGTTGATAAGACCAACGCCAATTCATTCAAATCTCTCTTTCTCATAAAAATGAACTTAACACCCCCCCCGCCCCCCCCCCCCCTCGACAAAACATTTAGATTTAATTTCCCTGCCGACAAGGAAAAAGCCTTTAGTTGACTGATTGAGAGAGAATAAGAGACAGGAAGTTCAAGGAGGACGCTTCTTGGTACGTCTCAACTTCTGTTCAACTGCTTTGAACAAAATGGCTTCCCAGGCTAAGATATTGCTGCTCGGATGATTGCGCCTCAAGCCATCATTCATCGAACGCATCATCAAGGACTTCCAGGAGAGAGATTTCGGTTTCCGTGAAGAACACTTCAGGGCAACCAAGAAAGTCCAGCAAACACGTGGACGGTCTCAGAGAGTTCATTCCTCGGCGGGATTGAGGCAGGAGATACTGTAGGTGTTGGACGGCTGAAGACCGGCGTAAAACCATCCAGGAGAAAAGCTCAGTCCGGGGTCGTCATCCTTAAATGGTTCATGTCTGGGGTTGCCAGGTGAGTGGAGTCACTCACATGTTCTCCTAAGATCACAGCCATGAATACACAATGGAACCAAAAGAAGCCCTGAGAGCCCCCAAGAACCGTTTGGTGACACCAAGGCTTTCCCAGCATAGGAAAGCAAAACCAAAGTGGTCACCAACAGGCGTGGGGAACAAAACATGGACATTGTAGGTCCGTGGCCAGGAGACCACCACATTCCACCAAGCATTGACAGCATGCCTTGGTAAACTGAAAAGCCAGGGTTATTATAATAATAATAATAATAATAATAATAATAATAATAATAATAATAATAATAATAATAATAATAATAATAATAATAATAATAATAATAATAATAATAATAATTCATTCATTCATTTTCTACCGCTTTTTCCTCACGAGGGTCGCGGGGGTGCTGGAGCCTATCCCAGCTGTCTTCGGGAGGGAGGTGGGGTACACCCTGGACTGGTGGCCAGCCAATCCCAGGGCACATATAGACAAACAACCATTCACACTCACATTCATACCTATGGACAATTTGGAGTGGCTAATTAACCTAGCATGTTTTTGGAATGTGGGAGGAAACCGGAGTACCCGGAGAAAACCCACGCATGCACGGGGGGAACATGCAAACTCCACACAGAGATGGCCGAGGGTGGGAATTGAACCCTGGTCTCCTAGCTGTGAGGTCTGTGCGCTAACCACTAGACCGCCGTGCCGCCAATAATAATAATAATAATAATAATAATAATAATAATAATAATAATAATAATAATAATAATAATAATAATAACAATATTTGACTGAAATATCCCAAAACACTGAACAGCAACATCTGAAACTTGCGTCATTCTCCAAAGTTTTGGCCATGACTGCTCGGTCTGGATTCCAAATGAATCAAGATGCACAAAGATTAATTGATGTGCCCAATAACGCATCTAATTAATCTGTCAATTAATCTGCTGTTCCTGCAGTGTGGAAAGTGGCCCCAATTAATCCAATTTTCAACTCCAGTTCCAAAGCAGAAGTTAAGAATTAAAAACCAATCAATCAGTGTAATTAATGTCTGTTATGTCAAAAATGATGTAAAAATGGATCACGACCCTGAAAGTGATTAATCATCTAAATAAGCCAAATAATCCTCAGCATGCTAAGCAGTTCACTTTTATTCAATTAGGGCGTTTGGTGCGGGTCAACTCCTAGTTGGACAAAATTAGATTTCTGTGAACGAGCAATGTCAAATCCCCGCATGCGGACTGTCAGGCTGGAGTACCACAGGGCTCCGTTCTTGGACCCATTTTATTTTCATAAATGTTTGCAATGACCTCGCTATATCACATTGTATGCAGACCATGCTGTCATTTTGACATAAATGTATGGATAATATTACCTCAGTAGGATTTGAATTCCGCTTTAAAAATAGCTTTTGTTGTTAAATTGGGGATTTTGGCCTGCAGGAATGTTCCTGTATCTTATGAAGGTCATGTTCCACATTTCTATTTTTAGCCACGTGGAGATGCCTTCTGCCAAACAAGCCGCTAGCCTCCTTTAGCTGGTAGCATCTTGGAGAAGAAGCGGCATCTTCTTGGACGACAAGATGGACCCTCAGGCCTTTGGACTGACTGTCCCACAATGCTTTGAGCCCGGGGGGGGGGGGGGGGGGGGGGGGGCATGTGTAACACATACTAGTGCTAGATGTAGGACACCTCAAATAGAAGCCAAAGCTTGCCAAGCAGGCTCTCTGCTACAAGTTGGTAGAAAAAAGTCAAAAAAGCGTCAAAAAGCATCAATTGTACTTTTTTTGTACTAAAAGTGGAACAGGAAGAAGAACAGGAAGTCTTCAGCCTGTTGCCATGGTTGTCGGCACTTCAGCAGCTCCTGTCAGCCATCACTGCTAATGACTACATGAAGATCAAGCCGTGCTGTCAGCGCTTTGCAACATCTTCAAAAAACCTCATTACATCATAGATCAATTTGCCGCCAAGCTCAAGTAAATTAGCTCTCATCCAATACGACGGCAAACATCCACTTCCTGTCAAATGCCTCCAAGAGTAGGATGTCAACAACACAGGAAGGTCCAAACACAGGTTGCGTCTCAATTGGCGCACTTGCATACTTAATACTTAATACTTAATACTATAATAAAGAATAAATACTAATAAATAGTTTGTCATAAACGAGCGATGGGGATGGACGCTCAGAAGCAAGCCTCGGCAAAGAGCACATTTTGGACCTTTGTCCTCTCCAACGCTCATCGATCTCGCCATGACAGCTGAGGAGGCGTTTGGCGGCCGCCGGGAGCTCGTAACAGGAAAAGACCTTTCATAATAAGAGCTCTGGCGACTGGAGGCTGGGATGCAGCGTGACTTCTTCCTTTGGACTATCACATGACCTGTTGGAACGCTTCAATACTCGATGCTGCTTTTCATCCATAAATCAAACTATGAGCGGTCGGACGGGACCCCAGTTGGCCGCCCCCCCCCCCCCTAATATTCATATTAACATGACATTTTTATGCTTAAGTTTTCTGCTGGCAGCACACAAAGCAAAGTCCTAACAGGCATTGCCTGGGACAGCTCTGGAAAGAAGGGGCTTATGTGACCTTTGGCTTCGGGCGAAGGTCATTCACATTTTTTTTCGCTTGTAAATTTCTGAGAAAAAATGTTGTACTTTATTTTCCTGAATTAACGACGTTAAACTCGAAATCTCAGATTTTTTTCTGGACTGTAGTTCTTTACCAACTAATACAGTTACACCCCAAGTCTCTGCTTTTCTTTTGATTACGGCTGCAAAAAAGCCGCAATGTAGGCTTTTGTTGCTATCACTATTGTGAAGGTGAAGCAATGGAACGCTTTGTAATAAATGTGCATATTTTACATCTTGCTCATTTTTCCACATGAACGTAAGACTTTAAAAAGTGCCGAGTTGCTGAAAAAATCCCATCAAGGATTGTAATGCATTGCTGCATTTTCACATTTAACCTTCGACCCCCGAGCAGTGCCATGGTGGACTCAGCCATGCAGATGCTCAGTCAGCATGAAAAGGAAGTTGTACCCCACCAGTAGGGGTGGTCTTTGGGCACCGACTAGAGAAGAATGTTGAGGACGGCAGCGGCCTGCCCCATGGACTCCAAAGAGACAATCATTCTCACTGTGGCTCCTCAAGGACGGACTGGGAAGACTTCAAACTCTGCTGGGTCTCGTACGGGTCCTCGGGTGGACAATGGACAGGACTACAGTGTCAAAATGGATCAGATGTCAATCAGATGATTTATTTCCACTTTCAGTCTTGGTGTGCACCACAACAGGAACAAAAAAACTAAACAACAAGGATTAGGTCGTTTCCATGGTGATGCTTCAACGCTGTGTCACTGTAACACGGTCAGACGCCCAAAAGGTAAACAAACCCGTTTAACCACAACGCCAAATGGTGCCCAATCAATCTAAAACAGGACAAACTAATGGAGCCCAGATTCATCGATATCTTATTCATCCATTTTCTATGCTGCTTATCCTCACTCAATTTGCAGGGGTATGCTGGAGCCTATCCCAGCTGACTTCGGGGCCCACCCTGGACTGGTGCCCGCCAATCACAGGGCACATATAGACAACATATAGGCCAACATCCCTAATGGTAATATTATATTAATATTCACGTTATTAGAAGCCTTCATGCATCCACATGACACATTTTGACACCAAAATAGGACAAGAACCTAAATAAGAACCTAGCCTGGCCTCCTGGAACTGACAAAAAATGTAATGGCTGCTTAATCCCAGAATTAACACAAGTAAAGAGCAGCGCAACACACACACACTCACACACACACACACACACACTCCATCACACACACACACACGTTCAGTTGTCCAAAAGGCATGACTAACGAGCGATGAATAATGAAATCAACGCTTCCTGCTCGGACGCCACCAGCAGGTCAGAGGACACGACGGTGTGCAGGCCGACTGCGTACGCTAAATAATGAACAACCACGGCAGCCATGAAAAACAACAACAGACGTGTGGCGGCAGACAGCACACGCCAAGGAAGGAACCAAGGGAGGAGGAAAGGAGGCGATAAGGAGGTCGGGAAGAGATCCTGTTAGATGTTTGTTTGTTTTGTCTGCTTCCTCCTCACGCCGGGTACTTTATGCGTACGTATGGAAATTCTACTGTGTGGCAAACAATGTTGGGAATAAAAAAAGATGATAAAAGCTAAAGAATATTTCTCTGCCTTGTTTACATAAAAGAGCCAAGCGGGAGAACGTCACAATAAACAATGAAGTGGAATAAACATTTACCATAAACGTGTACCATGTACCATGTGATGGTGTGTGTACACCAGTGCCAGGCGGTGCCTTTGGTTCCTGCCTGGAGTGGTTGGATCCACCTCTAATACGCGGTGCATTTGGTTCCTGCCTGGAGTGGTTGGATCCACCTCTAATACCACCACTACTACGTCACAGTAATACAAGCAGTCAATCATGTACAAATATGGACTAGAACAAATATAACAAAGCCCGGTTTACCCTTCATCTTCCAAACCACTACAGACCACTACGCTACAATGTGCTACGCTACGCTACGCTACACTATGCTACGCTACGCTACACCACGCTACACTACGCTACGCCACGCTACGCCACGCTACGCCACGCTACGCCACGCTACGCTACACTACACTACGCTACGCTACGCTACACTATGCTACGCTATGCTATGCTATGCTACAACACCATCTGGAGCAGTTCAGTAGCAATCGTTACCTAATAATGTGACAAAAACATTAAAAATGTCAATAAAATACATCACACTCACCACTCACTAGTCTAGACCAGTGATTCCCAAAGTGTGGGCCGCGGCCCCCTGGTGGGCCGTGATGGTACTGCACGTGGGCCATGAGAGGTCATTAAAAATATGATTCATTTTTGAAATTATTATTATTTATTTATATTATTATTATTATTATTATTTATGAAAATATTATTTTAAAATCTATTTTTATTGTAAAATATTTATTGCATGATTAAAAAAATATTTATAGGCCCAAGTAATAACCTATTGAGTGTTATTGACCTGTCACAATATTTTAGGAACCTTATACAGTTTTGGAATGTAGCTCTCTGGTCATCATGCCAGTCTTCAATGCAGTTATGAAAAATATGAGAATTCATTAGATTAAAAATATATTAAAATAATAATAATAATAATAATAATAATAATAATAATAATAATAATAATAATAATAATAATAACAATAATAATAATAACTTAAGCATTTCGTGTATGTACTGTTAATAGGACAAAAGGTGTGCCACAGACATTTTTTCTATTTTCAAGTGTGCCCTGAGTTGGTCAAGTTTTGGAAGGCCTGGTCCAGACGTCTTCCAGTGGCTGCCAACCTCCCTCATCCGTTCATATAACTCCCAACGATGAACAACACCTCGTCTAGCTCCTTTCTTCGTGTTGGAACAGGTTGGTGAAACCCTTGGTTCAGGAAACATCCCAATTGCTAATAGAGTGTATGTGACACGGGCCTGCACTCCTGATTCTGAAGGCCCTGGACATACTACATTGGCAAGGTGATGCAATCAAATCTAACATAGTTGGATCCACCCATCCACCCTCGTACTGGAAGCCGTGCAGCTAAGAGACGTTGGACAAACGTTTGGGAGTAAATGAATATCATCTGATGAAAGAGAAGCTAGGATATAAGATGAAGGAAATCAAGCGTATCTGTGGTGTTTAGGTCTGCAGAGAAGGCCTTGCTGGCCCTGCTGGCCTTGCTGGCCCTGACGGTTCACCAGCGTAGGTACTCACCCTCTTGCGCAGGTTGCAGGTCAGGATGAGGTTCCTGGAGAAGGAGTTGGCGAAGGCCGTGTAGAAGTCCAACACCTTGAGCAGCGCCTCTCTCTTGATGACGTGCAGGTCGCAGTACGTTAGCGCCCGCACGTTAGCGCACGCGTGAGCCAGGGTGGTTTCTTTCCAGAAGACGTCGCCAAACACGTCACCTTTACCTGAAGAAAAACACAACAACAACAATAATAATAAGAATAATAATAATAATAATAAGCATCATGGCAACCACTGGACTCATCATAAAGGTACACACAATTCACTTTTTGAAGTAGCAGTAGAAATTAATGCTAATCTTAATGCTAATCTTAATGCTAATCCTAATGCTAATCTTAGTGATATTGAATGAAACAAAAATGACATTTATAGTTCCCGACGCAAGCCGTGATGAGCTAGCGCTCACAATTCAGCCTCATTGATGGAAGTGACACCATCGGGGTTATATCGCTCAGGTAAACAAACGTAGCGGTGTACGAGACAAGGATGCTAACAGAGACGTGTCAATACTTTTCCAGGAAGGAAAAACATTTGGAAATGAAATGAACATAAACATAGAGTATATACTGTATGTACAATGCTTTGCAACTGCATTCTTGTTTTTTTACTCTGTGTATCGGCGGAAAAGCATCATTTATCAAAATGCGTTCATAGCGTACTTTCAAGCCAGATGCTTCTTGTCGAGGTGTTCCTTCAAAGCATGCAAAGAACACAACTCAAGGGGGCCGTCCATCTGTCTCTCATTCTCTGGACTTGCTTCGTCCATTTTTGGAAAAGAAAACAAACTCACAGTATCATTCGGATGCTATGAACATCCAGCAGCAACACAACGTTTCTGCATGACTGCTATTTGATTAAAATAAAGCAGGTATCAAATGTACTGCAGCCCTCAACTAGAGCCTTGAGGTGCTCCCAACAGCAGCAGGTGAAGATGTATTGGCGCACCAGTGCAGGGTTCAATTCCAATGCTGGGTGAGCATGTTTGCAAACACGTGGAATGGAGTGACTTGCTGCCTGATCGTGTTGTGCCGATTGTGTTGACATTTGAGCCGCTTTGTCGCTGAGCCGCCTGGACACTCAACTCATCAGCTGGCAGCATGGCTCCAACATCATCATCATCATCATCATCATCATCATCGTCGTCATCTCTCAGCACATGAATGATACATGATGTGTGCGCTCTCATCGTCTCCCAGGCAACGCCATGCTTGTTATGATAATAACGTTTTAAAAAAAGATCAATTCAATGTCAAAAAGTGCAAATTCATCACTTCTCATTTTGCACTAACAAGCTGAAAATGCCTCGGGGGATGTATTTGGGTCGGCACAGGCCCACAAATTGGAGCTAATCGTGAGGAGAATCTGTGTCAAAGCTGTCAGCAGTACCGGTACCAGTACCGGTACCAGTACCAGTACCAGTCAGACGACCCACAGAACTACTGACCATGAGCCGCCATCTTGCTCACAAGCTGTCAGTGTGGTGGGGGCTTAGGTGTGTGTGTGTGTCAGTGATTGGATCTCTTTCTGACAAGCCGCCCCCCTGCCCCCCCGGGGGGAACCTCCTGCAAGGCTTCTGGAATGAGCTCCCCGTAGACCCATCACTCCTGGCCAATTAGCTGTGTGGAGGTGTTAGCCTTCAGGTGCCCTGAAGGGGGCGACTGAGACACCTCACCTGAGACACCTCAGCTGTACCTGAAATGGAATACTCAGTACGACATTTCAGTAATTATTACAACACCCATTTTAATATTTTAATTGGCAGCTAGCTGGCAACAAATGGAACTTGAATGAGCTACTTTTGTTGCCATGGTAACATTCGTCCAAATGGAGTACCTGTGGTAGTACCAGACATTCAAATAAACACGAAACTAATAATATTTTCCATGACGGTATACTCTGGACTTTTTTGGGTGCATCAATTTTGACAGCCCCCCCCCATCCCAAATCCTATTTAAAGTGGCCGCAAATCAATTTGGACCCCCATACATAGATTCGGGACTACCACTTCACCCTCATACTAGACGTGTAATTCAGTAGGTGGCAGTATGCATCGTAAAGAGAATAAGAAGACGTTGCAGGAGGGATGATTTTTTTGTTTTTAATTTGTTGTCTTCCGCTAAGTAGTGACCTCTGAGGGGGTGTCCATCAATGAGCACCCAAGTATGCAAGCCCACCAATCCTCCCACCAGGAGGTCTGGATGAAGAAGACGTGGTACTGCAGTGGGCCGTGACGACAGAGTGTTGATTTTAAAGGACAGGAACTGGGTCGCGCACTTGAAGTGTTTTTTTTTTTTAAATGCACCCCGACCGGGAAGTTCTGAGGGAGCTCGTTGGTGGTGATGGAGAGAGCAGAGGCCCACACGTGGGGGCGCACCCCACCCCCCTGCCCCCGCCACTCCTCAGATTATTGTCCCTTTGATGTCGGCCTCTCGTCCCAAATGAGATTCAAGCCGGAGCGTGTAGGACACTTTGCATTTGGGTCCTGCATGAACGTCTGAACATCACAGCCTGGTGGTGCAGACGCGTGATGTCAAAGTCATGTGGCACAGGAAGTTGGATAACGTGGAATAACGTGGAATAACGTGGGATAACGTGGGATAACGTGGGATAACGTGGGATAACGTGGGATAACGTGGGATAACGTGGGATAACGTGGGATAACGTTGGATAACGTGGGATAACGTGGGGTAACGTGGGGTAACGTGGGGTAACGTGGGGTAACGTGGGATAACGTGGGGTAACGTGGGATAACGTGTGATAACGTGGGGTAACGTGGGATAACGTGGGATAACGTGGGATAACGTGGCGTAACGTGGGATAACGTGGCGTAACGTGGGATAACGTGGGATAACGTGGGATAACGTGGGGTAACGTGGGATAACGTGGGGTAACGTTGGATAACGTGGAATAACGTGGGATAACGTGGGATAACGTTGGATAATGTTGGATAACGTTGGATAATGTTGGATAATGTTGGATAACGTGGGGTAACGTTGGATAACGTTGGATAACGTTGGATAACGTGGGGTAACGTGGGATAACGTGGGGTAACGTTGGATAACGTTGGATAACGTGGGATAACGTGGGATAACGTGGGATAACGTGGGGTAACGTGGGATAACGTGGGATAACGTGGGATAACGTGGGATAACGTGGGGTAACGTGGGATAACGTGGGATAACGTGGCGTAACGTGGGATAACGTGGCGTAACGTGGGATAACGTGGCGTAACGTGGGATAACGTGGGATAACGTGGGGTAACGTGGGATAACGTGGGGTAACGTTGGATAACGTGGAATAACGTGGGATAACGTGGGATAACGTTGGATAATGTTGGATAACGTTGGATAATGTTGGATAATGTTGGATAACGTGGGGTAACGTTGGATAACGTTGGATAACGTTGGATAACGTTGGATAACGTTGGATAACGTTGGATAACGTTGGATAACGTTGGATAACGTTGGATAACGTGGGATAACGTTGGATAACGTGGGGTAACGTGGGATAACGTGGGGTAACGTTGGATAACGTTGGATAACGTTGGATAACGTGGGATAACGTGGGATAACGTGGGATAACGTGGGGTAACGTGGGATAACGTGGGATAACGTGGGATAACGTGGGATAACGTGGGGTAACGTGGGATAACGTGGGATAACGTGGCGTAACGTGGGATAACGTGGCGTAACGTGGGATAACGTGGCGTAACGTGGGATAACGTGGGATAACGTGGGGTAACGTGGGATAACGTGGGGTAACGTTGGATAACGTGGAATAACGTGGGATAACGTGGGATAACGTTGGATAATGTTGGATAACGTTGGATAATGTTGGATAATGTTGGATAACGTGGGGTAACGTTGGATAACGTTGGATAACGTTGGATAACGTGGGGTAACGTGGGATAACGTGGGGTAACGTTGGATAACGTTGGATAACGTTGGATAACGTGGGATAACGTGGGATAACGTGGGATAACGTGGGGTAACGTGGGATAACGTGGGATAACGTGGGATAACGTGGGATAACGTTGGATAACGTGGGATAACGTGGGATAACGTGTGATAACGTGGGGTAACGTTGGATAACGTGGGATAACGTGGGGTAACGTGGGATAACGTGGGATAACGTGGGATAACGTGGGGTAACGTTGGATAACGTGGGATAACGTGGGATAACGTGGGATAACGTGGGATAACGTGGGGTAACGTGGGGTAACGTGGGATAACGTGGGATAATGTGGGATAACGTGGGATAACGTGGGATAACGTGGGATAACGTGGGATAACGTGTGATAACGTGGGGTAACGTGGGATAACGTGGGATAACGTGGGATAACGTGGCGTAACGTGGGATAACGTGGCGTAACGTGGGATAACGTGGGATAACGTGGGATAACGTGGGGTAACGTGGGATAACGTGGGGTAACGTTGGATAACGTGGAATAACGTGGGATAACGTGGGATAACGTTGGATAATGTTGGATAACGTTGGATAATGTTGGATAACGTTGGATAACGTTGGATAACGTGGGGTAACGTGGGATAACGTGGGGTAACGTTGGATAACGTTGGATAACGTTGGATAACGTGGGATAACGTGGGATAACGTGGGATAACGTTGGATAACGTGGGATAACGTGGGATAACGTGTGATAACGTGGGGTAACGTTGGATAACGTGGGGTAACGTGGGATAACGTGGGATAACGTGGGATAACGTGGGATAACGTGGGATAACGTGGGATAACGTGGGATAACGTGGAATAACGTTGGATAACGTTGGATAACGTTGGATAATGTTGGATAACGTTGGATAATGTTGGATAACGTTGGATAACGTGGGGTAACGTTGGATAACGTTGGATAATGTTGGATAACGTTGGATAACGTGGGATAACGTTGGATAACGTTGGATAACGTTGGATAACGTTGGATAATGTTGGATAACGTTGGATAACGTTGGATAACGTTGGATAACGTTGGATAACGTGGGGTAACGTGGGATAACGTGGGATAACGTGGGATAACGTGGGATAACGTGGGATAACGTGGGATAACGTGGAATAACGTGGAATAACGTTGGATAACGTTGGATAACGTTGGATAATGTTGGATAACGTTGGATAACGTTGGATAACGTTGGATAACGTTGGATAACGTTGGATAACGTTGGATAACGTTGGATAATGTTGGATAACGTTGGATAACGTTGGATAACGTTGGATAACGTTGGATAACGTGGGATAACGTGGGGTAACGTGGGATAACGTGGGATAACGGGGAAATGTCAGGATGAAGGTAAACAGGTGAAATTAAATATGGCCACTGTTCAATGTGTTACTGCTTCCTACACCCCCCCCCCCCTGCTGACACCCATCCAAAAAAGTCACGCAGAGCAAAAGGACGGCCAAAAAGTAGCCAAAGAAAGAACGCTAGAGAGAAACGTCGTACCCAAGATGGCGATGACCTCGTCGTCCTGGATGACCTCCAACGACCCTGACACTACGAAACACAACGTGTCCACGCTCTCCCCGGCATGAAAAATGAGGTCGCCGGGAGCGCAGTGCGTGGTCTGGAACTCCACCGCCAGAGATCGCAGGCAGCCGTCGCTCGCCAGCCGGAACGCCGGATGCTCGTTGAACACCTGAGGAGGAGATGAGCTTCACTTCTTTTTACACTTTCATAGACGCCAAAAAGACTTCATGTACTTCATGTTTTTTATCAACCTCAAAGGAGCCTTGAGACATGATAACGTATGTACGTGCACACACACGTTAGGGTTAGTTCTTCCTCTTCTAGTTGGGAACTGATATTTCCCTGAAACTTACCTTCTGTGTCTTCTATTGCTGATTACTGAAGAACAGAGAAAGGTAGAAACTAACTATTTTCCTTTTGGGAAGGTTTTCTATAGCCGTAGGATATTATAGATAGAAGATATTAGAAGATATAGGTAGAAGATATTAGAAGATATAGGTAGAAGATATTCGTCCCTCAGTGGGGAAATGTGCATTCCACAAATGCTGGGTGCCTTGGAATATCACTAAAATGATGGCCAGGATCCAAGGGATGAATTTGTACATTGAATCAGTTAATTAAGCTAAATGTGTCCATTTCATACACACACATACAGTAGATGGATGGATGGATGATGGATGGATGATGGATGATGTATGGATGGATGGATGGATGGATTGATTGATGGATAAGATGGATAGATGGATGATGGATGGATGGATGATGGATGATGGATGGATGGATGATGGATGGATGGATGATGGATGGATGGATGATGGATGGATGGATGATGGATGGATGGATGATGGATGGATGAATGATGGATGGGTGGGTGGGTGGATTGGGTGGATGGATGGATGGAGATGGATGGATGAATGGGTGTGTGGGTGTGTGGATGGATGCATGGATGAATGGATGGATGGTTGGATGGATGATGAATGGATGGATGGTTGGATGGATGGATGCATGGATGGATGGATGGATGGATGGATGGATGGATGGACGGATGATGGATGGATGGATGGATTGATGGATGGATGGGTGGGTGGATGGGTGGATGATGGATGGATGGATGGATGGATGGGTGGGTGGGTGGATTGGGTGGATGGATGGATGGAGATGGATGGATGAATGGGTGGGTGGGTGTGTGGATGGATGCATGGATGAATGGATGGATGGTTGGATGGATGCATGGATGGATGGATGGATGGATGGAAGGGTTGGTTTGGGGGATGGATGGATGGATGGATGGAGTGATGGTTGGATGGATGCATGGATGGATGGATGGATGGATGATGGATGGATGGATGATGGATGGACGGATGATGGATGGATGGATGGATTGATGGATGGGTGGGTGGATGGATGGGTGGATGATGGATGGATGGATGGATGGGTGGGTGGGTGGATTGGGTGGATGGAGATGGATGGATGAATGGGTGGGTGGGTGTGTGGATGCATGGATGGATGGATGGATGGATGGATGGATGGATGGATGATGGATGGATGATGGATGGACGGATGATGGATGGATGGATGGATGGATTGATGGATGGGTGGGTGGATGGATGGGTGGATGATGGATGGATGGATGGATGGATGGGTGGGTGGGTGGATTGGGTGGATGGATGGATGGAGATGGATGGATGAATGGGTGGGTGGGTGTGTGGATGCATGGATGGATGGATGGATGGATGGATGGAAGGGTTGGTTTGGGGGATGGATGGATGGAAGAATGGAGTGATGGGTGGATGGAGATGGATGGATGGGTGGGTGGTTGGATGGATGGATGGATGCATGGATGGATGGATGGATGGATGGATGGAAGGGTTGGTTTGGGGGATGGATGGATGGATGGATGGAGTGAGAGAGTGGGAGACATACATATATATACATATATATATATATATATATATATATATATATATATATATATACATATATATATATATATATATATATATATATATATATATATATATATATATATATATATATATATATATACATATATATATATATATATCAGTTTGAGCTGACGAAGAACAATCTTTTCCACTTTGTTAGAAAGCAGAGACGACTGTTCCTCAACTGAAGATGTCCTCTGTCCTCCACTGGTGAGTCTGACCAAGTTTTGGCCTCACGATCAATGTTGTCAAGCAATGCCCAGCAGCCTCAAAAGTGCTAACGCACAAACACAAACACAAACACAAACACAAACACACATGCACACGCACACGTAGTCATGCAAGTAAAAGCACCAAGGAACACTGCCAGGTCCCTCCAGTGGAAGTATCCTGGTGGACGAAGCTAACACCAGACATGGTGGACACTAACGAGGCTTGGAGCGTGCAAGAACCTGTTATCGTTTAAACGTGTCATGCAAATAAGGAAACATCACAAGGTGATAGCGTAGCGTACCTTGCGGTTGAGGTGGACACAGATGTCGGCCCGCATGTCCTTGGGACAGATGGAGAGCACCTGGAGGACACAAAGGCAGCGTTTTATGGCAGACTTTCCAGAATTGACTACGTTTGGTGACATCCTGGGGGGAATGTCATCTGGCAAGGAGGAGCGGCCATTAATGGAATCAGCTTAATGAAGGGAATGGCTCCTCCTGCCAGGTAACCTTCAAGGAGGACCAGCGCTGGCTGATGGAGCTTTATTAGCAACACTTGCTGAACGTCTCCACGCTATGAAATCCATGAATTGCATACTTCAACTGGGGGGGGGTTGAGTACATGAATGCATCCATGCTGGGGAGTATCTTGGCTACGTAGTGAAGGTAGTACATAGAAATGTGGTATTCATGGAGTCAAAATCCTCTTGGACGTATGTGACAGTGACTGAGGGTTACCAAAGGACGGAGGAGGGTTCTCCAGCTCTGGCTTCTCCTTGGCACTAATGGAGTAAACGCTTCCAACTCCAAGTCCATGCATCATTCCAGCCCAAGTAATGACTTCTAATGAGATGTTGACTTTTGCGTGTAGATGGTCCGTGGAGGCTGCAAGCTGTGCTGTCGTATCTCCACAAGTGTGGAGTCCAGCCTAATTAAGTGAAGCATTTAGGTGAAACCGACACGAGGAAACGCGTTGGGCTTCTCCACAAAGCAGCCTCGTTAAACAGCGAGAAGAAAGCCAGTGAAGCGGAACATAACAGGCTTTGAATATCATCTTTGCTCCTCAGTCCTACTTTGTTGTCTTTGGGGGAGGGGGGGGGGCGTTTGCACGGAAACAAGCGAGTATTTCCTGCGTTCCCAAAGTTCCCAAAGTGACCAAAATATCAGCTAATTGGCCCCCAATCAGGAAGCCAGTTGGTTCTACTGAGTGCGCCCACAAGAAGAGTCTTTGGTGTGTAATTAGCACCAAGCTAGCTTGGGAAGTCGCATCTATGGACGCCACCAGAGACGGACAAACCAAATGATAATGGGACTAACGTCAAATGATGATGATGATGATGATGATGCATTTTTCTATCCTGCGTATGTTTACAGCTACAGCGACATCCCATAATGGAGTGTTGTTGTTCCTGAATCAGCATTCCCAGACACGCAACGTCATGGATTTTTGGACAAAACCTTTTTTTTTACTTTATTGTTTTTCTCGAGATTTTGTCCTAAATTGGCAATAATTTAATAATAATTTAATTCAAATAAAGGTTTGATCCACGTCAAATGTACAGCAGACATATAGAATATAGAAATATTAGACCAAATGATCTATATTAGACTATTATGTACAGCATACATATAGAATATAGAAATATTAGACCAAATGATCTATATTAGACTATTATGTACAGCATACATATAGAATATAGAAATATTAGATCAAGACTAATGAGTAAGAACTGAGGAAGTGATTTAGAGTAGAGCATACATTTAGAGTAGTTGCTGAGGAACCAATGAAGAACCGAGTAGAGTAGTGACTGAGGAACCAAGTCACATACATTTAGAGTAGTTACTGAGGAAGAAATGAATAACTAATGAGTAGAGTAGTTACTGAGGAACCAAGTCACATACATTTAGAGTAGTTACCAAGGAACAAATGAATAACTAATGAGTAGTTACTGAGGAACCAAGTCACATACATTTAGAGTAGTTACCAAGGAACAAATGAAGAACTAATGAGTAGAGTAGTTACTGAGGAACTAAGTCACATACATTTAGAGTAGTTACTGAAGAACTAATGAAGAACTAATGAGTAGAGTAGATACTGATGAACTAAGTCACATAAAGCTAGAGTAGTTACTGAGGAACCAATGAACTAACGAGTAGAGTAGTTACTGAGGAACTAAGTCACATACATTTAGAGTAGTTACTGAGGAACTAATGAAGAACTAACGAATAGAATAGTTACTGAGGAACTAAGTCACATACATTTAGAGTAGTTACTGAGGAACTAAGTCACATACATTTAGAGTAGTTACTGAGGAACTAATGAAGAACTAACGAGTAAAGTAGTTACTGAGGAACTAAGTCACATACATTTAGAGTAGTTACTGAGGAACTAAGTCACATACATTTAGAGTAGTTACTGAGGAACTAATGAAGAACTAACGAGTAGAGTAGTTAGATGCTGCTAACGCAGATGCTAAAAGCTCCCAGGACGTTCCTTTTGGATGAAAGTGTTGCAGAGCAAAGCAAAGCGCTTCTCTGACCTTTTCCGTGTCGATGCCTTTGGACATGGACCACGTGGAGACAATGTAGTCCATGACGCGCTCGCTCAGGCCTTTGGGGACCTGGTAGAGCTTGAGGAAGTCCCTGACGTTGTTGAGCATCTCGTGGTAGCGGTTGGTGTTGGCGTACATCTGCTGGAAGATGGTGGTCACGTTGCCAAAGATGGTAGCGTAGAGCAGAGCTGGATGTGGAGAAGAACAGGAAGAAACACACAAGCGTAGAATTAGATCATACTTTGGAGCAGATGGTTCCTTGGCTGGTGTCTCCTTCTTCAGGCCTACTTTGCTGGGCTGGTGTCTCCTGCTTCAGGCCTACTTTGCTGGGCTGGTGTCTCCTGCTTCAGGTCTACTTTGCTGGTCTTAGGTTTGGAAAATGACACCACAGTCCCTTTATTTCAACCAAATACTCCACAAGTCTAGCCGGGGGTGGACTAAATCTGCACCCAAGTGCTGGGATTCCAAAGCCGACGGGTTTGTTGCAACTGCTTGGGGGTCCACACTTGGTTCCGGCCCCCACCCGGGGCCCAGCTCAGAGCTGCTACATGCTAATGGTTATTCCATCATGCTAATGTTGACGTCCTTAACGTGGCTAACTAACCTGCTGTTTATTTCCTTAGTTTTTACTTACTTATAAAAGTCCTCCTTGTTTGTTGCTGCCAATACACCTGCCCCCCCCCGCCCCCCCGTCCCAGTTAAGGTTCTAATTGGCTCTTTCTTTAAGGCTGATGAAAGAATCCACCAGCGAAGAAGGCGCTGCTTCAACAGAACAAAAACAAAGCAAAGAGCGGTCTGAGACAAAACCACGCAACCGAGCCCTTTTTGGGGGGGGGTTCAAGCAGGGGGGGGTTCGGCGATGGTGAGCTGCTGAGCGAAGCAGTTTGATGCTTTGTGAGCCGAGTCGGCGTCCGGGCGACACCGCAGCAATCAAAACAAAGGCAGGCCTTCCCTGCTCGATTCCCTGCACGATTCCCTGCACGCCGTCAGGCCCTAATGAGTTTGGACAAGCGCTAATTGAGCATTGGAATTGTTTACAAATAAACATCCACGACTGCTAAGTCACATGGTAACAGCCCCCCCCACACCCCCCCATGCCACATCATCATCGTTCTATAAATATGACTACTGCATTATTTACTCTTCATAAATGGAGTTAAAGAAACATGAATACTAACCTTTGCATGACAAATACTAATAGCAATACTGTTAACTTCATAGTATTTATTAGCGTACTTATACAACTCTACTCCATCATGCTGAGAGACTATTACAATATTTTGCAGAAGAGAAAAATGCCAGGTGAAGAAAGCTGAAATTCCGCCAGCACATAACTAAACGGGAGCATCACGGAGGCCGCCCCCCCCCCCCCCCCAACCCCGCCGCCGCCATTGTCATCTTTTTGGCAGCCAGCGTCCTCAAAGACGAACGAGCCCCCTGGTGAGTTTAATCCCACTCATAAATCACAATTAGAAGAAGCGTGTGATGTTGCTGAAAGCAGCAGATCTTCACGTTGGGGATGGAACGTTCAACACGGACACGCCTACTTGGAAGACAACCTTCTCCAAGGGACTGGATCACCAGTTCCTTCACTTCAGGGTCTGGTTTCATCACTTCACAGTTGAGGGCATCCATGTTGTTTGTGATGTAATGCTAGGAGTCCACTGTCCCAAACAATCCGCCTATTGGAATCCACTGGAATGTAACGGCACGAGCCAAGTTGGGCCAATGATGCTAGGAGTCCACTGTCCCAAACAATACGCCTATTGGAATCCACTGGAATGTAATGGCACGAGCCAAGTTGGGCCAATGATGCTAGGAGTCCACTGTCCCAAACAATCCGCCTATTGGAATCCACTGGAATGTAATGGCACGAGCCAAGTTGGGCCAATGATGCTAGGAGTCCACTGTCCCAAACAATCCGCCTATTGGAATCCACTGGAATGTAATGGCATGAGCCAAGTTGGGCCAATGATGCGAGGAGTCCACTGTCCCAAACAATCCGCCTATTGGAATCCACTGGAATGTAATGGCACGAGCCAAGTTGGGCCAATGATGCTAGGAGTCCACTGGGCCGGCGCCAGTTGGTGCCAGTTTGCGCTAGAGATGATGTGATTGGTGCATAGGGGTCGCTGTGGCGCCAAATAACGGCAACATGTCAAGCCACTACGTGCCAATCACATAATCTTTGGCACCAACTGGCACCAACTGGCGCCGGCCCAGTGGAGTCCTAGCATCATTGGCGCAACTTGGCTCGTGCCATTACATTCCAGTGAATTCCAATAGGCGGATTGTTTGTGACATTTGGTTCCACTTGGTGGACACCATTTTATACATTTTGAAATTTTCTTGCCGCCATTACGGGCCACCACGAGCCAGTTGGGAGCCAGTTTGAGCCACTGCACTCCACTAGGCACCTTATTGGTGACAATACGTGCCACAAAAAATTGCGTTAGCACGAACTGACACCAACTGGTGTCGGCCCAGTGGATCCTCGCATCATTGGCGCAACTTGGCTCGTGCCATTACATTCCAGTGTATTCCAAAAGGCGGATTGTTTGTGACATTTGGTTCCACTTGGTGGACACGTCGTCACGATTTTATACATTTTGAAATTTTCTTGCCGCCAAACTCAATTTTTGCCGCCGTTACGGGCCACCACGAGCCAGTTGGGAGCCAGTTTGAGCCACTGCACCAAATATCCACGGACTCGTGTGGATGATCGTGGAAATGATGGCAAAATAACCGTTTATTTTCAGTTTTAGGGTGACCATTGGGTCAAAGTGTTTGGGGGCTGATCCTCCACTCAGAACATTTTCCTTCCTACCGGCCAAGGTAACAAGGCCATCAGGGGCCCGGCCGCTATCCCTGCAGACCCCCAGTAATGAAGTCATGGAGGACCGCCGACATCGACCCGACTGGTAAACAGAGGGGGGCGGGGTGGGGGCGTGGGGGGGGGGGGGGGTGGACGTGCAATATGAGAGGAAGTGATATTGACAGGTCACATGTCAGCTTAGGAAAATGAAGAGTGATGGTCCAGGTTATTAAAACTAATATTTTTATACTCCAGTGAAGCTGATGAAGCTGATTTTCTCAAGCGACCCCAAAGTGTCCCCGGATGACATCACGCCGCCATTTGCAACGGAGCCTCGTCCACAACCATCAACCTCCTGACACGTTTCTTCTGCCTCGGCAAATCCAACACCATTGTTTAGTTCTCTGGGGATTCTTCTTCCAAACTGGATCAGCATCCATCAAGAACATGGCCACCAAAGGTAAACAAGCGGAATATTGGAGATGCTTTTATCAGGACTGGCTCCCCTCCCCTCCCCTCCATTCCATTCCAGCCAAAGTCACGCCGCCACGCGTACGAAGGATGTTGTCTCCATGCAGGCTGAGCCCTTGATGGCGTTGGCATCAAATGATGCCTGTGGCGGGCATCGACCTGACCTTGCCGCTCCTGGCGTCACATGACTTTGAGGACTCAGGTCTCAGACAAGCAGTCAGCTGACCTCTGAGCTTTGATGACATCACATGTCAACAACACGGAGAAGAAACGTTGGAATGGAAAAATAAAGGCAGGGGTCCGTCCTGTACTTGAAGAAGATAACGTCATAGGGAAAGTGGGAAAATGGGAAAGTGGGAAAGTGGGAATGGCGACAAGGCTTCTGATCTCCACCCTTTGCCGCACTTTCAATGTTGCTAATAACGCTGACGGCGGACGGCGAAGTGAAAGTGCAGCAAACGTATCCCAAATGCTGCAGCCCTGCTTTATTGACCGTTAGCGTCTCTCGTGCTACCTCCACATCCTCGCTCACGTGGAAAGATTAGCTTTTGCGGCTCCATTCCCGTGTCCACTGGAGTCCAAATTGATCCCGGTGGCAGATTACGGTGTGCACGGAGCATGTGCACAGCGGCCAGTAAAAAGCCAAATCGTTAAAAGACCGACCTCCTCCCCTGGGAATGAATGAGATCAAAGTCAACGTTGACTGAAGCCAATTGAACTCATTCGCTACTCCAACGTCCAATCCCAAAAATGACGCAACCTCATGGTAAAAAAAGAGCATGTTGGGTGCAGCTTAAAGCTGGAAAAAATGCCCACAAGGTGGCAGAAGTGCATTTTATAAGAGCTCGGCATGCATCTTTCCCATGGAAATAAGCAGGAAGGGAAAAGCATGGCTGGCCTCTTGTTACGTTTTCTTATTCCAAATGCAAAACTTCAAGGTATTATATTTGTAAATAAATTGTTATTTTCATGTAAAACTACTTTTTTGTGGGCTGCACAGCGGACGAGTGGTTAGCACGCACAGGCCTCACAGCTAGGAGACCCGAGTTCAATCCCACCCTCGGCCATCTCTGTTTAATATTTAATATACAATATAATATAATATAATATTAATATACAATTAATTTAATAATATTTTTTAAATAATATTTGCAAAAATGAATCATATTTTGAATGACCTCTCATGGCCCACCTGCAGTACCACCACGGCCCACCAGGTGGGAATCACTGCTTTAGACTGTCACAACACGAAACCACGGAAAGAAAAAGCATCTCCATAAGACCACCTAGCAGGATATGCTGGGATGGATGCAATTCCCGTTTATGTGGCGGGAGCAACAGACAACATTCCAAAATCACAGCACTTGGTCAAAAGAAGGAATGAAAGTGAATTTCAAATATATGAAAATGAAGAGTGCATCCCGGCCCACAAATCCCTGCACTGAGCCTGGGAAGTCACTGAGGTGTTTGGAAGTCCAGACTTAAAGCCAACAGATGTGCTGAGAGTCCAACAACACGAGCGTGCGGATCCCAGTAGGGAAGAAAAGGGAGCATGGAGAATGGAAAGCAGAAAGTCAAGAGGAAAAAAAACTGCAAACGCGCTCAGAAAAGTTGTGAGAACCGGCGAGGAGCACAAAGACCTCCGAGTCAGCACCGGAACTCCACTAACGACATGTCAAGCGGCGAGTGCGCGGCGTGCGACATTCCCATCGATGTCACGTAACGTCAGTCCCTTCGGGAATTTGCCAGGCGCCGATCACACAGATTGGCGCACTTTTGTGCATAACGACATCCAATCACCGCAACTTCATCACGTATGGCACCTGGACGGGTAGGCCCCCCCCCCCCCCCCGCCCCCACGTGAGGCAGCGTTTTTTGATGCCGATTTAAAGTACCTTGACGTACTTTCAGGATTTAAAACATTAGCGGAATAATCTCCTCGCTCATTGATTTGACTTGTGTCAGTAAAGGCAGCATCGATACAACAACAACACTAACAATGGCCGCTCTCAGTGGGATGGCTGTATCTTCCAGCACGAGACGTGGGCTCCAGTCCTCAGGTAGGAAAGGCTGACAGCAAACATTTTGTTGAGTCTTTGTAGCGAAAAATATGTGAAAAAAATGTGTTCATATTACACATAAGGATTGAGAATGATGAGCAAAATTCCCAAAAAAGTGCACTTCCCCTTTAAGGATTCGGAGTTCGTGGTTAAGGGAAGGAAAGGAGGAAATGTGGGGGCAGGGGTGGCCAAACTTTTTCCACTGACAGGCCACAAAATGTGGCGGAGGCATTTGGCGTCATCAAACACAATCACATACTTGCTCACGGTGCAACGAAAGGAAAACTCAGCACTCCCACAGCAAGTGAACGCATCACATAAACCAGCCACTCTGTGCTAATCGTGTAACATAAAACTGTTATTTCCACATACCCGCAAGGTATGCTGGGTAGTCCAGCTGCTGCAACAACAAAATGAATTATGAACAATATTGAATTTGGAAATGCGTGGCCCGCAGGCCACAGCTTGCCCATCCCTGCATTAGGGTTAGAATACAGAAGCAAGAAACATTCCTCCATCCTGATGCCGCCAAAGCATTCGCCGCCAAATCAAGGAAGCGGTGACGTCACGGCTTTGATCATCTGGGCTTTCTGTTCCACTCAATCCAGCGTGATGGTGGGCTCAAATTAGCTCCAAGCCGCAGCGTTCCGAGAGGCCAGGATAACGAGCGGATGTCGAGTGGGAAAGAGAGAGAATGGGACTGAGGGGATAAAGAAACAAAAATGGATTAGAGTGGTAATCGTCTCGCCGTCCGGGCGAGAAGCCACGCAGGCATGCGCGCACACACACACGTGCGCACACACACACACACACACACACGCACACACACACACACACACACACACACGCAACCTTCCATGGATGCCTGGCCAATCAATTGTTCCTAAGTGGGAGTTTCTCTCACTCCACAGCAATAAGGCTAAATCAGCTGAGATGCCAGTGGGGGTGTCAGGGGGTGTTGGGGGGGGGGGGGGGTTACCCTGCCCGGCTTCCTTCTTCCATCCTCTTCACCCCTCCTTCCCGTCTCCTGCGTTCATTTTCCTCAAGCAGACCCTCTCCTTCCTGCCCACCCAACCGCCCTTTGCGGGGGCTTCAGACTCGGATTGCGTTGCATCCCTGCATCCTGGAGGTCAAGCCATAATTCCCAGATAGCATATCTCCTGATGCTCGTCTCCATTTGCCGGGTGCGTCCACTCAATCTCAAAATTCCAGGGATGGGAACTCTTTTTTGTGGGATCGAGCGCTAGCACCATGATCATGGTCACATGACGCTCACTAGCCAATCGGCAGGCAGTGGAAGCATGTCACCTGTATGCCGATGCAACCCCCCACCCCCCCTTTTTGGATCCCAATCACCACATCCATCAAGCCAAGGAAGCTCGATATTCCTGTGAATAAACGTTGATGTTTGGGATGAATGTGCTAAAAACGAAGGAGGTGACATTCCAAGAAAAGACCAGATTCCCGGAATAAAAGCCTGAGTTACGCAACACTGGCAGGCCTCTGCGATCAATGTGCTTCCCGTACGGTGCCGACTATTTTGGACCGTTTGAATGCTGCTTTTCACATGAGTGGAACTCCTGGATTCTTCTCCGTTGGTCATTTCCATGCCACCTGAGCGGCAGCGTGCAGGTCCAGGGGCGTTCCAAGGGGGGGCCGCCAAGGTTGGCCCCCGCACGGCCTGGTAGAGACGGCGAACAGAGCAGCGTCAGCTCGCATCAAGTCACTGCTGGGCTCCGTGATGAATCTTTTAGAGGCTCTTAGCGGGCGGTACCGGCGGTTCCGCTGTGGTTCCGCTGTGGTTCCCAATCTGTGTTGGGCTTGAATGTAAACATTGCCAGAGGTGATGATGAGAGTATTCATTGGGGGGCTCGTGGAGATGAAACATAGGCCATGCTTCAAGCGGGGCGGACTTAAACATTTAAATATAGCCAACTCTTAGCCATGCTCTTAAATGCAATTCATTAAGTAATGCAGACTGACTTGGAAGCTTTTATGCTAATTGGTGCCTAACACCGCAGAACATACTTCCATGTACTGATGATATCATATGCACTGATCCATTCATTAGGCACACCGCGCATCTCATCATATTTATTTCATCACAGGCGCTCCGTGTTTAAGAGGTTTTGGAGGTGAGGAAGCGCTCCCAGAAGTTTTATTCTGTAAACACAAATGGCTGGAGACCCATTTACGGCACGCCGCCTGCAGTGGGGGCGGGAACATACGCCATGCGCCTGCAGCTACACTTAGTGAGGATAACACAACGTTTTACTAGGGCTGTCAAGTCATTTAATCAGATTAATCACAGTTTTTGACTAATTAATCACAATTAAACATGTGTCTGCAGCTACACTTAGCAAGGATAACAGAGCTTATTAGTTCATTTTTACTAGGGCTGTCAAGTGATTTAGTCAGATTAATCACAGTTTTTAAACTAATTAATCACGATTAATCGTGTGCCTGCAGCCACACTTAGTAAAGATAACAGAGCTTATTAGTTAACTTTTTACTTGGGCTGTCAAGTAATTTGATCAGATTAATCACAGTTTTAACTAATTAATCACAATTACTCGTGTGCCTGCAGCTACACTTAGTAAGGATAACAGAACTTTTTACTAGGGCTGTCAAGGGATTTAATCAGATTAATTGCGGTTTTAAACTAATTAATCACGATTAATCATGTGCCTGCAGCTACACTTAGTAAGGATAGCAGAACTTTTTACTAGGGCTGTCAAGGGATTTAATCAGATTAATCGCCGTTTTTTAAACTAATTAATCACGATTAATCATGTGCCTGCAGCTACACTTAGTAAGGATAACAGAACTTTTTACTAGGGCTGTGAAGGGATTTAATCAGATTAATCGCAGTTTTTAACTAATTAATCAGGATTAATCGGGTGTCTGCAGCTATACTTAGGAAGGATAACAGAACTTTTTACTCGGCTGTCAAGGGATTTAATCAGATTAATCACAGTTTTTAACTAATGAATTACAATTAATCCCCATAAAAGGACCACCTGCTGCCAAGTGCACGCCACCAAACGGTTCCAGTTCCAAATGTCAACACAACGCTCGGTACTTACATCCCACCATCATCATGGCCACCGAGAAGATCTTCTCCCCGTCCGTGGTGGGAGCGATGTTGCCAAAGCCGATGGTGGTCAAGCTGGTCATGGTGAAGTAGAGCGACGTGATGTACAAAGAGTCCTTGCCGGGGCCTCCCTCCCATTGGCCAGAACCGCTGGCGTTGTAGCGGTAGGGCGAGCCGATGCTGATGGCCAGCTGGTACAGCCAGCTGTCCATCTTGATGGTGTTGGTGGCCTCGTCAATCACCTCGTAGTCTCCGATGCTGTACCTGCTCGGCAGAACCAGGGAACCATGAAGGAATGGTCTCATGAAGACACTCGGACACGTCAACGTTTACCAGATGCAGGCTAGCCAGTGCGCCACCAGTCCAAAGACGCAGACCAGCAGAACCAGAACAGCAGCTCCATACTCCAGGTAGTGGTCCAGTTTCCTTGCCACCCGGCCCAGACGTAATAGGCGGACCACCTTTAGAGAGCTGAACAGGCTGCTGATGCCCTGGGGGGGGGGGGGGGGGGGGGTCAGAGATCTAATCAATAAACAATGATTGGCATCGGAGACGTGAGGATGTGCATTCCTTCATTCATTCATTTTCTACCGCTTTTCCTCACGAGGGTCGCGGGGGGTGCTGGAGCCTATCCCAGCTGTCTTCGGGCGTAAGGCGGGTACACCCTAGACTGGTCGCCAGCCAATCCCAGGGCACATATAGACAAACAACCATTCACACTCACATTCATACCTATGGACAATTTGGAGTGGCTAATTAACCTAGCATGTTTTTGGAATGTGGGAGGAAACCGGAGTACCCGGAGAAAACCCACGCATGCACGGGGAGAACATGCAAACTCCACACAGAGATGCCCAAGGGTGGGATTGAACCCTGGTCTCCTAGCTGTGAGGTCTGTGCGCTAACCCCTAGACCGCCGTGCCGCCCATTCCTTCATTAGCTCCCAAATATTAACAAAATGAATTATATGAATGAGTGTGGGCGTCCCTAATTACAGTACATCCCAGTAGTGACCCATGTACAGTAAGACTGCAAGTTCCAGTGAGAGGAGCCACAGTGACCCAAACCTTGGACCCTTTCCACGTCAGCATTGGGCTTTTTCAAGACGTCCCAAAGATGTCACAACACGAGCCTCTGAGAGCGCTTCCACCAGCCCGGAGCGTCAACATGAGATTTTTCACGTCAGCGTGCACGAAAGGTCGCACAAACAGCCTCTTTTGTCAGCAAGGGCCTGAAAAGGTCCACGAGGAGGCAGGAAGTCGCTTGGACGGAAATACAACACACTCGCAGGAGGAGAAGCAAGAAACGGCAGCCAGAACCCCGAGGCGGGCTCACGCTCCGAGAAACCCATTTAGGCATTTAGATTAGCACAACAGCAGGAGACGACACGCGAGCTAAACATTTAGTCAACACAGCCGTCACCATGGGGGGGGGGCATTCGAAAGATGGATGTCATGCCATTAAAAAGAGGAAGAGCGCATCCTCTTCCTCCTCAGCGAGCGCTAATTGATCCGATTCAAGAACACCTCGCTGGTATCGACGTGACTCCATGGACCCACATGAAAGTCTTAAAGGGCCGCATCGCATTTTGGCGCCTCTGTGCTACTTCACGCTTCAACACACACACACACACACACACACACACACGCACACACACACACACACACACACACACACACCTCATCCACTGGTTGTGATGCTTGTATATATTGTATATATTGTATATATTGTATATATTACACATACATACATATGGACTAACTTGCTCCTCTTCTTAAAGGTAAGGTTCAATGACGCTGTTGTGTGTTTTGGTTGCTAACGAGCATATTTGTTCATTAATTCCTGCTAGCCAAACAATGTTATGTTTTTATCATCTCTCCGCGTAACCAACTCCAGACTCGTACCAATGGTGACTCCGGAGACTCATTTTGGGTTTTGAATTGGATGTTTTAAACCTCACTTCCTTAAAAGTCACACTACACCAGGGATGGGCAAACTACAGCCCGGGGGCCACCTGCGGCCCACCAAGTGTTTGAATCCAGCCCGCCAGATGCAAACTGGCAACATGACTTCCAAGTCGGATGTCATTCATTCATTTTCTACCGATTATCCTCACCAGGGTCACGGGGGTGCTGGAGCCTACCCCAGCTGACTATGGGTGAGAGGCGGGGTCCACCCTGGACTGGTGGCCAGCCAATCCCAGGGCACATATAGACAAACAACCATTCACACTCACATTCATACCTATGGACAATTTGGAGTGGCTAATTAACCTAGCGGGCGGCACGGTGATCTACGGGTTAGCGCACAGACCTCACAGCTAGGAGACCAGGGTTCAATTCCACCCTCGGGCATCTCTGTGTGGAGTTTGCATGTTCTCCCCGTGCATGCGCGGGTTTTCTCCGGGTACTCCGGTTTCCTCCCACATTCCAAAAACATGCTAGGTTAATTAGCCACTCCAAATTGTCCATAGGTATGAATGTGAGTGTGAATGGTTGTTTGTCTATATGTGCCCTGGGATTGGCTGGCAACCAGTCCAGGGTGTACCCTGCCTTACGCCTGAAGACAGCTGGGATAGGCTCCAGCACCCCCCCCCCCCGTGACCCTCGTGAGGAAAAGCGGTAGAAAATGAATGAATGAATAATGAACCTAGCATGTTTTTGGAATGCAATGTGCTAAATATAGCGAGAACACAACAAGGAAGTGATGTCAGAGTCTGAAGGTAGCAGGAACATCTTCACTGAACGTAAACATGATGTTAAATGTTCGTCCATTTTGTCATTTGTAGTTATTTGACTTTGTTTTCTGCATGTAAAATGACAATTATTGTCAATAAAATGTATTTTTTTGTTCATATTTTTGGGTGTCTGGAAAGGATTCACAGGTTTTTGTACATTTTTGGATTACTAAAATAAAATGAGGTACAGTAACAAAACATCCACATGTTGTGTTACAGCTGACAAAGCTAAGTAGTAAAATAATATATTATTATTATCATTAATAAACAATTATTTGACTTTTATAACCTGCCTAGGGCCAATAAAAAACACTCTGCGGGATGAAAACGGTCCAGGAAATGGAGAAATGGCGGCGTTTTCAAGCCTCCATCATTCCAGCAGGACCTGGTCCCAATTAGTGACATGGTGATGGGTCAGGATGGGTCCTCACGGGTCAGGCTGGTACAGCACTCGGTCTGGGCTATTAGAGCATCCACACAGCAAGCAGCCTCAGCGAGAACAATAGGAGCTCCCGTTGGAGCCCCGGTCCCCGTGTGGGGGGGCTGGTGGGAGACGCGCACACACACACACACACACAGCCTGAGGGAGCGTTGGCCAACTCCTGGTGGGAACGTTACATCACCTTGGCATTGTTTTCCAGCCAAGCACCTCAGTGGAGAGTGGTGTGCACTTTGCTGGCAAGATGTGCACGTAGTGTGTAGGTTGCTATGCACGGTGTAAAAAAACAACAAAAAGACTAAGACTATTTCTAAATCAAGTAAGCATCACACCTCCTCCTGGTCAAGATGTGTTTCTCTGCATGTACACACACACACACACACACACACACACACACACTAAATGCTAATATGGCAAAAAGCTAAAAAGGCTAAAAATACAGCAGACCAGTTTAGCATTGTTCTCTTCTTCACCTCCACATCCTCCATCCTCCTCCATCATATCAGCGAGGTGACCAAGTTCTCCACACCTGCCAAGCTAACTAACTAGCTAACATGCTAACATGTAGCATGGCCGTGCATCAGTGAGAGAGGACGGCGTGGACGAGCTTTGTGTCTTCTTGGAACGCTTTCATCAATTCATCCTCCGCCGTTCCTGGTTCTTCCCCCGGGAGAAAAGGGAGGGAGGCAACGCCTTCAATTGCAGCACAAAGCGTAGGAAAACACAGCACCGCTCTCTGGACTCAAAGTAAGGTAACCATAGCAACAACAGTCAACATGACAACTTCAGACAAACTTTTTGTCTCTTCTGGTTTAGAAAATGGATCACGGTGGAAGGTACGCCATCATCACGCTCTGCTACGGAACTCACGTTTGTTCCCATCTTGCTTCCATGACGGGAACAAAATGGGAAAAATGATGGCCTCATTGGTAACTACTCATTAGTTCTTCATTAGCGCCTTGGTAACTACTCATTAGCTCCTTGGTAACTACTCATTAGTTCTTCATTAGCTCCTTGGTAACTACTCATTAGTTCTTCATTAGTTCCTTGGTAACTACTCATTAGTTCTTCATTAGTTCCTTGGTAACTACTCATTAGCTCCTTGGTAACTACTCATTAGTTCTTCATTAGTTCCTTGGTAACTACTCATTAGCTCCTTGGTAACTACTCATTAGTTCTTCATTAGTTCCTTGGTAACTACTCATTAGTTCTTCATTAGTTCCTTGGTAACTACTCATTAGCTCCTTGGTAACTACTCATTAGCTCCTTGGTAACTACTCATTAGTTCCTTGGTAACTACTCATTAGTTCTTCATTAGCTCCTTGGTAACTACTCATTAGTTCTTCATTAGTTCCTTGGTAACTACTCATTAGTTCCTTGGTAACTACTCATTAGTTCTTCATTAGTTCCTTGGTAACTACTCATTAGCTCCTTGGTAACTACTCATTAGTTCTTCATTAGTTCCTTGGTAACTACTCATTAGTTCTTCATTAGTTCCTTGGTAACTACTCATTAGTTCCTTGGTAACTACTCATTAGTTCATTGGTAACTACTCATTAGTTCCTTGGTAACTACTCATTAGTTCCTTGGTAACTACTCATTAGTTCTTCATTAATTCCTTGGTAACTACTCATTAGTTCTTCATTAGTTCCTTGGTAACTACTCATTAGTTCTTCATTAGTTCCTTGGTAACTACTCATTAGTTCCTTGGTAACTACTCATTAGTTCCTTGGTAACTACTCATTAGTTCATTGTTAACTACTCATTAGTTCTTCATTAGTTCCTCTGTAACTACTCATTAGTTCCTTGGTAACTACTCATTAGTTCCTTGGTAACTACTCATTAGTTCTTCATTAGTTCATTGGTAACTACTCATTAGTTCTTCATTAGTTCCTTGGTAACTACTCATTAGTTCCTTGGTAACTACTCATTAGTTCATTGGTAACTACTCATTAGTTCTTCATTAGTTCCTCTGTAACTACTCATTAGTTCCTCTGTAACTACTCATTAGTTCCTTGGTAACTACTCATTAGTTCCTTGGTAACTACTCATTAGTTCCTTGGTAACTACTCATTAGTTCTTCATTAGTTCATTGGTAACTACTCATTAGTTCTTCATTAGTTCCTTGGTAACTACTCATTAGTTCTTCATTAGTTCCTTGGTAACTACTCATTAGTTCTTCATTAGTTCCTTGGTAACTACTCATTAGTTCTTCATTAGTTCCTTGGTAACTACTCATTAGTTCTTCATTAGTTCCTTGGTAACTACTCATTAGTTCTTCATTAGTTCCTTGGTAACTACTCATTAGTTCCTTGGTAACTACTCATTAGTTCCTTGGTAACTACTCATTAGTTCATTGGTAACTACTCATTAGTTCTTCATTAGTTCCTCTGTAACTACTCATTAGTTCCTTGGTAACTACTCATTAGTTCTTCATTAATTCCTTGGTAACTACTCATTAGTTCTTCATTAGTTCCTTGGTAACTACTCATTAGTTCTTCATTAGTTCCTTGGTAACTACTCATTAGTTCCTTGGTAACTACTCATTAGTTCATTGGTAACTACTCATTAGTTCTTCATTAGTTCCTCTGTAACTACTCATTAGTTCCTTGGTAACTACTCATTAGTTCCTTGGTAACTACTCATTAGTTCTTCATTAGTTCATTGGTAACTACTCATTAGTTCTTCATTAGTTCCTTGGTAACTACTCATTAGTTCCTTGGTAACTACTCATTAGTTCATTGGTAACTACTCATTAGTTCTTCATTAGTTCCTCTGTAACTACTCATTAGTTCCTTGGTAACTACTCATTAGTTCCTTGGTAACTACTCATTAGTTCCTTGGTAACTACTCATTAGTTCCTTGGTAACTACTCATTAGTTCTTCATTAGTTCATTGGTAACTACTCATTAGTTCTTCATTAGTTCCTTGGTAACTACTCATTAGTTCTTCATTAGTTCCTTGGTAACTACTCATTAGTTCTTCATTAGTTCCTTGGTAACTACTCATTAGTTCTTCATTAGTTCCTTGGTAACTACTCATTAGTTCTTCATTAGCTCCTTGGTAACTACTCATTAGTTCTTCATTAGTTCCTTGGTAACTACTCATTAGTTCTTCATTAGTTCCTTGGTAACTACTCATTAGTTCTTCATTAGTTCCTTGGTAACTACTCATTAGTTCTTCATTAGTTCCTAGGTAACTACTCATTAGTTCTTCATTAGTTCCTTGGTAACTACTCATTAGTTCTTCATTAGTTCCTAGGTAACTACTCATTAGTTCTTCATTAGTTCCTAGGTAACTACTCATTAGTTCTTCATTAGTTCCTTGGTAACTACTCATTAGTTCTTCATTAGTTCCTTGGTAACTACTCATTAGTTCTTCATTAGTTCCTTGGTAACTACTCATTAGTTCTTCATTAGTTCCTTGGTAACTACTCATTAGTTCTTCATTAGTTCCATGGTAACTACTCATTAGTTCCTTGGTAACTACTCTTTAGTTCTTCATTAGTTCCTTGGTAACTACTCATTAGTTCCTAGGTAACTACTCATTAGCTCCTTGGTAACTACTGATTAGTTCTTCATTAGTTCCTTGGTAACTACTCATTAGCTCCTTGGTAACTACTCATTAGTTCTTCATTAGTTCCTTGGTAACGACTCATTAGCTCCTTGGTAACTACTCATTAGTTCTTCATTAGTTCATTGGTAACTACTCATTAGCTCCTTGGTAACTACTCATTAGTTCTTCATTAGTTCCTTGGTAACTACTCATTAGTTCTTCATTAGTTCCTTGGTATCTACTCATTAGTTCTTCATTAGTTCTTCATTAGTTCCTTGGTAACTACTCATTAGTTCTTCATTAGTTCCTTGATAACTACTCATTAGTTCCTTGGTAACTACTCATTAGTTCTTCATTAGTTCCTTGATAACTACTCATTAGTTCCTTGGTAACTACCATTAGTTCCTTGGTAACTACTCATTAGTTCCTTGGTAACTACCCATTAGTTCCTTGGTAACTACCCATTAGTTCCTTGGTAACTACTCATTAGTTCCTTGGTAACTACTCATTAGTTCTTCATTAGTTCCTTGGTAACTACTCATTAGTTCCTTGGTAACTACCATTAGTTCCTTGGTAACTACCATTAGTTCCTTGGTAACTACTCATTAGTTCCTTGGTATCCTTGGTTCCTTGGGATTTCCTTTGATTTGTGCTTCCCGCCAAAACGCTGTTATCCATTATTCCACCAAGGGCCCGCCTTCAGGCATGCCCACTCCGCTGTGATTGGTGACATCTAACTATGAACCATATAAGGACGTCCGCCCCTCTGTGACATCACAAAGGGGCTTTTTGACCACGCCTTTTGAACCCGAGCGTTTGGAGTCATCCCAACCTCACTTCCAAAAGCACAAACCTGGATATGGTAAGTTCATGGACTTGTGGACATGCAGACGTACCTCATCCACGTTCTCGAAGGCGTTGATGATGTCATAGGGCAGGCAGGACAGCAGGTCGATGACAAACCAGGTCTTCAGGTAGTTCATGCGGATCAGCTTGGGGTCGGAGATGACCTCTCCGCCGGGTCCCACGAAGGTGGTGTGGAAGTTGAGGACGATGTCCACCAGGAAGATGACGTCCACCACGCTGTCCAGCACCAGCCACACGATGTTGTTCTGCTTGGTCTTGAAGGACACGTTGTAGGGCACCATGATGGCCGTGTAGAAGGTGAGGATGAGGATCACCCAGTCCCACGTGGTCTTGAAGGTGCAGTAGTGGAGGATGATGTGCGGCGGGGTCTTGGGGGCTTCCTGCTTGTACTGAGGGAGGATGTCCGAGTTGAGCTGCAGGACCTGGAAGACATTTGGATCGTGGAATCTCATGGAAAAGGGTTTCCAGATCTTTAGACAAAGTCATGCAGAGATGATCCATCCTTCACGAGTCCTCCTTCCCTCCCCGTTTGCATCCTTCTGCAACTGACATGTTAATGAGGTCATTAGGCGTCAAGATGGTGGAGCAGCTGGTCTTTGGACTCAAGTGGACCTGAGTCATCTTCACTTGTTCATTATTGATATCATGTTCACTTTAATCGTCAAGCGTAGAACAATGAGACATGGGAAGGACTCTCGTTTCTGTGTCCTTCCTTAGGTGAGAGTCCTTCCCTAGGAGGTGACACGTCCTCCTGAGAAGGTGCACGTGGTCCTGACTGAAGCACACATCTCCATCCTTCTCTTCCTGGGTTTTTCCACCTTTTAGACGGTCTGGGTGCTTTGTGCCTTGGCCTCCAACAGGCGCATCAAACATTGATGACACTCAGCAGAAGCTGCTGGCGTGCATCCACACAAGCGTGTGTGTGTGTGGGGGGGGTGGGGGGCGGGGGGGCGGGGGGGGGGGGGTAAAGCGGTGGGACTGTAGTCCTTAATGTTTCATAGGAGGATTTAGTTGTGCAGAAATAATGAAAAGAGCAGAGAAGCTGGGCCAATATGAACGCACGGCGATGGCGCTAACCACCGCCGTTATGGCGTCGTTTGGCTACACGTAGACACCGCTGGCGTTGGACTCCATTACCAGAAGGCATGGCACTCTGCTCCTCAATAAAATACTCGAAAATATTCTAAAAGCGTGTGCCTGCTATTATACCACATGAAAAAATGAAATATCATTGATTTTCACTTGGGCTGCACGGTGGTCGAGTGGTTAGCGCGTAGACCTCACAGCTAGGAGACCAGCGTTCAATTCCACCCTTGGCCATCTCTGTGTGGAGTTTGCATGTTCTCATTCCAACATTCCAAAAACTAGCAAAATGCTAGGTTAATTAGCCACTCCAAATTGTCCATAGGTATGAATGTGAGTGTGAATGGTTGTTTGTCTATATGTGCCCTGGGATTGGCTGGCCACCAGTCCAGGGTGGACCCCGCCTCTCGCCCTAAGATAACTGGGATAGGCTCCAGCATCCTCGTGAGTTTAAGCAGCAGAAAATGAATGAATGACTTTCACTTATGTTGAAATATAGTTGGACGAGCTAATGGTAATTAGCCGTTACCATTAGTTACCATTAGCTGTATGAGCTAATGGTAATTAGCCGTTACCATTAGTTACCATTAGTTGTATGAGCTAATGGTAATTAGCCTTTAGCATTAGTTACCATTACTTGTATGAGCTAATGGTAATTAGCCTTTAGCATTAGTAACCATTAGCTGTATGAGCTAATGGTAATTAGCCGTTACCATTAGTAACCATTAGCTGTATGAGCTAATGGTAATTAGCCATTACCATTAGTTACCATTAGCTGTATGAGCTAATGGTAATTAGCCTTTAGCATTAGTAACCATTAGCTGTATGAGCTAATGGTAATTAGCCGTTACCATTAGTAACCATTAGCTGTATGAGCTAATGGTAATTATCCATTACCATTAGTTACCATTAGTTGTATGAGCTAATGGTAATTAGCCGTTACCATTAGTTACCATTAGTTGTATGAGCTAATGGTAATTAGCCTTTAGCATTAGTAACCATTAGCTGTATGAGCTAATGGTAATTAGCCATTACCATTAGTTACCATTAGCTGTATGAGCTAATGGTAATTAGCCATTACCATTAGTTACCATTAGTTGTATGAGCTAATGATAATTAGCCGTTACAATTAGCTGTATGAGATACCAGCTGTTAGCTGGGAGCAGTTGTTAGCTATCATGTTAGCTATCATGTTAGCTCAATTAAAGTAGCATTAAGGACACTTTTTCTGCATATTTTCCCCAACGGGAAGTAAAAATATTGTTCCCTTTGAATATGTTTGCATGGTCCAATTGTGTTTTGGACCAGGGACTAATAACCAAAGAAAGGGAATAAAGCCGAGGTAGCCGTCGCCATGGTTACCCGCATCTTTCATCAGGAGCGGTTTAAAGATGCTCACCTCGGCCAGTCGGGACTGCTTATGGCTGACTTCATGCTTGCTGATGGGCGCCAGCTGCTGCAGCGTCGTACGGTTTTGGGTCAGCGCTCGAGTCAGACGCGCGAACTTGGTCCAACCTGCGGGAAAGACCACAACATGAACGTCCAATCAGCAGGCTTCAAGGGGGCGGGGTCCAAACTGCGGTGAAAAATGTGCTATGGAGTTACATTTAAAGAAAGTTATGAGCATCATTTCAATATTTTCTCCTCTTTTGGTTTTTAGTAAGATGTAATATGTTGGATTTTTAGGAAAAAAATGGCTCCCGGGTCGCACTTCCAGTGCTCCATCCATCCAATTATCCCGTTTCTATGCTGCTTAATCCTCATTAGGCTAGCCGGGGTAGGCTGGAGCCTATCCCAGCTGACTTTGGGCGGATGACAGGGTACACCCTCTACTTCCGGCCAGCCCATGGCAGGGCACAAACAACCATTCACACTCCAATTCATACCCATGGGAAATTTAGAGTTCCCAATTGAGCTAACATGGATATTTTTGGAATGTGAGAGGAACCGGAATACCCGGGAAAAAATCCATGGACATGGATTCCATGGAGAGAACACGCAAACTCCACACAGAGATTGGAACCCAGAGCTCCAGTGTAGCCAACGTGCTAACCAACGCTAGCAAAATATTCCCAGTGAGGACTGGCCACCAGGGGGCATCAGGCAACAACAACAGCGCTCCCGGTGGACTGATGGCATCATTACAGCCCACTAGTCAAATATCATGGCTTCTACTTTCTACTGTATGCTCATAAAACAACCCATAATACTTCCTGGTCTAGCTGCCTTTACTTCAGCTGTATGATGGCCGCCCCCAGTACGGGGGGGGGGGGCTAAACGAGGGAGGCCTTCACAATGAAGATGACTTTGTCTTTGTGTAGCTTCTATACATTCAACTTGGCATTGGAACGCAGGGAACGGCAGCCAAAACGGACATCCTTCAATGACACTCAGGGAGGGGGGTCGGGGGTGGGGGGGGGGGGGTGCGAGGAGATGACTGCCACTTAAAGACTCAGCGACACCAGGCCATCAGTGCAAATGCCAACATCTTCTTCCACTTCAGCACTTTCACTCAACCTTTGCGGCGGTCCCAGTTTTCCCTCCGATGGACAATTCCTCTCGCTAGCTAACAATGAAGAACCAACATGACGCTAATGAACGCACGCCACGTAATGATGGAACACAAACGATCACGAGCTAACAAAGTAGCCAAAGTGGTCTTCCGTAACGACTTGACTTTCCTCACAAAAACTCCAACAACATGAAATCAACTCCATGGAACATTCCCAGCGTTCCTTCCTTCCTGCCAGGCCGCCATGTCTCTGCCGCTCGCCTCACGCTAACGTGATGTGGCGTGGCGTGGCGTGCCGTCAGCGCGGCCGGAGACGCCGGCGCCGGCGGTGAACGACAGCAGCCAACTCGGCTGTCGACGCCCTCAGCGGCCAAACTCTGCGGCGCCCTTTGGTCCCACCCCCCTCCCCCCCCCCCAGTGCAGACGCCACCTAAAAACCCAGCCGGCCGTCTGGACATGACTGCGCCCCCTGGTGGTCAACTCTGGCATCCATGTTTGTTAGCATTGTTAGCCCTAGCTGACACTAGCTGACAACATGCGATGGACAACCCCATCACATGACACCAGGGGGCGTGGTCTCTCGCAGCCACGCATATCAACATGTGTTAGCATGTCTGTAAGGTAAATCGAGAGGGCAGGGGTGTTCCGGCCGTGTGGAGGGGGGCCCCCACTCCCTCCCCCGGGGGCCAGGAAGCTGACACGGCACATCAGTCACGACTCCACCGACAATTCCTGACTGCGTCCGGCCTTGGAAGTCAACAAGACGACAGGAATTCTTTCCTTTCTTTCTTCTCTCCTTTTCATTTGTCAATTGCAACCACCCGAGTTAGTCCCGCCCCTTCTGTGACGCAGCCAAGATGGCGACTATCCAGGGCGGTAAGGGGACCCACATTCTACACCTCTTATTTCTGCGTTTAATTTACTCCGCCCCCAACCCGCCTCATGCCACACCCACTGGGCTGTGATTGGTCAAACTCAAAAGTGCTCCCGAGGACTTCCGGATACGTAGGCCTGCGTTTCCAAAAAACTCGGGATCACTTCCAACCTCTTGGTGTGATGCTTTGCCATCGTTGAACACGAGAACATTCCAAGAACATTTAAAGGTGGGAAAAGCGGACCCGGATGAGTCATTCCAGGCTCTGAATCCTAAATCCTCCTGACCTTTGGTGGTTTCATCCTCGATGGGCTGCTTGAAGAGAGTGATGTCCTTGAAGGTGCACAGGAACAGGACCACCTTGTCGTTCTCGTTCCTGATGGGAGCCACTTGCATGTAGAACCAGACCGGACTTCCTGCCACGACAAGGAGCAGCACGTCACATGACATTCACCAGCTTCCCTTCTCCGCTTCATCCCGGTCGCTGCATCGTGTGCAGACCGGGGATGCTCCATCGGGATTTATGCTGCCGATACCGATCATTCGCCGGTGAAATCGGCCGATCTAAATACCAGTGTACACAGTGTACTCGCTGAAGTGTACTGACAAGAATTCCATCAAGTGCACTCAACATTTTGAGTGCAGCACCCGGGTCATGACAAGACCTGATAATGGCTTTTTGCCGTAGTCGGCAGCGTAGAAACACACTGAATGTTAGCTTAGCATGTTTATTAGCATCCAGGTCGCGGCGATAATAACGGCGATGAAGATGAGGATGAAGATGAACGCAACTCACGGTTCTTCCTGTAGAGGAGGACCTCAAAGCAGTTGGACTCATAGTTGTCGAAGGTCTGCCGCACTTTGTCGATGGTCTTCTTGTCCGTCAGTTCTCCGTACATAAAACTGCAGAAAGCACAGAAAAACCCGTCGCTATGACATCACTTCCTGTCGCCGTGAAGGTTCTGTGTGCTATTTAGCCACTTCCTTACAACTCCACTAGCATGGTCACCATGACAACCAAGGGAACATCTTGAGGGAATATTTAGGTCACAGCTTGATGATGTCACACCCGTTAACCAATCAGTGACGACGTCAGGAAACAAACTAAGTGACCTGAGAAGTCACTCCTCGGCTACTCCGGTAAGATGGATCCATGTCATCGTGGGATTGGTCATGAAGGAAAACCCCCGTGCTTCCGCAGAGAACGTTCTGGTCCAATGCTTTGATTGACAGGTAAGGGGCGGGAGCATTTCCTCTCTGTTGCAGTCGTACTTCAAACATCTGCTCAGCAAACGTCTACAAAACTTGGCTGCTACTACTACCAATAGTCATGGGAATGGGTTGTTTACTAATATAGTGACAATACAACCGCTATTAATACTAATAAATGTTATAATAATAATAATAATAATAATAATGCTGACCTGCAGGTGCTGCTCTTCTGCATGACATCAGCTCGGTGGAATCCAGACAGCTTGCAGAATCCGTCATTGCTGTAGACGACGGGCCACTCCACGATCTGGGCGTTGCCCAGCAGGAAGCTCGTCTCTGCAGGTGGAAAGTACACATCAACGCCACGACATCGACCCCGCCATGACATCAGCCTCGCCATGACCTCGCCATGACCTCAACAGCAGGAAGTATCTGACGGGTCACACCGCCAAGCCAAGCGTGTTTTTATTCTACTGCAACGTACAACACAGACGGAGTATGCAAACAAAGACATGTCCACTGGTCAACACAAGGATTAAAGGAATTCCTACAGTACTTGAACACACCAGTACGACACAGTATTTTCACCACATTGGGGGGGGAAATCTGATATTTGACAATAAAGTCATAAATTTACAAGAAAAAAATTGATCAGAATACAGTTGTCAATTTCTGAGGAAACAGTCCTTACATTTACCAGAATAAAGTCATGAATTTTGGAAAATAAAGTTGTCAAATTTACGAAAATAAAGTTGTCATTTCATGAGAAAAAAGTCTTATATTTACAAGAATAAAGTCGTAAATTTGACAAAATTGAGAAAAAATGCTTGAGAGAAAAGTAGAAAATTTTACAATAATAAAATCCTAAATTTGAGGGGAAAAAGTACATTTAAAAGAATAAAGTCATGAATTAATTGCATGAATAAAGTTGTAAAATTTTACGAGAAAAAAGTTGTCATTTCATGAGAAAAAAAATATTAAATTTACAAGAATAAAGTCATAAATTTGTGAGAAAAAAGTCATGTTTGAGAGAAAAGTTGTAAATTTACAATGATAAAATCATAAATTTAAGAAAAAAAGTCTTAAGTGTACAAGAAAAAAAATTAAATTTACGGAAATAATGTCATAAATTAATGAGAAAACAATTTTCAATTTACAAGAATAAACTGGTAAAATTATTAGAAAAAAGTCTTACATTTACAAGAATAAAGTCTTAAATTTGCCAGAATAAAGTCGTAAATTGTGAGAAAAAAAGTCATATGTTTGAGAGAAAAGTTGTAATAAAATTTGCAATATAAAATCCTAAATTTGAGGGGGAAAAAAAGTTGTACATTTACAAGAATAAAGTTGTAAATTATGCCAAAAAAGTCTTACATTTATGAGAAATAAAGTCGCAAATTTTCCAAAAATAAAATCGAGTGTTTATGAGAAAAAAAAGTCTTACGTGTACTCAAAAAGTTGTAAATTTACGAGAATACAGTCATTAATTAATGAGAAAAATAATCTTCAATTTCCAGGATAAAGTGATAAATTTTACAAAAAAAAAAGTTGGAAATTTACGACAAAAAAAAGTTGTAACATTACCTTTGCCCGAGGCCAAAGGTCACACAAGTCCCCCCCCTTTCATAGACGTTCCAGGTGAAGGAGTATTAAAATAATATAAGGAGTATTAAAATAATCAGAGATTTCAAGACTAAAGTCCTAAATTGATGAGAGAAATGGTAATATTAAACAACTCAAGTAATGAATTTCCAAGGCTTCTCCAAAGTCAGCTGACTGATGTCATATGACATCAACTAAAGTGATGGCTGATGTTGGTGACACAGGACCCACACCCCCCCAGGGCACCCCCAATAAAGCACATATGTCCATTCATACCATGTCCATGCATTACATCACGTATACAAATAGAAATCATGTTTTAACGTGGCGCTCCGCCACAATCCATTACCGAATGTCCTTGGGGGTGGGGTGGTGGGGGCGTGGGGGGTCTCCCAAAAGTAACAGTTTATGACTGATGATTTTTTTTTAGTCCAAAGAAGAACAAGGATTGACTGTTAAATGGGGAAACATGACTCAGCAGCAGCAGCAGCAGCAAGTCCATTAAGTCCAAAGTGAAATGTGCTGATGGTGTTGTTTCAGTCCAAACGCCCTCACGATCACAGTCACAATCACAATCACAGTCACAATCACAGTCACAATCAAATCAACTTTATTGTCCATTCCGAGTACATGGACATTTGGGGATCACCCATTCCAAGCAACTGCATTTTAAAACATGTACATTTGGGGCATTATTGACTTTTTCTGTTATATTTATAGACATCATTTGATGTGAAAAAATAACAAATGAAGCTCTGCATACCAAATGACGGAAATCAAATGTTTTTTTCACGCAGTTCCATATTAATGGCGCACACCTGGCCGCCCATGCGCCAAAACCCCAAAGTGAGCTTTGTGCGTCATGAACTGCTGAGCCATAACTAAACTAAATGGACAAAAGTTCGCTCGGACGAATGAACATATCGCGAGGATGCGACCAACTTTTGCCAGAAATCGGGAGAGCCCATAAAGACAGAAGAGCAGAAGAGCAGAAGAGCAGCAGAATCGTTCCATCTTACCACTGGACCTCCTGACGATGTTCTCCAGAAAAGTGTTCTGCGGCGCCACCAGGCCTCTCTTGCCGCCCGGCATGCTGCCGTGGCTGGGGTGCTGTGTTCCTGTGAGAGAGTCCTCTGGTGAAGATCATGGTAGCTCTCTGACTGACGGACGCGCACTGAGCGCACAGCCGCGCGGGCACAGGAGGCGCGCCGAGCGGACGGACCTGCGCATGCGTGACTGGGGGCCTTCTTCACGTGAAGGTGAGTGTCTGCTTTTAAAAGTGTAAACACAGACAGAAAGCATAAATAATACTAGGACGATGACAACTTTAGTAGTTGTTTGCACAAACATGATAAATGATGGATGGTCTAAAATGTAACAATGCTCCCCCTAGCGGCCATGACTTAAACTACATGGAATTAGCATTAGTATTAATCAGTGTGGCTGTCAAAAATGTTATTTGTGTTCATTCACCAAACTGTTGTGTTGTGTTTGTAAAAAATGTACTCTCAACAGGACATAAAGTCAAATAAGAGTGCGTGAAAGTTCACTAACTTTAAATCCACACGGATGTTGACGTGAGTCGCCATTTTGAATGGTCACGTGATGTTTTAGGACCTATAGCTAAGTGGCGCGAGACGCCGAAGTTCTTGCTAACAGGAAGTACATGTTAGGTCTGCTAACTGGATACATTTGGATACATTTTGTAGTCGTATTAGATGATAAATAATGCTGAAATGATGGGAATTAAGCAGGAAGAATTGTGTATAAGCTATTTTGTGTATAAGAATATACACAGCTACGCTTGTGTATATTCGTGTGGGCTCAGCTCCTCCAGTGACATTATTTATGGAAAGGAGTAGGCGGATTCTTACTATTTTATGAAGCTCGGGAGAGCAAACAGTAGACACAACACTTTAGCACATTAGTGGCACATTAGTAGAACATTAGTAGCACATTAGCGCTACCTACACGTTGCCTTAATTAGCACAACACTGGAATGAAGGCTTTGGGGGCAAGGAACATCACAAACTGAATTTAAATGACATCAATTAAAGGCGGGGGACTCACACCCACGAAGACACAGGAGTTCGACGGTGGGATGTTGGGTGAATTCATGATATAACAAAAAAGACCAAGATAGAAAAGAAAAAAAAAACAAACAAATCAGTCGCCTCCATGTTCCAGGATGCATTTCTGCATGACGTCAACTCCACAAGCATTGGACATGCGCGCCCCCCTGTGGAAGAAAGATTTACTACAGAACTGAAGGACAACTCTGTGAACGATCAATGAAATAACTAGTGAGAAAATACATGTTATTTTCTAGGATTAGCTGGGGGGGTATGTTTAAAAAGAAAAAAAACATATATGATGGAAACAATGGAGATTGTGAAAAGGAGCATATTCAGGTAAGATGGAACGGGTGGAGAAGTGTGGTGATGTGCGATAGAAGAGTTTCAGCTAAAATGAAAGGAAACGTATACAAAACTGTGGTGAGACCAGCCACGTTGTTTGGACTAGAGATGGTGCCACTGGGGAAAAGACAGGAAGCAGAACTGAAGGTAGTAGAGATGAGGATGCTCAGGTTCACGGTGGGAGTGACCAGGATGGATAGGATCAGGAACAAATCCATCAGAGGGACTTTACAGGCCAGACTGAGATGGTTGGGACATGCCCAAAGGAGAGATAGTGAATATATATACCAATAATCATCTGATATTTTGAGAATAGTCGTGAATTTCCGCAAAAAAAAGTGATTTTGTTACAGGCATTGCGAGAGACAGCTATGAAAAAGGGGTAAGGAAGGTGGTAGTGAGAAGGGTTAACCAAAGGCCAATCTGTTTGTCTTCAAGTGCTCTGTTTTGCTGCCACGTTATAAATAAAAACTTGCCTGCAAGTTTAAACTTTATTTTCATAATATTTTTGGAGTTTTTTTCCTCATAAATATACAACTTTATTCGCGTAATACAAGTTTTTTTTCTTGTAAATGCACGCCTTGTATGTATTACAACTTTATTCCTAACCCTATTCTTGAATATACGACTATTTTCACAATACACGTTTTCTCATATACATCTTTATACCAAATTTACAATGATTCTCGCAGATACCCAACTTAATACTCCTGATATTACAACTTTATTCTCATAAATTTTTTACGATTGACATATACGACTTTGTTGTAAAATATTTTTCCATGTAAATATACGACTTATAAAACTTCTCCTTAAATTTACGATGATTCTCGTAAATATACAACCTTATTTTCATAATACTACAACTTTATTCTCTGAAAATTACGGCTATTTATGTAAATGTACAACTATTCTCATAATATAAGTTTTTCTCTCAAATTTACAACTTTATTTTCCCAGTGTGACCCTAAAACTCCAGCGTAGAAATGTCCAATATGTCCTTAAACACCACATGCACGCACACGCATCAAATGAATCAATTCATCATCTGGGCTTTATCACAAAACAGGTTTAATTTAATATCTCTTTATTTTTTTTAAATAATTAAACATTTGTCTTTGTCCAACCCTTTTGTTCTCACGTTTTCAATCGAGTTCTAGCTGGCCCGTTCTAAAGCACACATGACTTCTTCGAGGAAGGGAGGAGTGTCGTGGTCAACTCGCCATCGGAGTGGAACCCCCCCCCCTCCCCGCGACCCCTACACCCTTTGACCTCTCTCGGCCTCGCCTACCTGACTTCACCCACCTAAACCCCGCCCCCTTCCTTCCCTCCCTCCCCAACTAAAAAAACAAAAACAAACATATATCCAATGGTGAAAAGAAAGTTCATCCAAATCCCCAAATGAGCTAAAAGAGTGGAGAGGGAGAAGAAAAAGCCTAAAAGTGGGAAAGACGATCATAAATAGCAGGACGTTGTTCCATAATACCTCTTTATATCTCTCTCCACGCTTTCCTAAACAGAAACAGAAGCTAAATGACTACAAGATACAAGATTATCAGTGTACTGCATTCATGAATGTACAGGCTGGTCGTCTTGCTTTTCTTCTCACTCTTAATACTGTGAAGGCGACACAGCACCCCCCGGTGGCCAGGAGGTGGCGAGGCAGATCACCGGGAACATCTTTGGCGCTCCTCTCCACACTTTTTGTCTGATTGGCCTGTTATGGGGGCGGGGCGGGGCGGGGCGGGATCAGTGCCAGACTGATACCACGTGGCCGGGAGGGGGTCCGGAGGAGGGGGAGGGGGTCCGGAGGGGGGAAGCGCTCCTTCACTCTTCGAGGAGGCAAGGACTGCGTCTACATGAGTGCTCGCAGCAAGACGGTCAAATGAAAGGTTTGGTCAGCGTGGTTCCTCCACGGATATTTATTCATCAGATGCTAACCGTAGCTGCTCGCTCGGGTACCACGCGGATGAGGATTGTGTGAATAAAGTTTTGTCTGGTCGCTTAGCAACAGACGCACACGTACAATACGAGCGACGTCGTCTTAAGTAGGATTGTCGGCCACTAGCGTTGACAGCACTTAGCTTCTCTGCTAACGTAACAGCTAGCATCCTTAAGTCTTGCTGGTGCACGGCTACTTGCCGCCACTAGGAGGCGACATAACTGCCGTCTGCAGGTCGGACGCGTACGAACACGCACGTAGACGCACTCGAGTGTTTTTGTCGCATTCGCTTCCCGTTTGTGGCGGAGGGGGCGGAGCCAACAGAAGAAGTCCCACAGCAGAAAGAAAAGAATCAGACAGGACTGCAGCGATGAAGACGAGTGCGGTGAAAATCAAACTATCTTCTGGCTTTTAACGCTGTGCTCCACGTCCAAATGTTTGTTTGTTAAAAGCCCCGCCCACACAAGTCATTTTCTCATTTTCTATTTTTTTCCTCCTTTTATTTATTGTAGTTTAGTTTTTTTTCCGTCCGTTTGCAATAATAGCAGTTTAAGGGAACAAAGAAAAAAGAATTATTTACAGTGTTGAAAGTGTGAAAACAGACGTGATGAATCTACTGTAAAGTAAGTCGCACAAACACAGGAGAAATAAAAACATAAGAAAAAAAACTAAACAATTAAGAGACCAGCGGGCGCTCCGGATGGATCCACACGTGATGGACTTTAGTAGGGAATCTCTTCTTGGAGCTCTGGGCAGACATGGCTGATGTGAAGGGGGCGGGGGCTGGGGGTCAGACAGGAAGGTCAAGGGGGTGTGGGTGGGTAGGGGAGTGTGGTGGGGGGCGGGGCGGGGCGAATTGGAGGTTGTTCAGCGCGGTCTTCGTTAAGTTGGGATGATCCCGTCGCTCCTAAGGCCTCGCTTCAGCTCCAAGTCCTCCAGCCTCTTCCACAGCTCCTCGCGCTCCTTCTCCTTCTTCTTCTCGCTGGACAACAACAGGGATGCCGCTTTAGAGCCGCAGCTTTAGAGCCGCAGCTTTAGAGCCCGCAGCTTTAGAGCCCGCAGCTTTAGAGCCCGCAGCTTTAGAGCCCGCAGCTTTAGAGCCCGCAGCTTTAGAGCCGCAGCTTTAGAGCCGCAGCTTTAGACCCGCAGCTTTAGACCCGCAGCTTTAGACCCGCAGCTTTAGACCCGCAGCTTTAGACCCGCAGCTTTAGAGCCGCAGCTTTAGAGCCGCAGCTTTAGAGCCGCAGCTTTAGAGCCGCAGCTTTAGAGCCGCAGCTTTAGAGCCCGCAGCTTTAGAGCCGCAGCTTTAGAGCCCGCAGCTTTAGAGCCCGCAGCTTTAGAGCCGCAGCTTTAGAGCCGCAGCTTTGGACCCGCAGCTTTGGACCCGCAGCTTTGGACCCGCAGCTTTGGACCCGCAGCTTTGGACCCGCAGCTTTGGACCCGCAGCTTTGGACCCGCAGCTTTAGAGCCGCAGCTTTAGAGCCGCAGCTTTAGAGCCGCAGCTTTAGAGCCGCAGCTTTAGAGCCGCAGCTTTAGAGCCGCAGCTTTAGAGCCGCAGCTTTAGAGCCGCAGCTTTAGACCCGCAGCTTTAGAGCCGCAGCTTTAGAGCCGCAGCTTTAGAGCCGCAGCTTTAGAGCCGCAGCTTTAGAGCCGCAGCTTTAGAGCCGCAGCTTTAGAGCCGCAGCTTTAGAGCCGCAGCTTTAGAGCCGCAGCTTTAGAGCCGCAGCTTTAGAGCCGCAGCTTTAGAGCCGCAGCTTTAGACCCGCAGCTTTAGAGCCGCAGCTTTGGACCCGCAGCTTTAGAGCCGCAGCTTTGGACCCGCAGCTTTGGACCCGCAGCTTTGGACCCGCAGCTTTGGACCCGCAGCTTTAGAGCCGCAGCTTTAGAGCCGCAGCTTTAGAGCCGCAGCTTTAGAGCCGCAGCTTTAGACCCGCAGCTTTAGACCCGCAGCTTCTGGCCACAAATGCTAATGATTGACGGCTAACTTTACCAGGCGGGGAGCCTCACTCCATATGCTAGACACGGTATCCAGATGATTGACATACGGTAGATCTCCGCTATTTGCGGCGCTTACTGTCATGCATCAGTGAAGCTTAACCCTTCGATGCACGAGTGAGTGGACCCTACACTCTTCCATAAGTGGCTCCAAAACAACCTGAGCGGGTCATTTTGGACCCACTTATGCATCGAAGGGTTAAAGACAAACACGGAACGAATGCAGACATTTTTAGCTGTGATATCACATGACATGAATTAGCGTTATTTTTATGAATATACCTCATGAATAATTTGTTTTATTTGTACAATATGCAGATGACCTCCTCATCATCATCATGATGATCTATAGAATGAGAACAAAGCCTACAAAACCGATCTTCCACGCCTAACATCGCTAACGTTCACAAGGACAACACCGCCAACATCGTGGCGTGATGATGCAAGAGTCGCTTACCGCTGGCGGTCTGACTTGTAAGTGGCTGTGAGTTCATCGAATAGTGGATTGTTCATCTCCATGAAGGCCTTCAGTACGTTGTAGACCAGCGCCACGATGGCCCTGTGGAGCACACAAACAGTGACTTGGAGGTTTTACGCCACAAGGGGGCACCCTAGTCTTCTTTATTTCAAACATCATCCAAACATACTGAACAAAGCAAACGTAAATCAACACAAATAAAACATTTAATAATAAAAATAAAATTATAAAATAAAATGAAATAATCCCACTTGAGTCGTAGTACTTCCCTATTGTCACTGCTATCCCAAATACTGTGTTTTACACTTACACTTCCTTTAGCCTTTTATTTTTGTTTATTTATTAGTTTATTTCATTGTATTTATCATCTTTCCTCTTTCATTAAAAAGCCAGGGTCTAGGGTGGGCCTGCTGACAGTGGACTGCAGGCCCAGTCAGCAAGCCCCCACCCGGCTGCCCTATCTAGTTAACTTGGGTTCATCAGTGGTGTGTGTTGCATCATTATTATTATTATTATTATTATTATTATTATTATTATTATTATTATTATTATTATTATTATTATTATTATTATTATTATTATTATTATTATTATTATGATTATGATTATGATTATGATTATTATGATTATTATGATTATTATGATTATTATGATGATGATTATGATGATGATTATGATGATGATTATGATTATTATGATTATTATGATTATGATTATGATTATGATTATGATGATTATTATGATTGTGATTATGATTATTATTATTATTATTATTATTATGATATTATGATTATGATTATTATGATTATTATTATTATATTATTCCCTGACAGTACGTGGCCCTAAACGTCAGCCCCCCCCTTCCTGATTGTCTGTCCCCCACAGCAATGGCAAAGAGACGTGTGAAAAGGCCCCACTCACGGGTTCCAGTGTTCTTTGGAGATCCGGTAGAGGCTGGCGAACATGATGGGCAAGATGACGCTGGAGTTCTCCTCGATGAGACTCATGATGTACTCGTTGTTCCAGTAGTACAGCGCCCGCTCGGCCACCTGCCATAGGAAGACATTTTCGATGACGCGGGGGGCCAATCGGCCGCCTGGACTGGGATGCGGTCACCCACCTGGAAGTGTGGGCTGGAGACGCATCTGGAGATCTGTTTGAAGAGCGGCTCTTGGATCTTGACAAACTGTGTCGGTTCTATGACATCCAGGATCTCCTCCAGTTCGCCTAGAAACATCACCTGCGGCCCGAGAAGGAAGCGTTAAAGAAAGCGTGCCCCCCCCCTCCCCACGCGGTTCAGAGACAAAGAGGACGAGGATCACCTCTTTTTGACTGCACGTTTTAGGCCAGAACTTCAGTAAGCCTCTGATGACCTGAGGAGCAAACACAGGGTTGAAGAAGCTGCATCTTGAACCAGGTGTGGATCTGTGGCGGTACTTACTGGTTCTGTTAATGTTGGGTCTTTCTCTAGGAACTGTACAATGCAATACGCCAACTGCACCGGCAAAGAAGACGAGATGTTTCAATGAACAACACTGGTGACCATGGCACAACAGGAAGCATGCAGAGCACCAATCACTGTACCTGCGCGTGGAAGAGCGACAGGCTGCGGACCGTGTGGAGCGGGATCAACACTTTGACCAGAAACTGTTTATGCTCGGCTTTGAGCGGCAGAGCGAAGCCATTGATTATACTGCAAACAAGAAACATCAGCCTTTAAAAACCGCTTGCTGGGTCGTGTGCCCTCTGCTGGCTGCCAAGGGGAACTAGCATACGCTAGTATCAGTATCAGCATCTTCTATTGGCTGTGGACCAGCTAACCTGCAGCCGGTCCTTACATCAGGTGCTGTGCATTCGGACACAATTGCTATCAAATGTGGCTCCAACTGATAAATGATACAATGGAGGAAATATTGATGGTGAAAACGGAGCTTTGCAGTCCTGATGGAGAGTTGATCAACACGTTACGCATATAAGACGCACATTGATCTCACATTCTAGATATTTATTACAAACACAATAGCATGTCAAGAATGAAAAGCTAATGTGGCTCCAGGTTTTTTTATTATAAAGGATTAGCTTGAGAGAGGGCTGCACGGCGGTCGAGTGGTTAGCCCGCAGGCCACACAGCTAGGAGACCCCAGTTCAATTCCACCCCCTAGAAGCCATGATATTTGACTAGTGGGCTGTAATGATGCCATCAGTCCACTGGGAGTGCTGTTGTTGTTGTCTGATGCCCCCTGGTGGCCAGTCCTCACTGGGAATATTTTGCTAGTTTAGCACCGTTGGTTAGCACGTTGGCCACACCGGAGCTCTGGGTTCCAATCTCTGTGTGGAGTTTGCATGTTCTCCCCGTGCATGCGTGGGTTTTCTCCGGGTACTCCGGTTTAATCCAACTTTATTGTATAATTGTAATATTGTAATATTTCACAGTTGTAGCATAAAGCTCACTAAATGTCTTCTTTCGGTAAACACTGAGATCTTGTGAGCCACCGATGCGAATGTGAGTGTTGTCGGTGGTGGTGGGGTGGGGGGGACATACCTGCCCAGGATCTCCAGCAACTCAGCCACCCCGTTGAAGTGCTCCGTCTCATAAACAAAACTGCAGAGAGCACAGGTTTGGAAGGTCAGGTTTTTAAAGTTACAGGACAAAAAGTGTCAGAAGAAGAAGTGTGATCATACTCACCGTAGAAAAATATTATTGATCTGTTTTCGTATAAAAGCCCTCAGCCCCAGGAATTTGCCGTAGATTCTATGCAAGACTGTCTTCAGGTAGTCTCTCTCCCGAGGATCTTCGCTGTCAAACAGCTCCAGGAGCTGAGAGGAGGGACAAAGGATGAAGGAAAGGAAAGACACCGCGCGGCATTCACGAGCGTGCAGGACTCACCTGTAGGACAAACTTCTGGTCTATGTACTTTTTGGCAATGCTGGGCTGGAACTCCTGACTCTCCAGGAAGCGGATGAAGAACTCATATACCAACTGAGAAGGAAAGGCGTTGTTATTTACTTTAGAGACAGACGGACCGGAGACGAGGACCTCCAACGTTACCTGTAAGTGAGGCCAGGAGGCCTCGAGCGTGGGCTCATCCTCCTCAGGGTCAAACTCATTACTGTCGCTGGGCGGAAGGGTCCGGAATATGTTGTGAGACACCTGAAGTGGAGACAGAAACACTCGCTCAACCCCTGAAGAGGAAGATCTGCACGATCTCCAAGCCCACTGACCATTTTGACAACTTCAGGGTAGGCCTGCTCTGTCAGGTAGCCCCGGCTGACGGTCACGTAGTCCACCAACTCGTTGAGTGTGGAGCGCTTGTACTCCTTCATCTTGAGGTCCGACAGAGTGTCCATGAAGTCAAAGACAGTACAGCACTGCTGCAGCTTCTTCAGGAACAGCTCGGGCTGCTCCGGGGCCGGCACGTCTGCGCACGCACACACATGCACACACACACACACACACACACACACGCACACGCACACACACACACACTGAATGGCCTGCTTCATAACAAATGTGTATTTGCAAAGTTATTCAGCGTTTCCCATATACAGTAAACCTCGGATATATCGGACTCGGATATATCGGAAATTCGCTCACAACGGACAGATAAAAAAGAACCGATTTTTCTGTAATGCATTTCCAATAAAAATTCATTGCATATATCGGATTTTTTATAACGGATTTCGCCTATTTCGGACAAAATCTCCAGTCCCGTTCCAATGCATTTCCATGAAATTTCCCTGGCATATATCGGATGGCCGCATCTTGTCGCTCCGATTCACCGAATCGTGACAGGCCGCTATACAACGTCATTTGCAGCGTTTGCAGCGTTGCCTGCGCGTCCAGGTACATTGGAAACATAGTCAAGGAAGTGCCTTTTTATAACGGATCAAATCCCATTTACGCATATACCGGATATAAATCCCATATATGCGTAAAACGGACATTTTCCGGTATACGCATATAACGGATTTCGCTTATATCGGACAAAACCAGTGGGAACAATTGAATCCGATATATCCGAGGTTTACTGTATTTATTTATTTATTTGTGGCAGCCCGGTCAAGTAGATTTGTCGCTACATGCTAGCCCTAGCTTATAAACCCATTATAATGAGGCTGTGTGTACAACATTGCTTGTTAACACACACATCTATGCCAGAGAAGAAGATGTAGCAGGAGGGATCATTACCAATAAAACAAAGTCATAAATGTTGTAATTTTTCATAAATGATAGAAAGAAGCAACAGTACAGCAGACAGTATGTAGTACACACATTTGTTGTATTTGTTGTGCTTTGATTCACTTTATCGCCAACAATGTTATTCCTCTCTACTACAGTGTTATTTATTATTTATTACAATTACAAATGGGCGGCACGGTGGTCTAGGGGTTAGCGCACAGAGGGTTCAATCCCACCCTCGGGCATCTCTGTGTGGAGTTTGCATGTTCTCCCCGTGCATGCGTGGGTTTTCTCCGGGTACTCCGGTTTCCTCCCACATTCCAAAAACATGCTAGGTTAATTAGCCACTCCAAATTGTCCATAGGTATGAATGTGAGTGTGAATGGTTGTTTGTCTATATGTGCCCTGTGATTGGCTGGCGACCAGTCTAGGGTGTACCCTGCCTTACGCCCGAAGACAGCTGGGATAGGCTCCAGCGACCCTCGTGAGGAAAAAGCGGTAGAAAATGAATGAATGAACAATTACAAATGCATCATGGTAGCTTTTGCAAATTAGATGACATCATTGCATCGTTACGTCAGTAAATAAATGTGACTGCATTGGACGCCCGTGTTTTTTAGGCTCCAAATCACAGCCTTCTTGGAAGGAAATATAACAAAACAAGACTTTTGAAACCACGTAATCATCCGATTGGTGGTCGCACGGCGTATGGATGCACAACGTATGGATGCACAACGTATGGATGCACGGCGTATGGATGCACGGCGTATGGATGCACGACGTATGGATGCACAACGTATGGATGCACGGCGTATGGATGCACGACGTATGGATGCACGACGTATGGATGCACAACGTATGGATGCACAACGTATGGATGCACAACGTATGGATGCACGGTGAGGTGAGGCGAGGCCAGGCGGCAGGTGACTTATGTTACAGGCCCACTGAGATGGTCGTGGGAGCGCGGAGGGAGGGGTCGCGCAGAGTTCACACCTGCTAGCTCACCACTTGAGCCACCACCGTGACTCAGTGGCGATGGTCTTGCAGGGCTGCTTCTTTGTTATGTAATAGATAAGCCGCTGCGAAGGCGCCGGACAACGAGCTGTGTGTGTGTGTGTGTGTGTGTGTGTCTAATGCCATCATGCATGAAGAGAGAAGGCCCCTCGGTCCAGTCTAAAGCTACTTAAAGCTACAGGGATGAAAAGGATAAATTCATATTGGTTGTCATGACAGTCATAGTCTGAGCGGCTAACCTCGCCATGATAGAACATAGACACGTAGTATGCTATAGCTATAGAAAGCTATAGAATTGGCCTTTAGAGCACCCAGAGGTACTTGGCATAATTAACTAGGAATGGACGACAGTGTGAAAGTATTGAGGAGTTACAGTAATACTCTTGACTTCACTGTAAAGGTACAATTAGGGAAGAGCGAGCCATAAAATGTCTGCAGCAGTGTCTTATTATACACTCAGCATGCACATCAGGGTATATGCACTATATATGCACTATATATGCACTATATGCACTTAGCTGGGGTTAAGGGTTAATGAATCACGTGCCGGTACCGTAGGGCTGATGGCTACTTGGACATTAAGTAGAGGTCAAATGTGGAGGTGGGGACGCCAGAATAGAAGATGGCTGTGTGCAGATACCAAGATGAAAAGTCAACATCATCAGTGTGATTAAGTACACCTTTTTTCATTCATGGTCTGTGGATATTAAAAATAGTGTGACATTATGACTAATGAGACTAATGAGTTGGCTGCAGGATTTGGGAAGGAGGGGGTCAGCTAGTTGCCGAGCCTGCAGCGCCATAGGAGTGGCCATAGGAGCATGTAAAGGGCCTTAAAGGACGCTATGAATAGACTGATAATCACATAGGACACCCTAAGCCTTCACTGACTCGCGAGAAGGAGAAAAGACCGACAACGGAGGCCGCCTGTGGAAATGTCAGGTCAATAAAGACAACAATGGAGGAGCTATTGCTAACCGGCTCACCGTGCCTTTTGGTGACAGGTCAAACTGCAGGTTTACATCCAACGTGGACCACAATTGTGTCGTTTGATGCAGATCCAGAATACCAAGTGAACCAAGTTCAAAAAACAGACCAGAAGTCAGAGATCAGAGCCTCAAGTTACAAAAAATATGAATAGTACTGTAACTATGCAAATGATGAACATACACTATTCACAACAAGTTTGGGGAATATCAGTTCATGGCGAAGACCAGCTGGGTGCGAGAATAAACGTGTTTCTCGTCCAAACTAGCATGACGTCATAGAATGCTCTGGTACATTAACAAGCGGTAAAACACAACACAGTGTAAACACAGTCATACAGTCCGAGCACGCCTAGCATGCTCTGCTAAACTAAGCTCCCCTGCCTATCTTCCAATCAAAGATTTTACTCCAGTTTTCGCTGGTGGTCGCCTTCAGGGGGGTTCGGCAGGGAAATACGTTCCCACACAATCGTTCCTTCTTCTCATCGGTGACCTCATTTGATTGACAATTTGTCCACAATTGGCCTCAATTCCATTAACATGGAAATCAAAAGGGCCCTAAATTCTGCAACCATCAACTATGAACAATATGAACAATAATAAGAATGTGTCTATATCCCTCTCAAACGGATGCAGTACGCGTGTATCTGTGGATGGAAAACGTGATATTCATTCAAAGTTATCGCATGCCGTGTGTGCAAATGTTTCTGCTGATTGATAGTACTTCCTCCCCTTGATGAAACATCCATTATGCAAGTATTCCAAGTTTCCCTGTTGTCATCCTTTCTTTCGGCGTTGGTGCCGCTTGTGTGCCTTGTTACCTGCTGGCTGCACTGGCGAATAATGTCGCCAAGATACACAATGCGCGTGGTCAAGTCAATGGTGCACGCTTGTTTACAAAATGGCAGATTCCAAGAAACTGGTTCTCAGCAAGGTTCCAAATACCTAGTCACTGTTGCGTTACAGCATACAATGACTGACCCCACTTTCAACCTTCGATGTGGGCCGTCCAGGTAAAGACATAGCACACAAAGCAGCTAGCCTGCAGGTCTTTGACCGCTGGTTAAAGCCCAGAGAACCACGTCTGGCTCAGTGGTTGATGCTACTTGTTAGAAGACACCTCCAGAAGTGCAGCATGCACTTTGCCACACTTCCACATACGTAAAGAATCATTCCATTCCACTCCATTCCACTCACTGCACAAGACTTCCTGTTCTTTTCCCACTGAGGATGAAAATTCACCAGCTGAACAATAAGAGTATTGGTGATAGAAAACTGTAGGAAACTATCCAGCAGATGATATTTTTTGGCACATGAAAACGGAGACAGACTTGATGCTGGTCAAGTGTGAGGGGACCAGCGGGACAATTTGTTATGTTGCTAAATGCTGGCCTATCAACACAACTATTCTGAGATGCTTTATGAGCGCGGCTCCATCCTGTGTGCAAACACTCTGGCCTTCCTCTTCCTCTTCCTCTGCTGCCATGTTCTTCTTCAGCTCAGCTTCGTTGGGCTGCCCGGGCAGAGCGAGGGAATTGATGAAGTACCGAGACAACTTTGGTGGCTTTGCAGCGCTAGACGTCCCACAAGACGGGCCATGAAGATCTGGTTCACACTGAGACCTTCAACAGCCACATTTACATGAGTTTTTCTCTTTCCGAATGGAATCTTTCCGAATGACTTTTCCAAAAACAATGGTATACATGGAAAAGAATATTCCAATCTCCTGTCTACATGCGCCGCTATAATCAACCAGAATAGTCAACATCACATGACTAACACAATGCTTATTCAGCTACACAAAAAATAAACATGAACAGAAAAGATGTCCGTTGTTTATGGAACTTTTATGTTTATGGAACTTTTCATTTATAAGTCGCTTTGGAGTATAAGTCGCAGGAACAGCCAACCTATGAAAAAAGTGCGACTTATAATCCGGAAAATACGGTATATATATTTTTTTTTAAGAAAAACTGGACTTGTGAATGGCGTATAGAAGGGTTTAGATTCTGTTCCACAGATGGCGCTAATGCACACCAAAAGCTGCTTGCCAACCGCCAACAAACAACAGAAGAAGAAAAACACAAGGAAGAAGAACAACTTTCCGTTTGAGCGGGTACAAGATACCTCAATCGGATTGGGGAAAGGAATATTCCACCCCTGTGAATCCCATTATATGTTCATTCGGATTGGCACTTTTCTTTCGGAATGAGTTGTATACAAAGGTTACGTTCCTTCTGTTTCAGCAAATAAACTGAATGTAATTGGAATATTTGGGACAAAGAAAAAGGTTTTTCGAAAGGTAAGTTTCGCTTCAACGTCCTACTGGATGGCTCTCTCCACAAGACCAAAGTTGTTGATATCAGCTGATGCCGTCATATACAGTGATTGTGTTTTGATCTGACAAATCCAGGCCCATCAAGATGTCAGCCTCAGTACCAGTGAGGAACACATTACACCACTCGTTAACACACACTTTTTAGGAGCTTGGGATTTCCCCTGCCGTGTGTGTGTGTGTGTGTGTGTGTCAACTTGAGTTCCAAGAAAGAGTCCAGCTGATGGACTCGGCAGCGGAGTGGATTGCAGCCTGCAGGTCAAGTCTGTGAGACGTAACGTACAGGGGTATAACCTGTGGTTTTTAGTAACGATTCAAGTCGTATCGTGATCCGTGGTTGCCAAGGCGATTGAAGGACGATATTGGTTCATTTAGAACGGTACAACCCAAAACAATTCAGTAACTTTAAATGGATTCAGTAAGTTTTTAGCCAAAAATTGACTGTGAAATAAAACTCTGGATACTGGAGGTGAAGTTTCCTATATTACCATTGTTTTTTTGTTGTAAGGGAATTGGGTATAAATTAATTATTAACACGTAAACAACAATTAATGGCAAATGCATTTACGTTTTATTTGAATGAATGGCAACCAACAGTGAATTAACAATGAATGAATGAACAGGTTGAATTAAATCAAGCCTGTGATGAGTTCTGATAAAACATGTCTTAAAATTTAAATTTGATACCTCATTCATTTCTCTACCCTGAGTATTTAAGAAATTAGAGCCGGGAAATAGCGCCTTTGGTTGGCATTGCTTTAACATTGAATCAAGACAAATGCTGTGATGTGTCAGATTTGAACTCCATTTCATCTGCAAATAGAAATTAAAGCCAATTTATCCTCTAATTTATCCTACATACCTTTTATCTTGTCCTCAAGCTCCGATCCATGAGTTTGAAAGGCTTAAAGTATGACGTATGACTGGTATAAATGTGGTATAAACGGTCAGTATAAATCCAGTATCAAATGTGGCGATGACATCGCAGGCGGACCAAATCGAGCGTAGCGTCCGAGGTGTATGGTGCCTGGAGTCACTCTTTACAGGACAAAAAAAAAAAAAAACCTCACGAACCGGTGCTCTTTGGAGAGGACGTGTCGGCTCTGTTTATTCAACTGCACATGTGCCGACCACACTGTAACCTTGGCAACCACAACAGTCGCCTTTACATGACGTCATCCGTGCGCCACACTCAACTGGCATGACTAATCAACTTACAGGAGTAACGTCTAAGGTCTCCACAATTAAAAGGGATTTCAAACCTGACGTGCTTTATTTCCTAGTATTGATTCAATCGATTGATTGCCTTTTAGACTATGATAGATCTACATATCATCCGGAATGGAAACTTGCACAACATAGACCAATGTCATTGGGTCGTAGGAATATCAATCGATACACCCCTAGTGACGTACTATTACTTTTATATACGTACTGTATGTTCTCACACACCCACTTGGAGTGTCATGAAAGTGGTGGATCACATGACTGTAAAGCAACTTGTACGCTGGTAGGACATCAATGTGCTCCAGCTGCAACCTTCGCCATCTGCACTGCGTGTGACCTCTATTTGACCTTACGGCTGCAGTGTGCACGAGCATGCGTGTCAGTGTAGCCATTTACTTTGACTTGGACAAATATACGTCAGCTTGAGCGGTGGTTGTGTGCAATGGGGTACAATCATGTGTCTTGGTGGGCTTGACAAGTCGCCAAGGCTAATCACTGCATGACGGATACGCACGGGCGAGGGGGGGGGTGTTTAGCATCGACCATCTTGACCTCTGTGATCCTGCATCCTCCTCGTGTACCGTTAATGAAAATGAGTTCAAGAAGCCGAAACGGAACGTAAGGGTTAACAACCGTGACATTCACATCTGTACATGACATCACAAGCATTAAAGCAGGGGTGTCCAAACCATGGCCCAATCTCTATCAAAGTCTCAGCGTACAATGGACTATGGCCGGCGCAACACATATACTTTAGCGATTTGTACTTATTTGTACTTATTTGTACTTATACAGGGCGGAGCTAGCGTCTTGGACAAGGCCAAGATTGTTCAGCGTAGCCATGAATGGAACAACCAAATAGACGCAAGATTACACGCAGCAACTATCCGTTATTATGGTTTTGAGGAAATCATGTCAATCTAAATTATTAATTTTTATAGTTTTACATGAAGAAAACAATTCAAAATGCTTAGACGAAAGATATAAATGACAAATAAATGAAGACATTATTGATGACGTGAAATCACAACGTACATTTTTGACTTTAACCAAAAAAAAACATGCTATCCAGGGTGGATGTTAACTGAGGTTCTTTTAGTGGAACGCATTTCTTCATTCTTCATTTATACCAGGGGTGTCCAAAGTGCGGTCTGGAGGCCACTGCTGGTCTCTGACTTTTTTTTTTTTATTGGGTTGCAACACATGGCAGAAATAAAATAAAACAAAAACTCCATAAAAATGGGGAATATGGGGATGAAGGCACTTTTTACAATAAAATAATGGAGGTGTGTCCCGCATCCATTGAGAAAAGTTTGGACACCCCTGCCTTTCAACGGCATGTTAACGCTGCACTTCCTGGCATTGCTCAAAGTCGCAGTAAAGAATGCTGATATAGTTATTGAAGAACTTCTGGTACGTCTATTATCAGTAGATGCGCTATATAAAGTTGTTCCACACGTCATAGAAGAACACCACCGTATAAATAATTATTAATGACCCACATACAAACAACCGGCTAACCTTGTCTAAGCACCGCGCCGCTGTCAATCATTAACATGTGCACTTTGCTCGCCTCTGGCCAGCAACAGTGCATGTCGGTGAGCTATGGCCACGCCCCAAGGTGTGACGTGTGGAATGGAGGTTTCAGCTGAGGTGGAGCGTCTGTATTGTGCATGCACGCACTATGGCGTCTTTCATTTCTTTGAAATGATTGCAATATAGGATTGAAATTCACATCTGAAGCACATCCAGGGCCTCACCAACACTCGGTCTGGGTTGCTCATGTGTCACTTTGCCATGACCGCAGGCTAGCGTTGACAAAAGGTGGAATCAGGCTGACACTGACGAGCACCATGACAGCTGAGGTGTGGACAGAAAGCTAGCAGTCATGCTAAAGCGGTTCTGTTGCAGCATTCATTCACCACTGTTGGACAATTCAGGCCAAGAACAACAATATGAACTCAACACAACACGGGAAGAACCGGTCCTCCACCCCTGTTTTCTTGGAGTTTTTCCCATGTTAAAAGACCCAGGATCCTGGACCGGATCCAAGCAAGAAGCCCTGATGATACAACAACTTAAAACAATGTCCAAGTGAAGGTTATTAACTCCATTTGTAACATTTAGACAAGACTGCTCAGTGTGTGATTCCCAAGTGCAAACGATTGTTTGTCCTTGGGGTATTGCCGTAGTCAGGAAGTAGCTCTACCGCCATTGGGACATGCAAGGTGCCAGCCCTGTACTTATTGAGCCGTAGAAAAGGTTTGCCTGAAATGCTACTTATGTATTAGCCGTTTAAGTGGAATAGACATTGAAAAGATTTAAAGCCAAGTCAATTGCTGGTGCTAATCTCCAGCGCCTGGATTGGCTTTCCAATGTAAAGGCTGTGAAATGGAACTCAATTGGAGTCTTTATTGAGAACCGGCTATTTGTGTCCAGCTAGCAAAGTAGAGACCGAACGTTAGCCACGCCTGACCGCCCACTACTTGAGAAGCACTGGAATAAGCAAAAGACATATAATCATAAAATCAGTAACCAATAGTTCAGCTATAATGACAAATCAACCCCCTGTTGGTGGTCCTGAGGGAACAAACACCCTGGATCAACTCCAGCGTTCCCACTGCGAGTGATAATAGACGCAAGCAGCCAGTGACTTCTACATGGGTGTGTCTTCAGGGAAATCCTCCACATTTAGCAGCGACTGAGAACTGCTGAGTCAGGCTGCATCCTCACGGAATGTCAACACCGGTTTACTACAAACCACACACATTCTTCAGGCCGGGACTGGGAAGAATAAAAATGCTCTCCTTTCACTGGAGGACTTTCCATTGAGCTCACAGCCAGTAAACACACTCTTCTTCTGTTACCGTGCTGGTCCATTTTAAGGGTACGCCTCCATCTGGCCGACACACTTATGACGGGGTTGGACAGCCGAGGCTAACTTTAACACTCCATGCTGGTGTGCTGACTGTGAACCCCCCCATTTCCCAATCCAGACCCTAGCATAAAAGCCGTCACTCACGCAATCAGGATTCTGCTCCCTCGGTGACGTCCGCGTCAGTGGTCGGAAAAGGCGGCGACGAGCGTATCGTTGAGAGCGGATTTGAGGCCAACATGTGGGCAACAGGAGTTTGGCGGAACTTCCACTTGTGCCTTGTTTGTAGCGAGTGTTGCTGGAAAAATGTAAAGAGACACCTCGGGGCTCGGGTTTCTCCTGAGGGCAGTACGTGGAGGGGCAGGGTGGGCGCAAGACGAGGTTGGTGGGTCGGTGGGCTTCACTGGCCAAACAGAAGCAGAGGGAGTGGAGCTGAGGGGGCATCATTGTACCTCGGAACCGGTCTATTTCTGATCTGCTGTCTCTCTCTCTTTTAAAGTTCCACTGAGGAAGTGTGGCCGACTGACCCCCAAGACGCCACCAGATCTACTGTACCAATGTTAGAGTAATAGTATGGGAGGAATAGTTTCATGCCAGGACTAGATACGTATTAATCGCTCCTCACTGGGATTGTATTTTGTAGAATCAGTGTCCATCACTGCCAATCTAAAAAACAAACATACTTTAGCAATGCTACCAATTGTTTGTGTGTTACGTCATAATCATAACACAAGCCACGTTTCAATGAGGAGTTTTTCTCTTTCCGAAAACAATGGTATCCACGGAAAGGACTATTCCAATCTCTTGTCTACATGCGCTGCTATAATCAACCAGAATAGTCAATGGGGCATGCCCAGTAAAACGTAAAACATCAACATCACGTGATACCGACTTCCCCGAGTTTTTTTTTCACTTGTTGGAATAACTCCGTATTGCCAATTTTTCCTTCGTCCAGTCTTGAAATTGAGTTTGGATCAAAAACAAACTTCCCGCAGCCGATCCCAGTGCCGATTGCTGGCCTCCATTTTTAAAAGTGAAGAACGTCTGGATCTGCGTGTTACGTCATATCTGAGCATGCGCTGAAAGAACGCACCCGGGATCAATTTAAACAGGAAAAGATCAAATTCAATCTTGCTAATATTTTATCATTAAACTGGGGACATGTTTTATATAGATATATATTTTCTTTTGGAATAAAAGTGGACTTGTGAATGGCGTACAGAAGGGTTTAGATTCTGTTCCACAGATGGCGCTAATGCACACCAAAGCTGCTTGCCAACCGCCAATAAACAACAGAAGAAGAAGAACGCACCCTGACAACTTTCCGTTTGAGCGGGTACAAGATACCTCAATCGGATTGGGGAAAGGAATATTCCACCCCCGGGAATCCCATTATATGTTCATTCCGATTGGCACTTTTCTTTGGGAATGAGGCGTATACAAAGGTTACATTCTTTCCGTTTCAGCAAATAAAGAGAATACAATTGGAATATTTGGGTCCATGTATACGTGGCTATTGGAATATTTGGGTCCATGTATACGTGGCTATTGGAATATTTGGGTCCATGTATACGTGGCTATTGGAATATTTGGGTCCATGTATACGTGGCTATTGGAATATTTGGGTCCATGTATACGTGGCTATTGGAATATTTGGGTCCATGAATACGTGGCTAGTGTGGCTTTGCTGTGCTGTTTGTATTCGGTTCCAGGAAGGTGTTCTCGAAATAACGTCACAGTCATGATGGCAGTGGTTCGGAAAACTCGCAGCTTTTATTTAGTTTATTATGTTTAATGGCAGTCGTATGACAAAATCTTCAAAATGTTTTTTTTTTGTGTCATTAGCACTTAAAAGCTGTTTACACAAAAGCCAAGTAATTTAATACTTATAATACTTTTCCCAACTGTAACTTATCATTATGGCTTACCGGCTTACCATTAGACCCTTCCTTTATGGAACTTGCTTTGTCCACTGTTGTCCAAAATGCATTTCTAAGCCAAATAATTAAGATACACGGACGATCAACAACTTAATATTGAATATGCTGAAATTGATTATCAGGTAGCTAGCCCACTCTACAGTCCATACCTCGGTTTTAGTTGTTTTTCAGCACATTTTTTATGCCTAAAGAGAACTTTTTAACAACAAGGCAGCGCTAGTGTCCATACACTGTTAGCAGAAGGAAAATCAAATGTTCTGCAGAGGTAGTCAGTGGTAGTAAATGTTTCACTAGACATTGGCGACGTGAGGAGGAAGACGATGACAAAGGCCAGAGCAGATTAAAAGAGCCAAGCCCCATCATCTCGGGAAACCAAGAGTGGCAAGTGATAGAATCCAGTTCTGCGTGTAGATGTACAAAAAAATACAGTGGATTCACCCGCCACCCATGTCTCTCTGTTGCTATAACAACTAGACACACGCTGCTGTCTGTTCCTGCCCTCGTTGCAAAGATCTTTCGCCGCAGCACAGAGCTCAACCAGCCTTCAGTCAGGTCTGCAGCAGGAGGATCATATTTCATATTCTACTCTACTTCTATCAAATGAATCCATATTTTATCATTGAACAGACTCAAATAGTCGTCAAGGTGAGCAGAGAAAGACTAGCCAGGCCAACATAGCACAAAAATAACCACGAGCCAAGGTGTGACCATGCCCATACACGTTCGTTATCGTTCCTCACACATGAAGACCCTGTTGACAATAATCCATGTGGTTCTCCTGTGTGATCCGAGTTATATGTCTGTCACAATAAAGCCTACAAATTATGGCAGATAAACCATAAAGTACACATTTTTTCATCATGTCATGATAATATGGCATAATAAGTACACCATATCAAATGCAACTTGGATATTGAGTATTGAACACTGTAACTGGAACTTCTGCATAAAATAATTGAAACAAACATCACCTTGTACTTCGGTAAGACAAAAAAAATTAAATAAAAATTAATAATTAAAATAAAAATAACAACTTAAATTATATTATGAAAGCAGGAAGTGAACAAATGTGACAGTTAGTGATTGTAAAAGTACCAGATGGAGGGGTAGGATTTAATAAGCTTTGCTTCTTCCTACTCCTTTTGGACATGCGGAACTGGGAACTGATTATGGGATGCACTCAATTGGAATCTGATGCATGTTTAAATGAAATTAAACCATTACCATTACCAAACATCATTAAAAATTCAACAAAACAAGACAAAAAAAACCCCAATGAAAATAAAATGGACTAAGTCTTTTAACAAAAATTACACTATTTAAAAATCATAATCACATTATTTCTGATTCTGAATCTTGTCTGGACATTGACTGGAAAAAAACTGGGCTAAGATTTTTTTGGTCAAAGCATAATGACGTTAAGTTCTACCGTTTTGTATTATTTATTTCATTGTCTTTGTCACAAACCCTTTTTCATATCACAAAATGCCGGGAGCACAGATGGGCTGATAGATATTGATATTGATCAGATGGTGTCTTATACGGAACGTCTGACACACTCCCCATTCACTCCGCTATAGAACCAACACGCCCAGGTGACAGAGAGGAGGAAACCCAACACGAGGCCCGGAAAATTATGGACTTCATTTTTTATTGATCATGCGATGAATTAATGAGATTATTATGGGAGGCCTATTGACAGGTGTTGTTAAGGCCAGGGCGTGGTGTTACTGAGGAAATGTTACCATCAGCATCTGTTGTAAGCCGGCCTGCAGAATGCGTCATCCTTTTACCCCGAGGCCCCATCCACGTGTATTTTGGAGGAAACTGCACCCTTGTCGTCTTCCGCTCGCCGTCTAATAACAAGCTCTGTCCATCGACTTGAAACAAGACCATGCAGTAGGATGCAGACCTCCACCAGGGCCAAGCCCTCCATAAAATGTCTTGGGGGAACTTTAAACACAATTCATGACAAGAAAAAGCAAATGAGTCATTGTCCAAGTGTAGAAAACCTCGAATATCTTGCCATACATTCAAGTATTTGTGGATGTCCGTCATGATCACATTTGGGCTACCAAACACAGACTGCAATAACATCAGCTAACAACATCACATGAGCTAACAAAGCAAACAGTCCAACACACAACAACAACCAACCCTCGAAGTAGAAGAAGATAACGACTAAGCACTAAAACCAACACGTAACTAACTGTTTTTTCCAAAGTGTCCGCAAGGTATTCTGGGTACTCCAGCCGCAACTCCGTTTGACACTGTATAGGGCCCTATCATTTTCAAGAAAAACAGAATTTACTGTTATGCTAAATCTCGCAGAAGTTGACATAATGTGAATGAAATGCTGTCTTTAACAGGAGAAGGAATGTTTTTGTGGAAAGAAAATTCCGCAGCGGACTGTTCATTCTTGGCGGACAACTCCTGGAAAACAATAAATTCCAAAAACCTCCCACACTAAACTCGTCAAAGCAGACACCCGCAACACCGGATACGTTGGTGGGAAAACTTGGCGGCTGCCTGGCATCACGGCACACGTGCGACCAGATACGAGTAAGACGGTCGACAAGGGACGCGCTTTGTTCCTTATTGGCGTGAGAATGAAAAATAGGATGTCAAATGTGGGGTCAATTGACGACAGCTTGTTACACTACAAACTTAATCGATGCTAGCGTGGGTGATCGCTCACGTTTCTATCGCATTTGATCGACTTATAACATCTTTAAAAAAAATGTAAAAAGGTAAAAATAAAAAACTAAATGGGAATTTGGAAAAAAAATCAAACTAATTTGAAATTTCATAAGCCTCTAAATATGGATAGTGAGATATTGGATGTACAATAATAATAATCAATAACTTAGTGTTCTGTTAAAAAGGTTTTCATGTCACATTTCTTACGCCACAAACCAAAAGGCTCAGATTTACCTGTCCACACACAAACGCTCGTTTTTTTTTTCAATTATGCAAATAGATAGACGACTACTGGGGGTGTCTTGCGTTGGGTTCTGCTGGGCCGGTGCTGCACGTGAGGTCAATCTAACAGGTTGGTGATTTAATAATGGAACGCCAGGAGTTGGATGTTTACCTCAGGCTTAAAGTTCAGTACAGACCAGAGCCCAAATGAATCTAAAGTTCTTCCACTTGGTTTCCACGGACATATAAGGGAAAGCAGGGAGACTGAGACAAGAGGTCTTGTGATCAGATGGAATGTGTTCTGATCCAGATCCTGTTGAATTGCTGCACAAGTGTCGGTGCGTGTGAATTTCAACAAGCTGATGGACCGGGCCACGTAAAGGAAAGGGTGTGTTTGCAGAGAGAGGGAGAGAGAGAGGGAGCATTCGCTAATTGACCAATGCCTCAAACTTGGCGGAGGTCAAGTTTTCTCTGAGTATCTCCATGTCATACTGTAGTGGCTATACTGTATTATAGATGGGGATGGGAGTACATCGAGTGATAACTTAATTTTTTTTTTAGCGGCATTGGTTTTGACAAAGGGTAAGTTATTGCACTGGCTTGATGTTGCAGCTCCGAAAACGGGGGTGCCCAAAGTGTTTGTCATCCTCAGCACACATAAAAAAAGGGTAAATTTTCAGAGAATAAAGTCCAAATATTACTATAATAAAGGAGAAAAATGTGTAATCTTACAACAAAAAAGTCCAACTATTAATTTGTTAAATAACTAAATACATAACAATGACACAACAAAAAAAAACAAGCAAAAAAAAAAAGCCGGGGGTCACTTCCACAGCGCCCCCACTCCGGCCGGCCGGCGATGAAGAGGAGCACGGCGGCATCATTCTGAGGAGGTGAGAAATGTGTGGAGCTGTGCGAAGGAGAACGTGTGACGCTAAAGCAGGGAGGTGTTAGGTGGCGCTCACGCAACGCTATCGTGTGTGCAAACGATGGACCTGAAGTCGTTTTCGTCAGGGGCCATTTACCATTCCATGACAGACAGAATCTTTGGAGTGCCTTTGACGTTACTTCTGCCGTGGGCTTGTTTGTTGCTGAACAAGATTTGGGCAACGGAGGAATGACATTCCGGTGCATGATATGAATATATAATATTATAGGAATACAATGGGGTGCTTTCAGAGCAACATGTACAATAAAGGTGAGTGATGTTCCACATCAATTAGTTGTAGCTCCAACAGCAATCTGCATATGGCTTCAGTGGCCATTGCTCACTACTACTGCTACTACTACCAGGGACTACGCTGTAGTATAATTCTACCAGTACAACAAAGGGTTAGGGTAGTTTTCCACCACACACACTGCAAAAGAATCTGCATGGCAACACTGTGCCCTTCTTACCCTTGAGCAGCGGCAAGGGCGTGAGCTCTATGGGTTTGCCCTGAGAGCGGAACTGGGACGAACTCTGCGACCGCTTCTGCTTGGCCTTCCTGACAGACTTCCGTGAAAATCCGTCCACTTTGTCCACAGATGGAGACGTGGTGGCTGGCGAGGACATAGCCCTGCTGGGGGGGACACAGACAAAGATACAGCATGTGAGGCATACATTAGCAGAAAGTTCTGTGGAAAGTGATATTGTCATGAAATATCAAAGCAAAGCATGGTCAAACACACACATGTACCACATGTACCACATGTACCACATGTACCACATGTACCACATGTACCACATGTACCACATGTACCACATGTACCACATTTTTAGAGCTTAATAAAAAATATTTACAGTGTTAACATTATTAGAGCCCTCTAGACATAAAATAACACCCCTATAGTCATCTTTAGTATTCTAGTCACCATTTTAGCCAATATTATAGATATAGTAAATATAGACTGACACGTTTGGGAGAGTTCCTTGTTTCTTTGATTTGTTTTTACTTCCGGGATTTCTTGAGTTTGTGACAATTTACACTCTGGTTGGAGTTTTCCCAAAACTCCCAAAAGTTGAGTTTTTAAAGACAGAAACCCATGTCAGCATGTGGACGGGAGTTAAAATAAGCTTTTAAAATATCCATGCTCATGCGTTAAAGCTCTCATGCATCTCTCAATTGCACAAATTAGACAATGACATCAGCCGCCCCACGGCACCACAGATAGATTGCAGTCCTGTGGGGAAACTACATATCTTAAAGGTTTTCACATTTGCTATACAATGTTTAATACGGATAAATTGTGTGCACAGAAATGTGGTGATTGGTCACATTCCAGGAAGTTTGGACCTTAGATAGGGCAGGCCACTTTCCTACCTTCCCTGCGACATTCATACACACAAACAGAGACTTGCACACAAACACACAATGGACACACTTATGAGACTTGGAGTCGGCCGCCACAAGGGGAGGAAGCTGAGGAAACCTTCATGATTGTGTTGGAGCCGCTGATTACATCAAACAAAGCAAGCACACAAACCAACCACACTTCTTTATGCAACTGTTCTTTTTATTTTTTAGCTAAAATACATGAAGACAGAAATCAACACTTTTAGCAACAAGGCGCTGGGGTTTTCTTTACTCTCCAGTTAAACCTGTTAAAACCAAGGAGGCCTACTTCATCATTTTTAATCTCTTAAAAACTGCCTAAATAGCCTAAAATGTAAGTTTCATCCTTTCTCCTGTTGGTGGTGCTGCTGTAAGGAGGCCTATCGCCATGGCAATCTGTCTGCAGGGAGCTACCATATTTGATTAAAAGGTAATGAGGCAGCAGCACGAATGAACACGCCTGGCAGTCGTGAAGAGCAACAGGTGATGGGTGACAAGTGATGGCAGCCAGCGGAGGTTCTGACCCCCATGACACCTCTGGATGAGATGCTTATGTAAGACAAATGGGACGCTGCGGGCCGAACTCCAAAGCTCAGCCGCGACCGATGCTTGCAACGGGAAGAGTGCTACCTGTCAATCGTGATCTGCACGGAAACATGAGGACACTTCATCCATCCAGCTGCAGGAAGCTGTAGCTTTCTTTCTACTTGTAACGATAAATTGGCATAGGACAGTGCCAAGGTTTAATTAACACTTTAGTTAGAAAGCGTCCGCTGAGCATGTTGGGTACACCAATACCCAATATAGAGTAATCCCTCATTTATCTCGGTTAATTGGTTGTAGACCTGACCGCTATAAGTCAATTAGGACTCTAAATGGAATATTTTTATAGTCAGCATAGAAAACCTGCTTATGCCCTTCTAAATATGTTTTATTGTTTTACATTATTAGAGTCATCTAGACAGGAAATAACACCCAGTCACTTTTACACTTGTATCACCCAATATAGTAGACATAATAATCCAAAATACGACACTATAGACAATTAATTAAGACAAAAAAAAAACTCACGTTAGCATTGACAGCGTACTTCCTGCGGTGGCTAACATTACCAGTGTAGCATACATGCCGCTTCATTAACAAGCAGGCAACATTCACACAGGAGATGCTGTTGGCCACAACTCACACCAGTCCCTCGCACTCGCCACCCTGCTAACAGTCAGCTAAATATAGTCAACTCTAGCTAGCTGACATCACATACATCACAACCCACTGCCACAGATACATTGCACATCTGTGGGAAACTTCTACATTTTCAGTGACAGGTGTCATAGTGGGTCCCGGCATCATTTCTTGTTGTCCGTGAAGCCAAAATCAGTCCGAGTGTGACATCACCATCAATCTGGTATTACCTAACAGTACCACAACGCTAAGAAAGGCACGGCTGTGACGTACAGCATGGCACGATGGGCCCTGGTTTCCTTCAGCAATCCCAATCAAAGGTCCAAAGATAGAAGTCACCTTAATGAGTACTAATCAATACATCCGGTGGCGTGGCAACTACCAATGTTAAGTCTTTTAAAAAGAAAAAAAGAAAAGGAAGTAGCGGCAATTCATTGGTGTTATCAGTAAGAATGTTATCATTGCCATTATTAATGAAGGGTGCATCTTTGGCAAGTTTATTGACTCATGGCAAAAATCTATAAACTATTAACCTTGTGTTAACTTTGTGGACGTTACTACCAATGGAGAATCTTCACCATTGTATTGGGATTATTTCTAATTTCCTACCATTCAACAGAAATGATCTCATATATTTTACTTCTATTAACAATTAACAGCAGCCGTCTAATGATCAAATAACTCAAACAATTCCTTGATAAGGCATCAATGACATGTATAGAAAATAATAGACGACTTCTGATACTGCATGAGAGAGAAATGAATATTTGATGACCTCAAAGTGTTTGCATCATCAATCTTCCCCTCGGACAGCAAGACTTGCTAAAAGTGATTTTCCAAATAAGAGGGACCCCGTAGAAGACAGCAGGCTGCACCTACCTATGCAGAGGGGCATTGGCCTCCCCATGTCCAACCATCAGTGCCTCACTTTGGATGTGTCGCTGGCGGGTGGTAGGCTAATAGCGGAGAGCGTCCGATGCAACAACAACAACAACAACTACACAATAAGACATGAAGAGAAGACAGGAGGTAGAGCACAAAGATGTCCAGGCACAGCAGCCATTCCCTCCGATGTGTCTTACATAAGCAGCCTGATGACATCACAGCCTGGCAGGGAGGGAGGGAGGGATTAAGGAGGAACAGGAGGAAGGTGGAGAGGGGAGGGCCGCCAGCAAGAGTGAAACAGAGAGGAAGAGGAGGGAAGAGCAGCTCCACAGGAAGGCAGCAGGGTGGAATCAACAACACATCATGCAGAAAGGGACGTGAGCGGGGATGAATAAGATGGCCTGCAGGTCCGAAGACAAAAGAACCCCGAGCGCAAATCAAATATGGTGTCATTTTCATATCTTTTATGCCGCGCCTCACCGTTTCCTCCCAAACGTAAACACCGACAACTGCGATAAATGACATTTTTTGTTCATTTACATGCCAGTGTCTTCATAGAGATGTTACGCTATCAATTCATTCATTTTCTACCGCTTATCCTCACCAGGGTCGCAGGGGTATGCTGGAGCCTATCCCAGCAGTCTTTGGCGGGGTACCCCCTTGACTGGTCGGCAGCCAATCACAGATATCTTATAAAAACACAAAAAAAGCAGTTTACTGTGCACATTTTCCCCAACTATCCTTTGTCAGTCTATCGGTGCCAACAATTCAATCAACTATTAAGCCATCTTTGTTTACACATTTTGCCTGAGTCACGCTTTTTTTTTTTTTACCACAGTGACATTTTGTCTCTACAACAAACAAGCAATGCGGTTCGTTCCGTGCTAGTTTTAGCCCCACGGGGAAGCTTTGTAGCGGCCCTCCACAAATAAATGTGGACTGCAACAAATAGACTTAGCACAACACGTCCGCCCTCGCTATTGCATTCATTCCAAAAGGCACCGTTTGTTGGTACAAGTCCATAGGCTTGGTAGCTTCTTAACACGCCTCATAAAAACACATTCACTGGCTGTCATGTACATTTTGGCCAATCAGGAGCTTGAAGTTGACTTATAATGCAAGTCAATAGCCATGTTTTCATGAGGAGTTTTTCTCTTTCCGAATGACTTTTCCGAAAACAATGGTATCCATGGAAAGGAATATTCCAATCTCTTGTCTACATGCGCCGCTATAATCAACCAGAATAGTCAATGGGGCATGCCCAGTAAAACGTAAACATCAACATCACATGATACCGACTTCCCAGAGTTTTTCTTTCACTTGTTGGAATAACTCCGTATTGCCAGTTTTTCCTTCGTCCAGTCTTGAAATTTAGTTTGGATCAAAAACAAACTTTGCTTAGCAGTCCAGTGCCGATTGCTGGCCTCCATTTTTTAAAGTGAAGAACATCTGGATCTGCGTGTTACGTCATATCTGAGCATGCGCTGAAAGAACGCACCCGGGATCAATTTAAACAGGAAAAGATCAAATTCAATCTTGCTACTATTTTATAATTAAACTCGGGACATGTTTTATATAGATATATATTTTCTTTTTGAATAAAAGTGGACTTGTGAATGGCGTATAGAAGGGTTTAGATTGTGTTCCACAGATGGCGCTAATGCACACCAAAGCTGCTTGCCAACCGCCAATAAACAACAGAAGAAGAAGAACGCACCCTGACAATTAAAGTACTCACTGATGTAGGCAAAAGTACTTTTCATCCGCAAATTATTTTTAAAAAAGGTGTTAGTGAAGCAGCTCTTGTCATGTCTCACCAGTCCTGCCTCAGACATCCACCCACGCGCCTCGGAACAGACGTGGCAACAAGTTGTCTAAGAACTACCATTGCCAAAATTGTTGCCCTCTTGCTTCTCAATCTCCTACATGGAACCCTTTGGTTGACAAAAAATAACAATTAAATAAATCACTATGATGTCTATTCTTTATGCTATGATTTGAAATACTGTAGACTACTTTTTTATATGTAGTATCGGATGGGTATCACAGGTACTAGCCTGAGTTGTCCCCAGTGTGGGATTGGAAATTAAATCAAATGGCATCACGTGTCACTAGAGCACACACTTTCCAGACGCTTTACGTTCACAAGAACAAGCCGCATTTGTTTGGTAATGTGAACAACCGCGTAAATAAATCAATCGAACGTATTGAACGTCGCACCGCTTTATCAATATAGTGATACGCCGCTGATACAAATTTTAAGACCAGTTGAAAAACGACTAGAATTGACATTTTGCACTGTTGGGTGTTAAGGAGGTTCAACGTAGAGCTTCAAGAAGCAAAAAGAAGAAATGGGAGAGAAACAAAAACACGACTTCATCAGCTCATCAAAAGTTTTCAAAGCCAAAATATTGACAGAAATGTGGATTCAGTATCATTTTGTGTCAGGTTTTCACTCTATTAAAAAATCTCTCTCTCATTGGACGTGTTCGGATTGTTGAGCAGCATAAGCAAAGCTCCTCACAGGGCGCCATAGCTGCCCAGGTTGGACATAGTAAGACAGTCTTTCCAACAAGCTCCTGAGGGTTATGGAACAGAAAAGGCAAGCGGTAGACCCAAAAAATAAAAAAAAATTCACTGGCCCTCGGCCGGGGGATCCCCTTTGGCTGTCCGTCAAGACACGGGACGATACTCGGCCCAAATGAAAGTGGTTACTGGTGCCGAGTGCAGTCCAATAACCATAAACAGCATCTGTAAAAGAAGGCTCTTAAGAACAAACTTCTTGGCCTGTTTGGAACTTGCAATGGAGCCGCCAAAGTGGGACACATTGAAAGGTTGAATAAAGTTTTATTCTCCGATGCACCCTTGATGTTTGGGATGGTTTCCAACACTACCGGCATGACTGGGAACCATCATGATCTGGGGTGCTTTTTCCTTCAATGGAACAATGGAGCTAAGGGTTGTGCAGGGGCGCCAAACGGCAAACGGCTGTGAGGAGATGTTGCGGGGGGCACCCCCCATGACTGAAGGCCCTCCTCTGTGTGGTCAACGTTGCAGTTCACAATGCCCGTCTGACAAAAGTACTTGGTCCAAAAGAGTAACGTTGTTCCTCTGGGAGATCTCGCGTGTTCCCATGATCTGAATCCAATTGAGAACATCAGGGCATGGATGGTAAAGAAAGTTTACAAAAACGGACATCAGTTCCAGAGAGTGGACCCCCTCTGTGAGGCCATCTTCACCACCTGAGCAACATTCCCATGAGCCTCCATGGAAACCGTGGCATCAAACATGTCCGAACCAATTTTTGAGGCGAGAACAAGAATGGAACAGCTCCAGGAGGTTTCAGGGTTTGTTTTCTTTTAGCTATGGTTAGCTAAAGTTTTGATCAGCTGATGAATAGTCTCTTTTAGTTGAATGGTTGTTTGCAATCATTTGTTTCAACTATTTATTTTTGTCTCACTCCTATGTCTTCTTTTGGCATTTTAACGCCCTGCTTAAGATGGTCCGAAAATTTTAATCATGAGTGTATGCTAATAAAATCACATGTACATTATTTTTAAACATTGTACACTTACAGGGGGACCAGGAAAGAGTGTTTTTTTAATTGAATCACCCCTGCAATTTAAATTCTCATAACAGACACAATAATCCCTAATAAAAACACAGGCTAATGTTGCTGCATTAGCGCATGAAAAGCAAAACTCAACTCTGAACCTACAACGTCACTTCCTGTCTGCCCGCCGTTGCAACACATACCAGCATGAGTCTTATTTATGTATTAAATGACTTATTGACTCTTATGTATACCATATTGGGTAATACAAGTGTAAAGGTGACTTATTTCATGTCTATAGGACTCTAATAATGTTTAAAAAAATTGTATTTAAGGGCCTAAACCGGTTTTCTACTAAAATATACAAAGTACAAAAATATTTCACTTATCCTATTTCTCTGAAATTCACTTATCACGGCCTGGTCTGGAACCAAATAACAGCAATAAACAAGGGATTACTGTACAAGTCATTAATGCAACACAACAGGTGGTCCTCAGATTACGAACGAGTTCCATTTGGGTGAAAATCTGAATTTATACCTAATTGACAGCTAAATGAACTAAGTTACCGCATCCATTTATTTTCTAATTAAATGTACACAAGTACACACAATCTATACTGCAAAACCGCTGCTCAAGCTCTGCTTCTGATCCTCACCAACGTCGCTGGGGTATGCTGGAGGAGCCTATCCCAGTTGAATTCGGGCGAGAGGCGGGGTACACCCTGGACTGTTGGCCCGTCAATCACAGGGCACATATAGACAATCTTTTAGTCGCCAAACATGCATGATTTGGGACTGTGGGAGGAAACCTACAACATGCAAACGCCACACAATGATTGCAACGTGTTGGTGATGCAAGGCGGCACCAAGACTACTTCCTTCAATACTGGACTCACAGGAAAACCAGACCTTTTCTATCGTACAAGACGCCACAATCAAACTTGTGGAGCCCCACTGTATGTAACTTTTTAATATACAGAAGCGTGTTCGCAACCACAAAAGTCGTAAACTCAGGATAACCTCTTTTTTTGTTTCATCAAGTAGATAGAACTGATTTAGCGCCGTCCTGTCCAATAAAGGCCGTCAAGGAGATGACAGCACCTATAAATCATAAATTAACATTGATTCATAATGGCATCATGTTCACAGTCACAAAACAATTAACTAAAACAAAGACACACACACACACACACACAGGGCTGATAAGAAGGCGGCCATTAGTCCATCCTAGTGCTCATATAAACACTGGAGACTTTGAATGTCCAATACAGTCCAAATGGTCCAACACACCTTCACAAAGTGACAATGACATCACATGATGCACCACATGATGCCACAGTGGCCTTATTGTATTAATGCTTGCATCCAGTACACCTTCATCTGTAACTTAGGACATTTAAAGCATTTCCCACATTTTCAAAACCACCACGCATTCGCCATTTGATAGAAATTGGTTCAATTGTCAACAATGGAACATCAGCTACCAATGGAAGGAAAGTGTCCCCGCCACGGACTCGAACACCGTGCACAATAAAGATATCAATTGACGGTGCAATAAGGAAGATTTGTGTATTTACACATCGACTAGCTTTAGCAGCGGATTGCACCATGAGGGGCAGAGCTGAGCAGCAGAGCTCATGTTGGGCCCGTCGGCAGCACAACACTCCTAACTTGACAGCTAGCGTTAGCCAGCTAGCACTGTTAGCCTCCCGATTTACTCTTTCAAGGAATTCGCCGCGTTTATCGCTAGCTAGTTGCCTTCTGTGCGCACATGAAGCACGTTTGTATTGTTAGGATGGACTCCATCCATGCATTAATGACAAGGAGCGCACCTAAAGAGAGAAAATGTCATTGTAGTTCGCTAGCAAGCGGCTAGCGCGGGTTAGCCCAAGTTGAAGCTAACCCTTAGCATGCTAGTCATCGGCAAGCATTCATAGCATCTTGCAAAGGAAACACAGCACATAGAAACACGAACAAACATGTAGTCTGGGTCACCGTATGTGCTAAATAACTTTACCTGGGCGGGTTCGGGCGATCACCCATCATCCCAGATGTAAATACACAGGCAGTGCTAATGCTGCTAGCGATAGCTCACAGACTGACTGGGCGATGGGCTGGACGCTCAGTCCCAGAGTCCAGACAAGCCGCTCTTAGCGCTCCGGTGGGGGGTACTTTACCTTGATCCTCTGCGGTTCGCGACGGAGACGGCGGCGAGGAGGAGTTATCCTATGTTTGGGAATCTAGCGGGGGCTACGTGCGGGGCTACCTCCAGCTCGGTGCGAACAGCCTTTGCCAAGCAGCGGCGGAACAGCGGCAGAATGTCGGCCTCCAACAGCCTATGTAGCCTCCTTCGAACCGAGCAGCCCTTAAACTCCCATCAACAACGAAACGCGGCCGTGTGGAAGCGATTGCGTTCGGCGCTATTACATTCCACCATGAAGTCTCGGATGGTGTCGGTATTCTCCTATTCTGGATCTTCTCAGCCTATTGTCAACACTGCTGGGCTGACACCACGGCACACATAACACAAGCACACTAACGTGCTCGGCGGCGCTGGGAGCGTCCCGACACGCTGATTGGACGCTACCGCGGATAACGGCGATGGCGATTGGACGAGGTGGCGCGTCAGTCAGCCGGACGGGCGGGCGCAGGCTGTGAAGCCGTCGGTTCGGTGGAGGAGCAGCGAAGAGGAAGGAGATGGAGGCTGGAAGCAAAGTGCACTTTGGGAGCGTTCGGCTCCTCCACTCAGCGCGCCGGAATGAGGCTAAACCCGTGCGAGGCCCTGCCCCGCTGCTCCGTCGCCGCTCTTCGCCCGGGCGAACCGCAAGAGCCTGGAGATCCGCAATAGAGGATGTCTGCATGTCCGCTATCAGATCAAAGAGGACGTTAGGAAGGATGTTGCGTAACGAGTCAGATAGATTTTATTTGACATGATTGCTTTCTGGGAGGTGGTGGTGCTGCGAGGCATCCTTTTCTCTTTTCCGTATTTTGTTCCCCCTAATCATCACCCCTGACTGCCTGACTGACACCTGATCTAGCAGTGTTGGCTAAACCAACACAGCTCCACTCACAATTCCATCATTTTCCTCATTTAATGTCATCCTGGCGTTCTTGAGCCGCATGGAAAATGCTCTCCAACCTGTTTAAGGATGTATACCTTGGGAAATTTAGCATTCAACAGAGGGTCATGGACTCAAACCACTATCTCGCAGTGTGTGATCACCTTGTGCTGATGGTACCATGAACAAAAATGATCTAAAGGCGTTTAACTACTTCTCGAATGATTCAGACCGTTCCAAAGTTCAATTTCCCAATTCATTTTTAGACTTTTAGCCTTCCTGGTACATTGCGCTATATCATGCTCGGTGTTAGCAGGCTAATGTTAGCATTACTAGCGTTTTTTGCTATTTTTATGGTAGACATATTTATAAACAATCATGCTAGATGTGAGCATTCTTACGTTAGCATTGCTAACATGTTAACATTAGCATCTTAACATTTTTATAGGAAGTCACATATACTTTACCTCTATCATGTTCGGTGTTGACATGCTAACATTAGTATGATAGCATTGTTTACATGCTAACAGTAGCATAGTAACATTTTTATAGGAAGTCGCATATGCTTAACCCCTATCATGTTCGGTGTTGGCATGCTAACATTAGTATGTTATTCATTAGTATGAATAAAATGTATTCTTCCATATCCCGTTTCTGATAATTCCTGCAAAGCTCATCCAAACAAACAGATAAACGCCAGTAAAAACATAATAATATACATTTTATTTGTTGGCGCCCTTCAAAACACCCAAGGTCACCGTACACGCAGAAATAGACACAGAACACAATACCAGATAAAATAGTAAAGCAGGGGTGGGTAAATATTTGGACTCGTGGGTCGCATTGAGTTAACAAAATTGTCCGGGGGACCGGAACATATATTTAACACACCTTGAATTACTTTTTTCAGGAGCACTTTAACTTTTTTTTTTTTTTTTTACTAAATAAGACATCCGACTTGCAAGTCATGTTGCCAGTTGGCGGGCCGGGTTCAAACGCGTGGTGGGCCGCATGTGGCCCCCGGGCCGTAGTTTGCCCATCCCTGTAATAAAGCAAGTAAAAGACAAGCAAAACGAAGGTCAGGAGGAGTAAACGGTTTCAAACAGGTGAGTTTGAAGGTGTCAACAGAGTCCAGTAAACGGATGTGTCGTGGTATTCCAGTATTCCAGAGAATATTCCAAAGTCTCGGAGCTGAGCAGCTGAAAACCCGAGCACCAAAAGTAGTCAAATTAACGTGAGGCGTGGAGGGAATAGGAATAATAATAATAATAATAATAATAATAACAACAGGGATCCACTGGCCTTCATTTTGTTAGCAAAACTAAATATTTCAACAATGGAAGAAACGTCAGTGCTGATGCAGCAAAGCAAAGCAACGTGACATCGACCACAGCCGTGTCTTTAAAAGCCACTTTCACAATTCAAATGTACTTTAAATCTTATAAAATGTACTTTAAATCTTATATAAATGTACTTTAAACCTTATATAAATGTTTTCTATGAGGTCTGGTTTTCACTTTCAGAGCCAAAGCACTTTTCATGGACTCCTTTTTCCCCGCCGTTAGCCCCTCCCCTCCCGGCTTCCACTGCAACAGCTGAGCGTCCTCTCCGCCGGTGACCAGCGCACCTCCAGACGCGTCCCACAGGAAGCAGCGCACGGTGGAGGCGTGTCCGCCGTCGAGGCTCGTGAGCAGACGGAGCCCGTCGCCATCGCACTCCATCAAGTGAAGGTCGCCGCCGTTGTCGCCACCGACCACCAGCAGCTTGTGGGCGTCCTCCAGCCACGCCCCTCCCACCAAGTAATCCAGGCCGCCCCCGGGGGCCGCGGGCACCAGGCTGCGTGCGTCCCGGCAGCTGAAGACGGTGAGGGGTTCCTCGGTGTCCAGCTGTCTTAGGTCCCACAGGTGCAGACCCTCGTCGTGGCCCAGACACAGCAGGCGGCTGTAGTCGTCGGCGCACCAGCACACGGCGCTGGCGGAGGAGTCGCTGTTACAAGTCGCCAGCAGCGCCTCGTCCTCCGTCGCCCGGCTCAGGTCAAACACGTTGACGAGACCGTCGGTGGAGCAGGAAGCCATGCGGTCCTTGTCGCCGGGGTGGAAGCGCACCTGCGTGATGTCATCGCTGTGTGACTCGGAGTACACCCCCAGGAGGGACGCACCGGGCTTCCTGGCGTCCCAGAACACCAGGAAGCTGTCCTCCTTGTTCACCTGCTCCGTGCCGGCGCACAGCAGCAAGTCGCCGCAGCTCAGGTCGAAGCTGCAGAAGCTGTGGGACGAGTCGCCTCGAAACAGCTGGGCGGCGTCTGTCCCGGGGCGGCGAGCGTCCCACGCCCGCACCGTCCCGTCCGCGGAAGCCGAGTAGACGAGGTGCGGGGAGCTGTGAGCGAAGGTGAGACCGCACAAAGGGCCACTGTGACCACGGTACTCGCCCTGCAGCTTCAGCGTGTCCTTGTTGTGTACGTGGACGGCCATGTTGGAGCACGAAACCGCCAACCCGCCTTCTGGCTGAAGGGCCATGCCGAGCAGGTAGGTGGGCTTCTCGGGACGACATCGCCGAGCGATGGACAAACTTGTCAACTTCTTCTCCAAAGCGTCCATGACGACATCCAAACACCTTCACCTTCAGAGAATTATTAAACAATGTTAGCCGCTCTGCTAAACCGTTTTGACAAATAGTATCAATAAACTCTCATGGATTTATTTATTTAAGCCCTCACAGGGAACATTGAAAGCAGCAGAAAATATATAGATTATATAATTTCGGACAAACCAAAGTGATTTACGTGGATGAAAGTAACGCCAATTAGCATGCAGCATCAAACAGTATTAGCAATCGTAGCGACTAGCTACAAATATGATATTTGAGTACATATACCTTATTTCCTCCGCGTTCAAAACACCCGCCAACTCTTTAATTCACCGACGACGACATTTTTCTATTCTTTTCTAGTCTAACCACCTCCTACAAGAAGAATTAAGTGGCTTATATAAATACGGTCCGTTACCCCTGCTGACTGTCTTGGCTGTTTGCTAAAATGGGCATGGAGGACGACTGTGTTACAGTCTTTAAAGGCCGGAACAACATCCGTCCAAACAAAGGTTCCGCATCGCCCAAACTAGCAAAGATTAGATATCATTTTGTTTTTAAACAAAGTTCTGACTGTTGTTATTATTATATAATGTCATTCTATTTTATTAGGTATTATTCATTTGTGTTATGATGTGTTCTTTGTTTAGCAAAGATAAAACTTCGGGAAGTTGTGAATCCAAAGATGTCCTTTAGATGGCAGCAGTGTCTTCTCATCAACGTTTCAATGCTGAGCAACCCTTTTTTGGTCTTCAACTGAAGCACCTAAATCCTAAATGTTTACTGTATAAAAGTTGACTTGAATATTCAGGTACGTCTCACAGGGACAGTTTAAAGACATTCTTTACGACCAGAAGTCCAAAATGCTCACCTCGCCTCAGCTGAGAACTTGGAAAAGAATTAAAGCGCAAACTTTCAATGTTTTTTAACCCAGCAAAGTCTTCATCTACCTCAGTCCCACTTCAGTGCTTCCCTCAGGAGGAGCTCAAGATGAAGAAGCCAGCATCTGGAGTGTCTCAGTAGCAGCGCCAAGTGGAAAGCTGGCCAGAAGACAAAACCACTTGACCACAGGTCCGTCCACATGTGAGCGAATGAAGCAGCTGCAGTGTCCGAGCTGGAGTGGTGACGTCATCAAAGCCTCCATCTATGGTGATCTACCACTAAACGTCCCTGCGTGAGACACAACCAGATGATGGACGAGCAGACATTGCATGATAGTTGGACGTTCATGTTCATGCAGCTGTGACCTCACTTCCTGTTCTTTGTGAAGGTCAAGGAATGTCACATGATCATAACTTGGCGCAGAGGATCTCAGGACCAGATGTACAGGCCGGACCACATTTACAGTCAAAGACATCAAACTTTAGGAAAACTTTTTTTCAACCAAACAAAAAACACCAAACATTGAAATGATGAATTTTATTTGATTTATTTGAGTCCATTTGGCTGAAAACATCTCATCTATATACAAAAATAGTCAAGTCAATCTTCATACAAGGTCCTCAAACGAGTCCAACATCAGGACACCAGTCAACCAACTCCTAACACGACACATAAACCAGTGGTGTCCAAAGTGTGGCCCCGGGGGGAATTTCTTCACCCTCGTCATATTATAGAATTACAGTATTTTCCGGACTATAGTGGCACTTTTTTTTCATAGGTTGGCTGTTCCTGTGACTTATACTCCAGAGCGACTTATGTATGGTTTTTTCTACCTAATTATGCATTTTTGGCCTTGTGCAACTTATACTCTGGAGCGACTTATAGTCCAGAAAATACAGTAAATGAATAAATTACCAATGAGATATGACATTAATAATTTGTATTGTCACATTAATACAAAGCCGAGATGCTATGTTAGCATATACCGACCAACATGGGATTTTTTTTAGCATCTTTAATGTAGTGGTCCCAAATGTGAATTTGTTTATCCATACGACCCTCATAATAAAATGTGTGGACACCCCCGACATGAACATTCAGAAAGTCAAATGTGGTTTCTTGAGTTTCTAACTTGAGGAGCAGCAAAGTGCAAATGGCAACATGAAATACCGTGTCATGACCTCGCAAGGCACTAGAGGGCAGAGTCGAGCTCTGCTGGCGGTTTCGCCGCCGTATTTGGTCACGTTTCTTAACATTTTTAGTGACGAAAAGGAAGGGTCGTGTTCTTGACCTTTATGGAAGTTTCCTGTGTGCCGTTAACAGCAAACCGCACAGACAAGTCATGTGATTGCCGGAGGAAACAAACTGGAGGAGCAATGAAATGTCAACACTACACGCAGTTTTTAAGGATTTCGAATACAAAAAAGCCACCCTGCCGGTACAACGTCGTTTATAATAGTTTTAAAAACACGTGACATGGTCTTCGTCACGTTGAAGGCTGAGTGAGAATAATGTGCCATCACGGGCAGCAAGGCTACAGGAGGTGATCAAGAAACTCCCCACTTGCCCCAATTGACTATTTATTGCTTTTTAAGAATATGTATATTTCTATTTGAGGCGTTTATGGACATATTGTGATTGTAATGCCAGTGTGAAAGAGGGCGTGAGGACGTTTCATCGAGTAAACATCTGACATCGGTGGAAAGAACACAATTAATTTTTTACAGTGTACATCAGGTAGGAAATGAGACAAAAACTCTTTAAAGTTCCCACAGTTGAAAGATGGTATGTGCCTGCATGTGCGTTTCTTCTAACAGGAAGAGCAATCGATCACAGAGCTAACGAGGCGCTATGCATCCAAAGCCCTCTGGCGGCTCTAAAATGGTTTGCGTCGAAGAAGAAGACGAGCTTCTACTTGGAGTGTCCCGTGCAAACGTCCACTGGGAACCCGATGCCGTGTTCCGTCATGGCGAATCAGTAGTGGTCTTCTAGAGAGGAGCTGAGGATGTTGGAGAAGACGTCGAGCATGAAGGTCACGTGGTCAACAGAGCGGCAGGTAGCTGAAGAGGAGCGGCACCAGGAAGAGCGTGTTGAAGCCCACCGTCCCGTAGACGATGTAGCGGTAGGAAAGCTCCACCTCGGCGTGCTGCCTGGCCTTCCTCATGTCGCCGCCCGGGATGGCCAGGAGGCGGCACACCAGCGGGATGGTCAGCGCTTTCATCAGCGCCCGCGTGGCCACCACGACCAGCACGCCCAGCAGGAAGCGCAGCGCGGCTGTGCCCACCAGGCCCCCGCTGAGGGCAGGCAGCGAGAGGGGAAGGCGCTCCGGCGGGGGGTCCGCCATCAGGCCCAGGCGGTGGTTGACGTGGGAGGCCAGGGCGATGCCGCCACCCGAGCCCAGGATCTGAGCCGTGTCGCCCCGGGATGTGCTCCACGTGTCCAGGGTGAAGGAGAACAGGCCCAGGCCCAGGTGGACGCACACGATGACCAGCGGGGCGTGGACGCACGTCAGGACGAAGTCGTCGATGGCGTCCATCGCCGGCAGGAAGAGGAGGAGAATGAGGACGCTGTAGAAGACGCCGACAATGACGTCCTGCGAGGATCAGACATCATAAGCATGAGTTATTATTATTAATAATAATAATTTAATCGTGCATTTTTGTCTCAAAACGCCATCCACGTGATTTGCTAAAAGGAACACAAAACAATAGAAGAAAAAGGTTTCAAGAAATGCCTTAGGACCTTTTCCAAACACATTGCGGTGCCCCCGTACTATGGAGCAAGGCATTCCACTCCAGCTGTGTTGCAGTCTGGAGTTTGGGAGTTCAGAAATGTTGTGGAAGTGGTTTCATGGGGTGACTTGTGACGACGTTAAAGAAAGAGGAATATTCAAGTCCACAAAGAAAGCCACCAAAAGTGAGTGCGTTTTGTGTTGTTGTCATAAGGTTGCCACGGTAACGAGCAGCTATGTTTGCAAGAGCGGACTGGAGCCAGACGTCAAGGCGGCCACACAAGATTCTTTGCAGATGAACGCATGGAGCTCAGACGCTTCCTGGACGTTCCTTGTAACTTCCAACATCATTTTTTTATGATGCAGTATATTTTATTTATTAAATATTTTAATATTATAAAATATTTAATATTTTTATATTATAACATATTTAATATTTTTATATTATAACATATTTAATATTTTTATATTATAATATTTATAATATTGTATTAATATTATATTATTAATATTATATTAATCATATTTATATAATATTCATACCAATTTATTGCTAATTTAATTGCTAATTAATCTAACAGACAGTAAATGTCCCACAACCATTCATGTCTAAACCGCTGGCACAAAAGTGAGTACCCCCCCCCCCCCCCCCTTGTGAAAACGTCCACATTGTGTCCAAAGTGTGAATATTTAGTGTGGATGGCCAGAGTTCAGTAGAACATCACAGGAAGCCTCTGAGGTCCAGTTTCATGATGACTCCTCCACCTTCTGTTGGAGGATTCCCCTCAGATGCTTGATCAGGTTTAGGTCCTTGTCCTTGGAGGTGTGTTTGGGGTCCTCATCATGTTGGACTCCTGCCCTGCAGCTGCGTGTCCCCAGGGAGGTGCTCATCATTCATGTTCCTGGAGCTCAGCAGTGATGAGAGGATGAGAGGAGCTCCAGGAGTCCTTAGTCTGATGTTCTTCAAAGTCTTTGCGGGCCGTCTTGTTCATCATGTCTTTCCAGCGGTGTTGGTCATGTGATCCAGCAGATGTCATGTGGTTGAAGAGGCCGTCACCACGACGGCACCTGTCAGCAGCCACGAGGAGTCCAAGGCGTGCGAAAGCGACTTGATCCACGCAGCTGTCAATCAAACCTGCTTCAAAGCGCTGTGACCACGGATCTACTCATCCATCTGGACCCTGAAGACAAACTTGGCTTTTTCCTTTGGGAGCGTCGGAGCACTGCAATTGTGAGCAGATGTGTGTGTGCGTGTGTGTGTGTGCACATGGGCGGGACTTACCAGAACCGAGTGCATCCCCAAGTAGATCCGACTGACGCAGACCAGCAGACACCAACAGAGAGCCAAAACCAAGCCCAGCGTGAAGGAGTACTGTGGACCAGATACGAAGAGTCAATCCCAAATACTAACCATCAACACTGACGGTTGGGTGCTGGAGCCTATCCCAGCTGTCTTGAGGCGAGAGGCGGGGTGCAAACGCCACACAGAGATGGCCGAGGGTGGAATTGAACCCGGGTCTCCTAGCTGTGAGGTCTGCACGCTAACCACACGAACAACGTGTAGCCCTTAAAAGTCTTTAAAGTTTATTTGTTCTATAGTACTTTATATAACACTTAATATTAATAATACAGCCATTGGTTGTGTTACTACTATGTTCTGGCATAGAGTATTCCTTATGCTTGGGAATCTCATGATAAACTATTATGTAAGTTGTGTGTATATTGGGAATGACATTTATGTAGGTAGACGTTCCCACTCCCACTTCCACACGCTTATGTCACCCTTTAGGGGCAAAATTCATACTGAGGACGACCTGTTAGTTTCTTAGATCATGCAGTTATAAGATAATAATAACAATAAAGTTTTATCTTATCTGACCTCAACCGCGCATGAAGCGTCCGCATGTACAATGAAGTAGCGGGGAGATGGACGGGAGGCGGGACGTAAGGTTGACTGACAGCTGAGTCGGTAGAAATGTGATCTGCTGAGCTTTTCACTTTCGCTAAAAGCCTTTTGTTGTCTTTTGTGTGTGAAACACACATACACACAACCCTAAGGTTGACACAAACACACAAACACACATACACACAACCCTCAGGTTGACACAAACACACATACACACACACAACCCTCAGGTTGACACAAACACATATACACATACACACATACACACAATCCTCAGGTTGACACAAACACACAAACACACACACAACCCTCAGGTTGACACAAACACACAAACACACATACACACAACCCTCAGGTTGACACAAACACACAAACACACATACACACAACCCTCAGGTTGACACAAACACACAAACACATATACACACATACACACAACCCTCAGGTTGACACAAACACACATACACACAACCCTCAGATTGACACAAACACACATACACACATACACACATACACACAACCCTCAGGTTGACACAAACACACAACCCTCAGGTTGACACAAACACACAAACACACATACACACAACCCTCAGGTTGACACAAACACACAAACACACATACACACAACCCTCAGGTTGACACAAACACATATACACACATACACACAACCCTCAGGTTGACACAAACACACAAACACACATACACACAACCCTCAGGTTGACACAAACACACAAACACACATACACACAACCCTCAGGTTGACACAAACACATATACACACATACACACAACCCTCAGGTTGACACAAACACACATACACACATACACACAACCCTCTGGTTGACACAAACACACCACAAGGTTGCATCTGATGTCCAGTGGGTGGAGGTTAGCAAAGTGTAGGTCATTCACAAGGTCATTACAGTCTCAACATCTCCAACACGGTGCCGACAGAACTTCCCAGACCGTGACCGTGCTTGTGCGGACTCGCCAAGGCACCACCACCTGAGTAGTCTGTGTTTTTCCAGAGTCTAAGCATGGTGTCTACAGTCTCAACATGGAGGCCCCATAGCCACGCCTCACGCCTGGCAGGGGGCCATCCAGCATGAAGCCAGTTCTGCAGTGTAAACATCATCATGTTTACATGTGACGCCGCTACAGTGCACGGGTCTCGGGCCGCACATCATCAGACATCAGGGAGAGCCTCCACATTTGCTTCCCAGCTTTGACCTCACGTGGAGAAACATCTGGCTGTGGTTAGCGTCCTCGCCGAGGGAGGCGGGGCCCCGCTGCTGTGGAGGGAGGAGATCCGGCTGACTTGTGCCCATCCAAACATTCCTGTTCTGCTCCGACAAGTCCGCTGAGACAGCAGTCATACGCAATGTTTCTCTTCCTGTGATGTTCACCTTGGAACACGTCTACTGCCCTGTGGTACGCTCAGTGAAATGAGTCTGCTAATTGGTGCTAACGGACTCTACCACCACCAAACATCCATGGACATTCATACACCAGTGTGGATAACACTACAGGCAAAGTGGGTGCCAAGGACACAACAGCAGTGTCTGCTGCCCCTCGACTACATACACTTTACACTATTAACACTGCTCGACTTCTTTTTACACTTGTGTGGCAGTTAACAATGTTCAATGTGGGTCTGGTGCATTTCAAAGGGCATATTTCCTCTTTTAGATGTTGGCGTATTTACCCTTTTTGTTGATTGTTATGTATACATTATGTATATTCATTCATTCATTCATTCATTCATTCATTCATTCATTCGCTACCTCACAGCTAGGAGACCCGAGTTCAATTCCACCCGCGGCCATCTCTGTGTGGAGTTTGCATGTTCTCCCCGTGCATGCGTGGGTTTTCTCCGGGTACTCCGGTTTCCTCCCACATTCCAAAAAACATGCTAGGTTAATTAGCCACTCCAAATTGTCCATAGGTATGAATGTGAGTGTGAATGGTTGTTTGTCTATATGTGCCCTGGGATTGGCTGGCCACCAGTCCAGGGTGGACCGTGCCTCTTGCCCCCAAAAGACAGCTGGGATAGGCTCCAGCACCCCCTTATCTTGAGGATAAGTGGTAGAAAATGAATGAATGAATAAAAGGTTTGATTTAAAAACTGCATTTTGTGTTCAGTTGTGTTGCCATTGACTAATATTTCAATTTGTTTGCCAACACTTTTCCACACCATTTCCTCTGGGAAGGAAAGTTTCCAAAAGGGAAAAAAGGCCAACCAATGTCCAATGTTCAACCTTGTCGTCTCCTATTCTGACCCGATCCTTCATGTACTCGTGTGTGAGACATCCGAGGTCATAAACAAACACAGCAGCGAGGTCAAAGTCTCATTGGAGTCATGTGACCTCCACACTCACGTGTTAAAACTTTGAGCATTGTGCATCAAAGACGTCAAAGCGGCGGGCTGTCTTATCTGGGCTTGTAAATGAGTTTGCGTTATAAACCTTGAAGACCATTAAATGCTGAGGTGTTTCATTTCTACTTCCTGTCCATGTGTTCTAACTTTGTAGCAGGGGCACGACGACACAGGAAGCAGTCGCTCGGCTACAGAGATTATCCGTGAACTTATAGAATTAACATTCCGTCTACAACCTTTTCCATTGTTCAAAGCATTCACTATCTCAAAGTCCACCAGAAGGCCTTCATTGGGCGGACAGATGATGTCATCAAAAACTTATAGTATTAACATTCCGTCTACAACCTTTTCCATTGTTCAAAGCATTCACTATCTCAAAGTCCACCAGAAAGCCTTCATTGGGCGGACAGATGATGTCATCAAAGAATTTCAGAACTGCAAGATCACAGCATTTGGCTGGCGACCAGTCTGTCGGGATAGGCTCCAGCATACCCCGCAAATCTAGAAAATGGTTGGGTGGGAGATCACAGCCAATCATAGCAGCCTGCAGACACCAGTGATGCCCCCTGGCGTCTGTGAGCAGTAAAACGATGCTACAAAGTGACATTAGTGTTTTTCTGTCTCAATAAAGTTAGATTGAATGATCTGTCCATGTGATGCGTGTGTGTGGTAACTGCGGTGCACTGATCAAGTCCAACTGAAAATGCTGATGCTCTAACTGAACTTCTTTCATATGAAAAACGAAGAGGAAGAGGAAGTTAGCGGGTTTCCTCGATGAGGAAGCGACTCCCATTCCAATCGCTTCCCTTTTAAGTTTGTGAGTGGATTTGTGAGCGTTTCTTCTTCTCACCTGCCAGCGATCGCAGGTCATGATGAAGAGGGCGAAGGGGATGGCGGTGCCGGACATGGCGTGTGTGGACGGCATGCTGTACTCCGAGTTGTAGAACACCTCCATTTTGACCACGGGAGGCGAGGCGGGTCTGGACCAGCCGATCACGTCCTTGGTGCACTGGCCCAGGTACATGACCCACACCCACACCATGATGAGTCTCCGGCTCACGAAGGCGTCCACGTTCCACAGCAGGAAGGGGAAGAAGGTGATGTAAAATAATTCGTTGCCCAGTTCGGTTCCGAATGAGAACAGGTAGTAGAAGACGCGGTTCTGGATCAGAAACTCTTGACCGGCGTCCCCCGTCAAGGAGTTCCTGCGAAGCGGCTTGACCCTGCTGGCTGCCCCGGCTTCATCCGTCATGGCCCCGCTGTGATCGGACACACCGGCCGCTGGTGTCTTGGTGGGCAGGGAGCCATTGTGGGGAGGATCTTCCTCGCGGTGCTTTTCTCTCTTCCGAACCCCCGCTGTCCCCAAGTCCACATCCACTGCCTCGCCCCCATCGTCCTGGTCCAGCTGGTGGTAGCAAGCCCCGTTGTTTTGCGTCTCGCTCGGCGTCGCTTCCCTGTCGTTGCCTCCCCCGACCGCCGTCCTGGTAAACGTCCCTCGTACTCCGCAAATGTGCTGGAAACGAGCGACGAGGTGTGGGTCTTGGAGGAAGCGGGAGAGCTCCAACAAGCGGTTACTTTTCTCCATGTTGGACGTACGGCTCGGTGGTCAGCGCACAGCCGAAAAAGGAAGCAGTCGCTCGGCTACTTTGGCCGCACGGTGGACTATGGAGGCTAGCTAGCATTAGCATTAGCATCAGCATCAGCGCCGAGTGTCTTCAACTATGGCGACTTAAAGCGGATAGACGTGTGCATCAAAAACTACCATGTGGTTTAGAAGTCTAAGCGACAATGAATACAATAAATACCAAAGATGTTTGCTCTTGTTCGTCCTGATTCAGGTACCGACTTTAAACCGACCTCTTCAATGGAGACTCTTCTTCTAATGACAGCACTCAGCCCACTGCACGAGCAACCCGCCTTTCCTTGATGCCTTACAGGACCGTCGGACATTCCAGCACTCCTTCTGTTTTCCAACTTCGTGATAGTTCAAAGCGTATTTTTTTCGCGTTTCTTTAATGCTAAATGCTAGTATTAGCAGTAACGCGAATCTAGCTTCGGTTGGGTTTGGTTGTTGCTCAGGAGAATAGCTTTCCAGCTTCAGAATAAGATATGCCTGATTTATTAGAACACAGCACAGAAGGTCATAGTGCATTACAAACATAATCGGTAGCTCCACACGTAGACTTGTGTTTTTGACACCATCCACACCTTTGTCACTATCGTCTTTAAAGGACTGGTTGATCAAATGTCAACCACGTAACAAATATTTCATCAAAATAGATATATTTCTGCTAAAATATTGAACTTCTCTTGAAGAATGTGTTGTTATTTTCACATGATGGATGGGAATAAACACCTGGAGTAGCAGTAAAGTCCCTGTCCCGAATAAGACACATTTGTAGACAATGAATGACATCAATTAATAAACACCCGGAGTAGCAGTAAAATCCCTGTCCCGAATAAGACACATTTGTAGACAATGAATGACATCGATTACTATCGACACAAAGCAGACAGGTTGACTTTACAAAGCAAAGATCGATACAGCGTGAAAATACGGTAAAAACTCTCCAAGCAGGATTCACAGTAGGAAACTATAAAATGTACAAATTTAAAGTGAAATGTTGCTTTATAATACTGCCAGGCTCCTCTTTTAGAAACATTTATCCAGCAAACCAACACCCTTAGAAAGAAAATAGCTGCAATGTTATTTATATCCAGCAGAGGGCAGCAGCGAGTCAGTTAAAAAAAAAGACAGCGACCACATGAGAGCTTCACTTTTCCCACGGCCAGTGAAAGCGCAACGAAATGACCTTTGAGTGACGTCACAGAGTCAGTGAATGTTAGACAAAGAAAGACATTAAAGGTAAGAAAAATATCTTCACAGGAGCGTCAATAATCCCTGAAGAAGCCCACGTGAGCCACAAGAGCAAAACAAGTCAATCATTGATGCTGTGACAGCTTGACCTTTGACACCGGTCCCACGATGGTGGTCTCTCCGCACGTCAAGCAGACTTTCTCAGAAGCTTCTGGAACAAGCAAGGCAGGCCATTCCTTGCTAGGAGGCTTTCTCGGCATGTCCGTGAAGGCCACAGTCAGCCGTGGTCGTCCAGGTTGTACAGGAGCAGCCGGTGGTCCGCTTCCAGCGGTTCCAGCGGTTCCAGCGGTTCCAGCGGTTCCAGCGGTTCCAGCGGTTCCAGCGGTTCCAGCGGTTCCAGCGGTTCCAGGCCCGAGCCAGGGTCCAGCCCGCAGAGGCAGCCCGTCGACGGACAGCACGGCACCAGACGGTAACGCTGCAGCTCCTTGAAGCTCAACGATGGAGAGCAGCGGTCGCTGACCAATACCTTCACCCTCTTCCTGTCCACCATCTCCTCTTCCTCCTCTACATCCTCCTCCTCCTCGCTGTGGATCTTCCTCAGCAAGTTGTTGATGAGGACGGAGCGCCGCAGGTAGGCCTCAGGGTCCTCCAGGAACCTCAGCTTCTCCAGGGACAACTTGAGGATGCAGCCCCTGTCCTCCTGCAGTATCAGGTGCTGCACAGCAGAGAGACACGTGAGGTCACGTCATCGTCAGTGGCGTCATTGGCCCCCCCTGAAATGTTATTAAGCTCCCCTAAATAATTTGATATTTTTATTGATTTTTAAAAATCAATAAAAAAAAATCTTTGTACAAAAAAAGCAAAAGCAGGCTAATAAGCAAGCCAATAAGCAGGCTAATACTAGGCTACTACTACTACTACTACTACTACTAGTAGTAGTAGTAGTAATAATGAGAAGAAGAATAATGATGATAGTAATAATAATAGGCTGATGAATAATATAATAATTATTATTATATTATTAGACAACCATTATAAACTCTGACTGGTGTCATTAGACCTATTTTAGGGGGACAAGACCCCCTTAAAAAAAATCTAAAAAATCTTATTTTATAAATTTTTATTTTTTTTTATAGATTTTTTTTTTACAAAAAAATCTCTGACAAGTTTTATAAAATACGGCAAAAGCAGGCTAATAAGCAAGCCAATAAGCAGGCTAATACTAGCCTAAGTACTACTAGTAGTAGTAGTAGTAGTAATCAGAAGAAGAATGATAATAGTAATAATAATAGGCTGATTAATAATATCATAATGATTATTATATTATTATACTAGCATTATAAACTCAGATTCAGTGGTGTCATTATGTGTATTTTAGGGGGACCCTTTTTTTTTTACAAAAAAATCTTAAAAATCTTATTTTACAAAATTTTATTGATTTTTATTTTTTTATTTTGTATTTTTTTTACAAAAAATCTCTGACAAATTGTATATAATAGGACAAAAGCAGGCTAATTAGAAAGCCAATAAGGAGGCTAATACTAGCCTAAGTAATAATCAGAAGAATAACGATGATAGTAGTAATAATAATATAATAATAATATAATAATGATTATTATATAATATATCTAATTATATAATTGATCGCTAAATCTGTCCAAAAGTGGGAAAGTTCGTTGTTCGTTTTTTGGATTTTTTTTTATGTCTACTACATTCATTCATATCCTGTGCATCTCCAGGGGGCCAAGCCCCCCCGTCCTCAGAACCTAGTGCCGCCCCTGGTCATCGTCATGGTAACTAAGGTCCACTCTGCCAATCTGACAATGAAGGCATCATCTGCATGAACGTTTTGACATCCATGAAGGACACAAACGGACCACTCTGACATTTGACTGAATGATAGAAGACCATCAAATGTACTTTTTGAAAATATCCTCGTAGGCCTCCGTGCAAAACCTCCTCCTCCGCATATTTCCTCTTGAAGTAAGCGACTTTCGACGTTGTTGAATGGTTTGGACGCTCTCCAGCGGGCGGGGGAGGGGCCTCTGAAAGACATGTTCGTCAACATCAAAAAAACGACTTGACACCAGGCCGCGCTGGCCGAAAGCTGAGATGCTAACCTTATGATGATGTGATCTCCTAGCATCAACGTCTGTGAGACCTCCTGACCCTCCGCATCTTCCTCGCACTCCTGCAGGAAGTCAACTTCTTAAGCTCTGCTTCCAAATCACTTCTGGAAGAACTTTGACATCAACTCACACGCGGTTAATTGAACGAAACAGGCCGCCGCTGCTGCTAACAAAGCAACCTCGGAAGCTAACTCGTTAGCATCTGAATTCGCTTACTTTAAAGTGCCGCTAACATAGTAAGCTAACGAGCTAAGTAGTTTTCCTCTCCAATGAAATGATTGTAAACTTATGAAAGAAGCCAAGGTTTTACCACTTCCACACAGACCGAGAGGTATGAGAGGCTGACATCACGTTTCATAACATTACTGATGGCGAGTGAGCAGAATACTACATGCTATACTTGTCTGTGAGTATTTTTGGAGTAATGACGGTCAACTACAAATCATGGACGACTTTTTCAACCAACGTGAAGGATGAAGGTACACGCTTGCACCAATACTGTTTATTAAAAATTACAAATATTTCATTTCTTTGTGATACCAGGAAACGACCCACACTTTATATTTCCGTCTCTAAGCGCCTGTGGGTATGTTGTATACAAAGAATATGAAAATGTTAGCAAAGAAGCTCAGCAGATGGAGGTGTGTGTGTGTGTGTGTTTATGTGTGTGTGTTTATGTGCGTGTGTGTGGGTGGGTGTGCATGCGTGTTCTTTTTGGGGTGTTCTTTAAAACGCCACAAATCCACAGTGAATGCGAGTGGGAAGCATTCTAGTGGCCAAAGGTCCACCGTGCCACTGTGACTCAGACGTCCAAGAGCATTACGTGATCTTTGGGGACGAGGGTCCAATAGAATGGGAAGACATGACAGGAGAGAATGTGTAGGACGTGTGTGAGCATCTCACACGTCTGTTGTCATGTCGCTTGACGACAAAGATCTTCATGAAGAAACACATTCAATGAATTTAAGTTGTTTTTTTGCTCAGTGGTAAAGTGGGAAGACGTAGAGGAGCATTCAAGAGCATTCAAGTGTCCTAAAAGTGAATGAGTCGAGGCTAATAATAATAATCATCTATAGTAGTAGTAGCAGTCCTACCTATTAATGAAGTCCAGCAGTTCTTCGGGAAGCCTGTGCTGGTCCGGCGGCGGCAGCTCCTCCACGGTGCGATCCTTGGTGCTCTCCAGCCTCCTAAAATATCTCCTCGACAGCAACAAGAGAGGAGACGCCAGCTTCATTGGTCCCCGCGGAGGCAGATGTTTCCTGTTGCTAAGAGACAAAACAAGCGCGGGGATGACGCCACCAGCATCCCTCCTCTCCATCCCGCATCATCCAGGGCGCTTGCTTTGATTTCCTGTACGGACCAGCGGATACACCAGGCCGCAAAAAACTTCAAATGAATATTATAAAAAACAAAAAACACATTTGAAAAAATAAATAAATAAAATTGGGCGGCATGGCGGTCGAGTGGTTAGCGCGCAGACCTCACAGCTAGGAGACCAGGGTTCAATTCCACCCTCGGCCATCTCTGTGTGGAGTTTACAAGTTTTTTGCATGTACCCGTTTTCTCCGGGTACTGGGGCCTGTAGGATTCCCAAAAATGACTTGGCTATACGTTCATACGTTCCGGAATTATTCAATTTCTCTGGGTACTCCGGTTTCCTCCCACATTCCAAAAACATGCTAGGTTAATTAGCCACTCCAAATTGTCCATAGGTATGAATGTGAGTGTGAATGGTTGTTTGTCTATATGTGCCCTGTGATTGGCTGGCCACCAGTCCAGGGTGGACCCCGCTTCTCGCCCCAAGACAGCTGGGATAGGCTCCAGCACCCCCCATGACCCTTGTGAGGAAAAGTGGTAGAAAATAAATGAATGAGTTCTCCTCCTCGCTTGTGTGGAAGTGGTAATTTTTAGCTTCTTATTTTGTCTTTCCCCACCCTCGGCCATCTCTGTGTGGAGTTTGCATGTTCTCCCCGTGCATGCGTGGGTTTTCTCCGGGTACTCCGGTTTCCTCCCACATTCCAAAAACATGCTAGGTTAATTAGCCACTCCAAATTGTCCATAGGTATGAATGTGAGTGTGAATGGTTGTTTGTCTATATGTGCCCTGGGATTGGCTGGCCACCACATTAACTTCAGCCTCACCGCCATTTCCACTTGGACACATTTCACTGTGAAGTGGAAGAGCAGAAGAGCGCTGCCTATTCTGTGGAGGAGCTAATAATAATAATAATAATAATAATAATAATAATAATAATAATAATAACAATAATAATAATAATAATAACACAGCTCTTTGCATCAACTGCATGTGGTCGGTACGTTTTGCACAATTACTTTGGTCGCTTCCATGCCCCCCCCCCGGCAATCTAGATAATTCAGGATGACAAATGTCTGACGCCGCCACTGGACTTTGAAAGCACCATAGCTGCTATGAGATGGAAAAGTGAAAGTTATATGGCAGCATTGATTACATGACTTTTTTTTATATTTTTTATATTCCTTCTTCCTGTTTTAGCGCAGCACAAACGTACTTTGGACTGAACAAAGAACATTGAAATATTGACATTTATCAAATGTCTCATTAGCATTTTTGCTATTGTGACAAACAATATGTGATATTCTCCTGGCTGCTTTTAGATCACGTTCCACTTAATAGCTCAAACTCCTGTTTGGATTTTTCTCCGCTTGGCACCAGTTGGTTGGTTCCTTTCTTCTTCCCTGCTAGTCTTGTCACTGATGGGCCCCCCCGTTCCTGTTTCCGCCTCCCATGGAGCCTTTTTGGGAGCTTGAACCTTCCTGCTGCCGTATGGTGAAGTAGTGCTTCATCAAATCCTATCAAGTCCATACAAATGTAGTAGAAAATACTTCAATTGTAGTATTCCACACTTTAGGAGTGCATTCAAATTGTTAAAGGGTTTTAATTTATTATGATAGTCACATGATAGTCACATGACAGCCAGTTGGGGACACAAAACTACAAGGTGTTGGATTATGGATTATTAAGACAAGGTATCAGGGCTTAAAGGCACAAAGGCACCCCCCCTTCACCAAGCCGCCAATCTGCTGTGATTGACGGGGAAGCGGAACAAACACGATGCTGATGTTTGGTGTCAAAATGAAGACGTCTCGTTTGAAGACGGCAGATGGCAGACAGACGATCCCTCAGCGGGAATCTTTATTGGCATCCACAACAAGGAAATCAGAGGTACAAAAAAGGGGGCGCAACGAGGGCCCGGACTGGGAGACAACGGGGGCAGGGGGGCATGTTAGGGACAACCAACCAAGGTGCCTTTTAATGAGGACATGTTGAAATGAGTTTATATTGTTTACAGGAAATGTTTATATTTTTGACAAGTTGAGTTCAGGTCATGAAAAAAAATTTTTTTTTACCTTTCGAGGGAAAACACTTTGAAATGATGACCTTCTGCATAAAAGCTGAAATGAATTGAAAAAACTATTTCATCCTGTTGCTTATGCTTATTATATACATATATATATACATATACGTATATATATATATAAAGACAATATGTAAACATGTGGAGGCAGTAATAGAAAAGCACATTTGTTTTTAAAAATCCACGACTCATCATATTTTGACTGATATGTTCACCTAAACCTGCAGGCACTTTTTACAAATGTGTCTCAACTGCATGCTAATATGTCCAATAAATTAGTAATAACCCCCCCACCCCCCCCAAAAAAAAAAAAAAAATCCATGTACAAAAATAGAAACAAGACTGGTCTGTACGTCAACTTGCGGTCATGCATAAACGACACGAGAGTGCGGTCGGTTACGCGACATTTCACGTACGATGCCGCGGCGCATTCAAATGACACGACGGGAGGGGTCCACCCAAAAACTGGTCCCTCTCGCTTTAGAATTGGGGTTTAGGATACGAGCGTCAATTCCTAGCCGCCAGCTAACCAATGTTGTAAACGCAAGTCACCTAGCGACAGCGCTGGACCGATGTACGGCACATCACCGCGTTTCACCCCTGCTGTGATTTCAGATCAACATTTGCAATAAAAGTCGGGAAAAAAAATGTCGGAAAACTTTGTGCTGACAACTGATATGGCCAATAACTCTTACTTTCTGATATGATATGTGTAACATGACATAACATGACATAAACGTGTCAAAGTGGTGGTCCTTTTAACTGTGGTACACACATGTACTGGGGGTGCTGGAGCCTATCCCAGGTGTCTTCTTGAGGCGGGGTCCACCCTGGACTGGTGGCCAGCCAATCCCAGGGCACATATAGACAAACAACCATTCACACTCACAAAGGGGGGGGGGTTGTTCAATTTTTGCTTTGATCAATACATGTAGGTCAATACTATATGCTAAGCTAGCCAAGTTAGCATTGTGTTATAGGTACAGTAATAATATATCTTTGTCATCGAGTTCAATTCCACCCTCGGGCATCTCTGTGTGGAGTTTGCATGTTCTCCCCGTGCATGCGTGGGTTTTCTCCGGGTACTCCGGTTTCCTCCCACATTCCAAAAACATGCTAGGTTAATTAGCCACTCCAAATTGTCCATAGGTATGAATGTGAGTGTGAATGGTTGTTTGTCTATATGTGCCCTGGGATTGGCTGGCCACCAGTCCAGGGTGGACCCCGCCTCTCGCCCGAAGAAGACAGCTGGGATAGGCTCCAGCACCCCTCGACCTCGTGATGATAAGCGGTAGAAAATGAATGAATGAGTTCTCCTCCTCGCTTGTGTGGAAGTGGTAATTTTTAGCTTCTTATTTTGTCTTTCCCCACCCTCGGCCATCTCTGTGTGGAGTTTGCATGTTCTCCCCGTGCATGCGTGGGTTTTCTCCGGGTACTCCGGTTTCCTCCCAAATTCCAAAAACATGCTAGGTTAATTAGCCACTCCAAATTGTCCATAGGTATGAATGTGAGTGTGAATGGTTGTTTGTCTATATGTGCCCTGGGATTGGCTGGCCACCAGTCCAGGGTGGACCCAAGACAGCTGGGATAGGCTCCAGCACCCCCGCGACCCTGGTGAGGATAAGCGTTAAAAATGAATGAATGAATATTTGATTGTATTTTTTTACAATATGCAGAGCGCTGAATAAAATGAGCTTCAGGCTGAAACACCCAACTGTAACGAGCCTCCTCTATAACGAGATATTTGATTGGCAGGCATCCTCAAATGTAATTATATGTAAAAAAAAAAAAAAAAAAAGTTGATGGCGAACACTCCAACAAAGATCATAAAGAAACGTGATTCTAAACGTTATAAAAGCTTGTTTCCCTCGACCGTTGGGGGGGGGTCTAAAAGTGCATCCAGGCCGGGAGGGGGGGGGGTGTCACGCCTCCAGGAGGACGTGCCAGCGGCACACCTGCTGTCCTTTGGCGTCCTTCATGTCCCTCCAGTGGAGCTCCTCCTCCTCGCCGCTGCTGTTCTGGCCCAGGGCGACCCAGCCCACCATCTCCTTGCGCTTCAAGCTGCGCCGGTTGTACACCGACATCATGAGCGTGACGTCCGACAGCTGGAAGAGCGCCACCTGGAAGACGAAGGTCTCCTTGTAGACGGGGTTGGGCTGGCCGCGGCGCACCGACGTCTTGCAGCGTGTGATCTCCTGGCCCACCGAGTTGAGCAGCGTCAAGCGAGCGAACGTGTCTGGAAGAAGAAGAAGATGGCAATGAAAGGCGTGGTCTTCGGGAAGATCCTCAACGCCTGGCCTCCTCTGACCTGGTGGTCTGTTGGCCGCCAGGTTTCTGAAGTGGCTTCCCTTGATGAGCTCCACAGACATGCGTCCCGTGGTGGCGTTGTAGGTGAGGCCCACCAGCAGCTCCGGCGCGCCGCCGTGCGTCAGCGACTGCGTGGACGAGGCGCTGTCGCTGTGGGACACGCCCGCCAGGCTCAGCAGCGAGTCCATGCTCTGAGGAGACCGGGAACGCCATGAAGAACCAACGTGGGATCGCTCCTCCTCCTACGCTTACCTTGATGTTACTCCGAGGCTCCAGGACCAGCGTGGTCTCCAAGGTGGTCCCGGCCGGGTCGAGCTCGGCGAGGCGCAGCACGGTCTCGCCCATCATGCGCTCCCGGGACAGCCTCCCCTCCAGGGCGTACATGCGGAACCTGAGGGCCGACACGCGCAGATCCGAGGGCTCCACGCGCAGGAAGCTGAAGGTCTGGTTGAAGTAGATGGGCAGGCTCCGCCTCATGGAGGTCTTGTGGCGTTGCTTCTTGGAGGGCAGCAGGACCATGTGGACCTGCCACGAGTCCATCCCGCTGCGACCCTTGTCAGGGACGTCCCGCGCCGCCACCACCGTGACCAGCAGCTTTTCCGTAGTGGGACGGTATTCCAGAGAGACCACCAGGTCGCAGCACTTGGAGACTGGCGACTGGGGGGAGGAGCTTGTTGGCGGGGGGATGATGTCATGCTGGGGGGGCTGCTCTTGCTGGAAGTTCACAGAACCTTCATGAGCATCAGAGCGCCAACGGATGGCGTGCCGATATGTATTTTATAAAGAATACAGAGCAGCGACTCAAACACCAAATGACAAAGTTGTTAGTGTCAACGCTCCCTGCGGGGGCACATCGCCATCTGCCCCAAGCGTATGTTTACGTCGGCCTACGGGGCAGTTACGAATGCTGCCTAGCAACCGGGGAACCCACCCAGTGGCGTCATTAGGCCTATTTTAGGGGGGCCGAGGCCCCCTGAAATTGTTCTTAAGCCCCCCTAAATAATTTGACATTTTTTAATGATTATTTTTAGAATTTTTTTTGGCGTCATTAGGCCGATTTTAGGGGGGCTTCATCACCCCTAAAATTGTTATTAAGCCCCTAAAATAATTTGATATTTTTTATTGATTATTTTTGACGTCATTAGGCCTATTTTAGGGGGGCAAATAATTTGATATTTTTTTATTGATTTAAAAAAAATTATTATTTTTACAAAAAAAATCAAAAATCAAAAAAGCAAGCGAATAAGCAGGCTAATACTAGCCTACTACTACTACTAGTAGTAGTAGTAATAATCAGAAGTAGAATAATGATGATAGTAATAATAATAGGCAGATTAATAATATAATAATGATTATTATTAGACAATCATAAACTCAGATTCAGTGGCATCATTAGGCCTATTTCAGGGGGGCTTCAGCCCCCCCCTTTTTTTTTTACAAAAAATCTTTAAAATTTTATTTTATAAAATTTTAGTGATTTTTTTATTGACTTTTTTTTACAATATAATATATTTTTTAATTATATTTTTACAATATATATAATATTATATATATATATAACAATATAACTATATACTATATATATAACTATATAATAATATAACTATATAATGGAGCAAAAGCAGGCTAATAAGCAAGCCAATAAGCAGGCTAATACTAGCCTACTACTACTACTACTACTACTACTTGTAGTAGTAATAATGAGTAGAGGAATAATGATGATAGCAATAATAATAATAGGCTAATGAATAATATAATAATGATTATGATATGATTGATGACTGTCCACTGGACAGAATGGTTCCAGAGCTTGAGCAGCGGTTTTGCAGTATAGATTGTGTGTACTTGTGTACATTTAATGGTGGCCTAAAACTATTGAGTATCTCTACTAAATCTGGCCAAAAGTGGGAAACTTATATCCCGCTTCTTCTTCCTTATTTGGTTTTGGGATTTTTTGGAATGTCTCCTACATTCATTCATATCCTGTGCATCTCCAGGGGGCTAAGCCCCCCCGTCCCCAGAACCTAGTGACACCCCTGATGAAACCTGGATTCCAGACTGTAAGGGTGTCAGGCTGCAGTACCTCAGGGCTCCATGTGGAGGAGCTGTCTGTCCTTTCCTGGCTGGTTTCGGCGTCCTCGCTGCCGTCCGTGTTGGGTCGGATCATTCCGTGCATCGGACTCTCCTGGATGACGGCTAACGACTCCATCCCGTCTGGTTTTTCCACCCCTGAAGGTGCTGGCGAGTGCGGGTCCAGGAGGTTTTGTTCGCCCGGAGCCTCCATGACGGCAGGCGGGAGGACGTCTGAGAGAGTGAGGACGTTAAGAACTAGCTTGTAGTGGACAGGTGAACAGGACGCCTCCTAGTGGTGAGGTCGTATATCCAAAGCCAGAGAATGTCCAAGAGCAGGAAGGAGGCATGAAGTAGAAAAAAGGAGGCACGTCTCATTCGTGCCCACATTGTTGCACATAGGTCACGGTGCGTTCATGTTCAGGTTGCCGGATGCCAGGTGCTGGAGCCTATCCCAGCTGTTTTCAGGCAAGAGGCGGAGTCCACCTTGGACTGGTGGCCAGCCAATCCCAGGGCACATATAGACAAACAACCAATCAGTGAATCATAAAGAAATAAAGATTTAGCTATTTATATCGATAATCGATATCTAAGTGGGCCAGCAAGCAGCCAATGGAGGAAACCTTCAAGCTGAAGATCCTGTTTGGGAGCTTCATCAATGGCTATCACCATGGCAACAAAACAATGAGTCAGCAGCCTGTGTACTTTGCTGCATGGCTCACATGTCATCACCAAATCATGGCCACCAACATGAGGGTCATGGAGACCCGACACAAATAAAAACATTATGACTTCTATTTTTGTATTTCCAACATAAAACCAGGACCAATAAAAGTACCCGAATGTTTGGCTACTTCAATGTAGCTGTTCTTATTCTACATGAGTCAAAACCGGGAACTAAAGCACTTTAGTCTCGGCCGTATCGTTTGCGTACCTTCACTGTCAGACGGCTCGGTGCTGCCCTCCTCGTGTTTGGAGAGGCGGGAAAATTTATTTCGTCGGCTCAGCGCCCACCGAAGCTGCTGCTGCTGCTGGTGGTCGTGGTGGTCGTGGTGGTGGTCGTCCCCTTTAGGCTGACTCACACGCAAACTCTGCGAGCGTGACACCGAGATCTCAAACTGCTTCATGACCTCATTGTCGCTGTCCGAGGACGTGCCGGCGCCGTCTTCGCCGCCGCTGCCAAACGTCTTGACTGCAGACGAAGGAAAGAGAAGGTTGAAGTCACAAATATGATACAATTACAAGTTCATTCATTTATTTATTTTCTACCGCTTATCTTCACCAGGGTTGCAGGGGGTGCTGGAGTCTATCCCAGCTGTCTTGGGTCCACCCTGGACTGGTGGCCAGCCAATCCCAGGGCACATATAGACAAACAACCATTCACACTCACATTCATACCTATGGACAATTTGGAGTGGCTAATTAACCTAGCATGTTTTTGGAATGTGGGAGGAAACCGGAGTACCCGGAGAAAACCCACGCATGCACGGGGAGAACATGCAAACTCCACACAGAGATGGCCGAGGGTGGGGAAAGACAAAATAAGAAGCTAAAAATTACCACTTCCACACAAGCGAGGAGGAGAACTCATTTATTTATTTTCTACCGCTTTTCCTCACAAGGGTCATGGGGGGTGCTGGAGCCTATCCCAGCTGTCTTGGGGCGAGAAGCGGGGTACACCCTGGACTGGTGGCCAGCCAATCACAGGGCACATATAGACAAACAACCATTCACACTCACATTCATACCTATGGACAATTTGGAGTGGCTAATTAACCTAGCATGTTTTTGGAATGTGGGAGGAAACCGGAGTACCCGGAGAAATTGAATAATTCCGGAACGTATGAACGTATAGCCAAGTCATTTTTGGGAATCCTACAGGCCCCTCCTACAGGAGCAGAGTGGACTTGGAGGAGGTCACACCGTAAAGCCCCCCCCGTCTCCCTTCAGCCAGTACGTATATACGTACGTATGCTACAGGTGACCTGGACCACATCAGTCACCTCGATGGCAAAGCGTCCATCTTTCAGAGTCACATGACTGTGAGGTAAGACGAGGGTCTGCTGAGACTCCCGGACTCCCAAGGTGATGGATGGAGGAGAAGAATTTTCCCGCCTTGACGACAAGCGAGCGCGGTTACGTGGAATGTCAATACTCATCACAGAAAAAAAACTAGCGGGTCACGGCGATCTCCGCGTAATTTCAACATAATTGTCAGGCAACGAGTGACGCAAACCGGCTCTACCTGCGCCGTTGCCATGGTTACCGGGAACAGGCGGCCGACATGCAGAGGTGAATGAAAAGAGACGTTTGTGTTCCATTCTAACACGTGCTTGAACATCACCGGGCACCAGCGGAGATGCTTATGATTGATTTGTAATAACAGCATATCATAGCAATCCTTGAAATTACAACGTATATCCTGTTGGCGGTGAGCATACGATAAGAAGCAACGTCAAACGTGCACTCAAAGTAACTACTGCCTGACTCGTCTTCATGAAATGTATTTTTATTTCAATGTTTGTAAAGTGACAGCGCCAACTAGTGGCCTGGCATGCGTACTACAGCGTCAAGAGTCGTTGAATATTTCCAAAAAACACGTCTTTACCTGAGTTTTCTTACGTAAACACACCCTCGGCGTTTAGCTTGACGTTGTTGAAGACGACGGGCGCTTCCGAAGAGCAGGTTGTGTTTGTTCAACCACCTGAAATACTCGCCGAGGCTGCTGGTGGCCACGTATTTGTTTGATGAGAGGGGTGTGGCGTCACACCAACCCCCCCACACATTGCCGCTAGGGAGCGTTCAATGGCTGCGGGAGTTTCCCGCCTCCGTCGGAGTGCCGACAGAGTGTTTGCTTTCTGAGTTGTTGACTTTTCCAACTCCATCTCATCCCACTTTTCATCGGAATGTTACAATTTATGTTGCACTGAAACGTCGGAGACGAAAACAACTTTTTGTGTCTCTGTTGTGTAAAGTTTTTGTGCGGCACGATGCCGTTGACACTCGCCCACAAAGAACAGCAACCAAGTCTGCAATTGACTGTTAGTGATGATCACACTCTGCTTATTATTATTATTAATATTCATATTTTCACCCTCTGGTGTAGCTATGTAAGATAAACAAAATATACTAGCTTTGTACAGAAATATCTGTATCTAATGGAATAATACTACTTGAGTACAATACAAATATACACTATGTCAGCGACTGTTTGTTTGAGGCGGGGGACACCTGGACTGGTGGCCAGCCAATCCCAGGGCACATATAGACAAACAACCATTCACACTCACATTCATACCTATGGACAATTTGGAGTGGCTAATTAACCTAGCATGTTTTTGGAATGTGGGAGGAAACCGGAGTACCCGGAGAAAACCCACGCATGCACGTGGAGAACATGCAAACTCCACACCAGAGATGGCCCAGGGTGGAATTGAACTCGGGTCTCCTAGCTGTGAAGCGTGTGTGCTAACCACCCGACACCTGTGCAGCCCTGGTTCAAGTATATTTTTCATCAAAATAGTAGTCAAAAATGTTGTGTTGCTGCTGGATGTTCACAGTATCCGAGTGATACTGTTGTGGGGGGTGCTGGAGCCTATCCCAGCGGTCCTTGGGCAAGAGGTGCGTACACCCTGGACACATATAGACATATAGGGGGGCTTCACCGAAGCGTTCCCAGGCCAGCTGTCCACCCTCGTTGAGAAAGTGGGGGCGACTCCTGCCAATCCGGCGGTAGTGTTCTCAACTTCTTGCTCCACAGCCTCCCAGACTCCCCCCTACCTGAGTGTTCGCTTGGATCTACCCATCATTTGCAGTAAGTATGAATTAACTGTATTAATATTAATCTAGCAAGTTGAAGTCATGTGATGTATCATGTTTCCATATGAGGCGTGTACAAAGACGCAAGAACATCTCACCGAGGCCTTGGTGGGCTCTTCTGCTGTGGCTCTGCTGCTCCAGACACGGCATCCCCCCCACGCGGGAGAAGCACAGCATCTTGTTGATGAAGAGGAAGAGGAGGGCCAGCGCCGCAACCAGGACGCCCACCGCCGTCAGGAAGCTGACGGCCTCTGGCGTGACTGGCGTGAGGAGGGAGAGGGGACACACAATGACACACTGATCAGACCACACAAACAGACAGGCTGTGCGCAAACACACACACACACACACACACACACACAGCATGGCACGTGATAACACACAAACACAACAAGTCATATTTTAGTATTTGGCGTGTGAACACATTCATGGTCATTGAACAGCACATTTAATAGGAGCGGAGAAATGTCGTCTCGTTTCGTCAAACGCAGGAATACCAACATGGAACTGTCATGTCCTGTTACCATGGTGACACTTCACTCAGCATAAACCGGATCAATGGCAGCAAATGTCCCGCCGAGCGCGTGGGAGTCACAACCACCCGCTTGTTTTGGAGGCTGCCTCCTGCTGGGTCGGCCATGTTTACGCACGTGCGTGGACTGGGGCCACAATCAAAACAACATCAATTTCTTCTTAATGTAAAACATTGCCTGTGCATTTCATGAATGATTTATGGTGACCGCAGTTTGACTCTGGAACAGACTATCTGGATCATTTATCCTGGAAGGCGTACTATCATGGTCGTAATGGACGCCTTGAACGAAGCAGCCCAAAGAAGAAAAGTGGGGCAATTCAGGTGTGGTGATAAAGTGGAGTTCCCCTCTCAGCTGCTGCCTCGGGAACACAAATGGTTCAGTGTTGGCGCCCCCCAGCTCCGAACCGAGAGGACCAGATGGACCGGAAGAAGCCGGGGGTCAGACACACCTGCAGCACTCATTCATCTGTATGCACGGACTCCAACGACAGGCCTCGTCGCTCGTATCAGCTCCTCTTCATGGAGGTCTGGGGATGTGGATTGGTACAACTACGTACGGATATCGTTTATCCATCAATCAAATATCCTGTCTTCTAAGATATATGAAATACTGTGTTTTCTGGACTATAAGTCGCTCCGGAGTATAAGTTGCACAAGGCAAAAAATTCATAATTAGGTAGAAAAAAAAACATACATAAGTCGCACTGGAGTATAAGTCGCACAAGGCCAAAAATGTATAATTAGGTAGAAAAAAACATACATAAGTCGCACAAAGCCAAAAATGCATAATTAGGTAGAAAAAACATACATAAGTCGCACTGGAGTATAAGTCACACAAGGCCAAAAATGCATAGTTAGGTAGAAAAAACATACATAAGTTGCACTGGAGTATAAGTCGCAGAAGGCCAAGAATGCATAATTAGGTAGAAAAAAAACATACATAAGTCGCACAAGGCCAAAAATGCATAATTAGGTAGAAAAAAAATACATAAGTCGCACTGGAGTATAAGTTGCACAAAGCCAAAAATGTATAATTAGGTAGAAAAAACATACATAAGTCGCACTGGAGTATAAGTCACACAAGGCCAAAAATGCATAATTAGGTAGAAAAAACATACATAAGTTGCACTGGAGTATAAGTCGCAGAAGGCCAAAAATGCATAATTAGGTAGAAAAAAACATACATAAGTCGCACAGGAGTATAAGTCGCAGAAGGCCAAAAATGCATAATTGGTAGAAAAAACATACATAAGTTGCACTGGAGTATAAGTCGCAGAAGGCCAAGAATGCATAATTAGGTAGAAAAAACATACATAAGTTGCACTGGAGTATAAGTCGCAGAAAGCCAAGAATGCATAATTAGGTAGAAAAAACATACATAAGTTGCACTGGAGTATAAGTCGCAGAAGGCCAAAAATGCATAATTAGGTAGAAAAAAACATACATAAGTCGCACAAGGCCAAAAATGCATAATTAGGTAGAAAAAAAAAATACATAAGTCGCACTGGAGTATAAGTCGCACAAAGCCAAAAATGTATAACTAGCTAGAAAAAACATACATAAGTCACACTGGAGTATAAGTCGCATTTTTTTGTAATATTTTTTTACATGGTACAATATATATATATTTTTTGTATAATTTTTGGTAATTTATTTTCCAAACTACTTGACCAAAACAGACATTAGGTCCTCTTGGAAGGCAAGTTGTAACAATAAAAGAATAGAGAACAGGCTGAATAGGTGTAAGATATGCTAACACAATGCTTATTCAGCTACACTAAAAATAAACATGAACACAAAAGGTGTCCAGTGTTTATGGAACATAAACACTTTTTTCATGTATAAGTCGCTCTGGAGTATAAGTGGCAGGAACAGCCAACCTATGAAAAAAAGTGCGACTTATAGTCAGGAAAATAGGGTATATATCTAACTAGCTAGCTTTAGTAATTCCTTTGGAATGTTTTCCACTCCATCCTAACCATCAAGTGTCAACGGAAAAAAGAAGGTTCTGGATCATGATGATGTACGAGAGCTCGGAGTGTGTTTATGTTTCATGATGCGGCGGCGTGCTCACGTAAAGGTGCCATAAAAATAACATCCATGAAAAGCATACGTGCTACGTTCAAGGGCCTGGCTGCACCACCCGGGAGGTCAAATCATCCTACCATCACATTGTCTCTGGAGTCTATTGACAGTGCACACACAAACGTGAAAATGAGCGTTACCGTGGAAACAGCCCTGCAGCTCTATTAAGGTATAATGAGTACGCCTTTTCCCACCCACGTGTGAGAAGGTCTCATGTTACCATGGCGCTGCCTGTCTGCGCTCTGATTGGATAAGAGCCTCATCTTCCTGGAGGTCTGCCGACGGCGTCTTCAAGTTCACGCGACAACGTAAACACCCCCGACAACACCGGGTGTCGCCCTGGCAACACAAGCAGGCACGATGCAAAGGCAGCATCAGGGACTCGAACTCCGCGTTTGATGCCAGCGCAGCATTCCTGCACAACCGCGTCCCATACGCTAACGGAATGGAAGAATGTCACAATGACGTCCGCTAAAAAGAGGCGGAGCTGAAGTGTAATTGTCCCCGAACGGCACACCTCAAGGCACTATCCTCAGTCCGTCACGATTCTACTTCATGCGTACCATAAAACACCATTAAGACGCAGTTCTTATGAATATCCTACTGTAGAACGGCTCTAAACGGTTCTATTGATTGGCCACGCCTCGCCTCAGGTCTCAAGACTCAGGTCTTCCTTCATGTCAGCACCAGGACGTCCCAATGCGGCTCATTCCAATGACAGTGAAGCAAATCACTCACACCAAACGCCAAAACTCACTGAAGGTCCCGCCACCGCCGTCTTTGCTGTCGCCGGTCTCCATGGCGATGCTTGGCGTCAAGCAGGCCCGACGGAGCGCTTCTGAATGCCTCAATGTACATAAGCTCCTTGTAGACCGTCACTGACGCTGAGTGTTTACTTATAGAGTTGGGCGTACCTAATAATGTGGCTGCGGTAAGAACCCATTTTAGGAACATAAAAAAAATAATAATAATTTCCGTTTCACTCATTCAACAAGCAGAGAGATCTGATGTTGAAGGTCATCGTTAAAAGAAGGTCAGTTTACTTTTATCATTAATTCCAAATACATGCACAAAGGTAGTTTTCATTTTTACTACAAAAAAAACCCATAAGAGTACAGGTAAAGTAAAAGGTAAGTGATCCCATTAGAACCCCATATGTTTTTAGGTGTTTTTAGGTTTTTAGATGGTGTTTAGGTGCCATCTGCTGGCAACACAATTCACTACAATTCACAACGAAGCTCACTTCCACACCAAATCAGTGTTTTGATACAAATAGGCTTTAAAACGCTTAGAATACACAAAGCATTACTTCAATGTACACACTAACTTATTTATATATTTATACCGGACTTTCAAATGAAGCTAATTTGTAGCACAATTTTAATTTGGGGCTGCACGGGGGACGAGTGGTTAGCGCACAGACTCACAGCTAAGAGACCCGAGTTCAAGTGCATGTTCTCCCCGGGTTTTCTCCGGGTACTCCGGTTTCCTCCCACATTCCAAAAACATGCTAGGTTAATTAGCCACTCCAAATTGTCCATAGGTATGAATGTGAGTGTGAATGGTTGTTTGTCTATATGTGCCCTGGGATTGGCTGGCCACCAGTCCAGGGTGTACGCACCTCTTGCCCAAGGACCGCTGGGATAGGCTCCAGCACCCCCCACAACAGTATCACTCGGATACTGTGAACATCCAGCAGCAACACAACATTTTGGCATGACTACTATTTTGATGAAAAATATACTTGAACCAGGGCTGCACAGGTGTCGGGTGGTTAGCACACACACGCTTCACAGCTAGGAGACCCGAGTTCAATTCCACCCTGGGCCATCTCTGTGTGGAGTTTGCATGTTCTCCCCGTGCATGCGTGGGTTTTCTCCGGGTACTCCGGTTTCCTCCCACATTCCAAAAACATGCTAGGTTAATTAGCCACTCCAAATTGTCCATAGGTATGAATGTGAGTGTGAATGGTTGTTTGTCTATATGTGCCCTGGGATTGGCTGGCCACCAGTCCAGGGTGGACCCCGACTCTCGCCCCAAAAAGACAGCTGGGATAGGCTCCAGCACCCCCTTATCTTGAGGATAAGGGGTAGAAAATGAATGAATGAATTTTATTTTGCTTCCTATTGAAGGTTATTAGACTATTAAAGGGTGTCATTTAAAATGGCCTTATGCTGGAGTCTATCCCAGCTGACTGGTCAGAGGCGGGGTACACCCTGCACTGGTCACCAGCCAATCGCAGGGCAAACATTAATTCATTCATTTTCTACCACTTATCCTCACGAGGGTCGCGGGGGTGTTGGAGCCTATCCCAGCTGTCTTGGGCGAGAGGCGGGGTACACCCTGGACTGGTGGCCAGCCAATCCCAGGGCACATATAGACATTCATATGGACAATTTAGAGCCTCCAATTGTCCTAACATGGATATTTTTAGAATGTGTGCTAGCATTGTTTGGGTAAAAGATGTTTGATATGAAAGCAAGTCCTACTGAAACACAACTGATGCGGACACTAAAGGTTTAAGGCTGCAGGTCCACTCAGCTGAGGTCCCAACATCCACCGAGTCGCTAACCAAGACCCCAGGAAGGTTTTAGCAAGAAAAGATCAAGTGTACCTACTTTCAACAACATCTGATGTCCTGTTTGAGTCCCTGCTCATGTCTTCACCTCCTTCTGTTCTTTCTACAAGCGAGTCCTGCTGTTTGTCCCTCATGCCAATGCTGGGCTGGACTTCCTGACCAGGAAGCTGCCGAGAACGGGGGCGCCACTCATCACCAGGACGAGGCAGACGCCACTTCCTGGTTTAGGCGACATTCATCGGGACTGACTGTGGTACATGTTAAAAACCAATACACACACAAAAACACACAGCAGCAGTCCAAAGTCTTAAAGGTACAATGACTTAAGTGGAAGAGCAGTGGGGGTCCAATCAGGAACAAGTAGGACCGCTTTAACCGCTTTCCTCTCCCAAACAGGAAAATGGCTTTCCGGGATGGGCCAATCAGTGCGACTCCAGCGTGACTTGGGAGGACCCACCAATGGAGGGCGCTCTCCCCTCCTCCAAGCAGGAAGGCGCCCACGGTGAAGAGGAGGAGGAAGACACTATTAGACCTGGCGCTGGCCTGTAAGTGGGCCACAAGAACCTGATGCAGTCACCATGGCAACCAGCCTCACACGGATATGAATTACCGGACTGACTTTCTTTCCTGGGAACGTCGGAGAACGAATGATACCACTAAAGTCAATTAGATCAATGACTCCCTTCCAAATCACAACATTCCGTGTCCACCTCAACGTTTCAGATGGTGAAGGTGAAGATGACACCTGAACATAACGTAGCATGTTTGGGGTTAGATGAGGGAGGACGCTAGGACCACAAAACCAAATCATTTTCCCGAAGTCTGGGAGTCATGCTAGAGGCTTTCTTTGCCTTTCCACGTCATTTTAGCAATTCCTTATTGGAGTCCCCACCCGCGGCCATCTTTGTGGAGTTTGCATGTTCCTCCCGTGCATGCGTGGATTTTCTCCGGGTACTCCGGTTTCCTCCCACATTCCAAAAACATGCTAGGTTAATTAGCCACTCCAAATTGTCCATAGGTATGAATGTGAGTGTGAATGGTTGTTTGTCTATATGTGCCCTGGGATTGGCTGGCCACCCGTGCAGGGTGGACCCCGCCTCTCGCCCCAAGACAGCTGGGATAGGCTCCAGCACACGCTGCAACCCTCGCGAGGATAAGCGGTAGAAAATGAATGAATGAATGAGTTATTGGAGTCATTGATGAGATGTATGGCTGATTCTGATTATGGATGATCTCAATCCCGTGACCTATGACCTCGGGCCCTATGAGGCATGGAATGTGAGCTCTGGCTTTTGGGGTCATAAATCCAATTTGAACTAAAGCTGTGTCTTCTATTCTCCAACGTCTTAATATTTGAATTTAATTGAGAATACATCTTTTAAAACAGCCACTACTGCTCCCTAAGTGGTATACAGGTACTACATAACAGTATGGGAGTAAAAAAAAAAAAAAACACAAACAAACAACAAGCCAAAGAGAAACTGATGGCTAGAAACCAACAAAAGCAGTCAATTAAAAAATATTCCGTCCAATGTATAAACTGTTCCGAAATAGTCCAAGCAGGATGTCATCAAACAATAGCCAAGTGTTTGTCTGGTTTGGGGGTTAGTAAGGTTTGGTATTTATGGACATACGGTCTACTACATCTTGGGGACATCTATACGTCGCCCTTCAGAGGACTACGTTTAAGGTAAATAAACCTACACATCATTTACAAAGAGATCGAATAGGACTATCTATAAAGTATTTTTATCTTTTGTATTTTTTTTCAGCATACAAAAATAAAAAAGTACTGGGCTTCAAATTGAGCCTTGAGGCATCCCATACATGAATGGGGATTTCTCATAAGAGAAAGGTATGAGATTGATGGGATTGGAACCATTTTAGGACTGTGCCTTTGAACCCGGCACACAACTCAAGATCAGATTTTCATATTTGATGTCAACAGTAATTAATCAATTAATAATTAATCGATTATCCAATCAAGCAACAGCTATTCTGGTATTCAAGGGTTTTGTTTATTTGAAAAATTAGCTTAGATGAGCTACGGCTACAGCTTTTTGTAAGGAATTGTGACTTGAATGTATTGATATGAAACATTTATAAGTGCAAGTGGATAATAGTTGCCAGTTGTCCTAAATAATCAAAGAAACAAGTCAGATTGTGATGTTATTATTAATAGAATATGATATAGAATATACTGGCAGCCATGCTGATGCTTCAGTTATTCATCCGGACTAAAGAAGACTCTGCAGGACTACAGTGATTGGCGCCGTTTTAATGATGGAGAATGGATCGTTTCATGGTTCGTTTCATGGTTCGTTTCATGGTTCGTTTCATGTCGTGCACGTCAACATCGTGGCGTCAAAAAGACAACACGAACTGGCCTTCCGGTGGAGCGGCAGCGGGCTAGCGGCTCCTTCCGATCGAACGGGGCCGAAAAAGAGAGCGCAAGCGGCGGCGAGACGATCGTACTTACTTTCCGAGGCCATGGCTGCGGTTCCCCCTCACACCGTCAGCCGGACAGAGAGCTGCATCCGCGGCCTGGCATCTCCGCCTCCTCGCGTCCTGTACACCCGGAAGTGTGCGGTGATGCGTTCAACGACTGTAGGAAAGAGAGACTGCAGTGACGCCAGGACATGGGCTCTACGTTAAAAACGTTTTGACTCCCCTTTTAATGTGTATTCATTTTTAAATATTTAAGTCAGAACATGAAATATCAGAAATGCTAATGGTAGCACCATTAAGACGAAACACACAAACAGCACGTTCACATTTGTACTTAGCTGTACAAATGGGTTGCTAACCATTTAGTCCAGGTGAGTGACGTAAAGCAGGGGTCTCCAAAGAGCGGCCCGTGTTGTTTTTATTGATCCATGACACACCTACTAAAAATTAACACGTTTTATGAGGCTCTACATTGTATCATTATATAATGCTGTACCTATGAGGTTGCTAAAAAAAATTATTTAGAATATAGTTTTAAAAGAATAAAAAAAAAATAAAAAAAATCTATACATATAAAAATAATATATACAATATTTATAAATATTAAGTATGTAAATAAAATATTGCGGAAGTATGTGCATTAAAGGAGCAAATCTTACCTTGGGGAGAAGCAAAGGCCCGATGATGAAGTACTGAAGTGCACAAAATGTTTTTATCTTTCTTAAAAGTTTATTGCTGATGCTATGCTGAAACGTTTAAATGCTGCAGTTAAAACAGACCTGTCAACCTTTATGACCGCCCCCCCCCGATTGGTTTCTTTGTTAAAAGGCTAATAAATGTACATTTAAAAACAAATCTTTGTGTCAGTATAAACATTTGAGCTTTTTAAAAGTCGTGGTCATGTACTAGCATTGGTCCGCCGTGCTTTTATAGCGTCTTCACCAGCCAACAATGGTAATTAAAGAGAGATGGGGAGTGTAATAGCAGCTGGAACTGATAAGATGCGTGACAACAGTCACTTTATTTAAAACGTTGATCCAAAATTGTAGGAGAAATTGTAGGAGTGGCACCTCCAAAGAGGTGCACGCCACGCACCTCTTTGGAGGTGCACGCCACGCCACGCTACGCCAGAGAGTTGGCTGTGGGTAAAATCTATATGGGGACAGCAGTGAAGCGTATTGAAACGTATTCAAGGGTCAACGTGCATGCAAAGTACAAAAATGCATAAATGTTGGCAGGTCTGCAGTTAACCTTGTTAATTGCATGAACTACTAATGTACAATCACGGTAAAATAAACGCCAGACAATTCGGGAGGCGACTGTATGATGGGTGCGCTTTAACAACGTAGTCCTCATCCCCACGAGTCTTCACGAGGGTTTTTTTTCTGAAACGAGGCCAAAGAAAAAGCGAGGTAAGAAATGAAAAGTGTTGCAGCGCGGCGATGACAATGATACCTTCAGGGACATGGTCCAGCGCTGTGAGCCGATTGCTGTGAGTCGTTTTGGTCGCTTCTTTCCACACGTCACCTGACCGATGACAAGATGTTCCTCGGGGAGGTCAGCATACATACAGGTCAAAGGTACAACTAGGGATGCTCCTATTTATGCCGCCGATTCCGAAATCGATCATCCGTGAGTGAGATCGCCCGATACCGATCGCACGTATCCTACAAGCAACACTGGCTTGCCACAGACTGTGCAGTCCGTCGTACTGTAATCTCTGAAAAAGTCTGCAAGCCCGCAAGTTTGAGACCCCAGATTTAATTTTATTTACCGAGCAGATCTCCCTAGACTGAACATAGACCAGCAATGGACTTTATGCTACCCACTTGTGACAAAATCAGGTTCCAAACTAACAGCATTGCTTGTTTGTTTTAATGGAGACCTATTACTCTAATTTTCGGACCATTGTGTTGAGTTCTGGACTCCTATAGAGCAGCTACACACAATAACCCGAACAGAAAGCTTTCCAGATCTTCCAGGCTCTCTGCCTCTTCCTGCAGTTTTTCATTGCATTTCCTGCCTCCCGCCCAAACAATCCCACCCCCAGCACTCCCGGGGACTTCCAGACAGCTGCCAAAGCCCTTTTTGTCCACAAAGTTAGGACTGCTCTTCTGACTCTTCAACAAGGCCGAGTATCGTTGGAAGGGCGTCGCGTACCGATCGACTTACGCCGATAAAAACTGAGCAATATTGATGGGCGGCCGATCGATCAGAGCATCCCTAGTTACAAGAAGGTTCAAGTACCTGAGATGTGAATGTTCTCATTGGTTCTGGCTTTGAGTGACTGCTTGCTCGTCTTGGCGGGGCCAGCCTTGATGTCCACATCCACCTTCACTCGGCGATGACGTCGAGACTTGAACACCTGACCAGGGTTTGTTTTTAAATTAAAAGACATTTACATTGAACATAGAAACTAAAATCCTTTCGGAGGCGGCGGGGAACAAACCGCTGCAGCTTTTCTGTACGCTTTAGACTTGATGGAGGTCAGAAGTTCAGCTCTTCTGGAGCACTGAAGAGATAAGATAAGATAAGATATACCTTTATTCGTCCCTCAGTGGGGAAATTTGCATTGCACAGCAGCAAGAGAACAGAATCAGTTAAGCAGTACAAAAATACAAAAAATACACAATATAAAAATAAACAATATAAACAACCCAAGTATTAACAAATCAACAATTTTACCCAGAGTTATATACAAATACAGTTTGCACATAATATGTAATATGAAATGAAATATATGACCTGTATATACACTATGAGATCTTGCTAGTGAGTTAATATGAGGCATTATATGTAGAAATACTTCACTTAGAACTTAATATATTGCACTTAGAGCCTTAATATTGCACATGAACACAACACAAGTAAAATACTCTGACGCATTGGTACAGTGGAACCTCGGTTTTGGTCATTAAAACAGTTCCAAAAGGTCTGACAAAAACTGAATCGAAATTTTAACACGAATTTGAGAGAATTATTATAATTTTACATGTACAAAACAAAGCATAATACAGTAAACCTCGGATATATCGGAAATTCGCTCACAACGGACAGATAAAAAAGAACCGATTTTTCTGTAATGCATTTCCAATAAAAATTCATTGCATATATCGGATTTTTTATAACGGATTTCGCCTATTTCGGACAAAATCTCCAGTCCCGTTCCAATGCATTTCCATGAAATTTCCCTCGCACATATCGGATGGCCGCATCGTGGCGCTCCGATTCGCCGAATCGTGACATTTGCCCAGTCCAGGTACATTGGAAACATAGTCAAGGAAGTGCCTTTTTATAACGGATAAAATCCGATTTACGCATATACCGGATATAAATCCGATATATGCGTAAAATGGACATTTTCCGGTATACGCATATAACGGATTTCGCTTATATCGGACAAAACCAGTGGGAACAATTGAATCCGATATATCAGAGGTTTACTGTACCAACAAAATGGATACATGAACATTAACTTGACTATCTGTTCATGTGTCTCCCTTAAAGCGTTCCCCGTGCAACCCATGTTAATTAAGAAACAATCCTATTGTAGCAGACACTTCCGTCATACAAATGTATATAATATGCAGTGCGATGCCATTAAAAATAGAAGTTGTGTTGCTCACCTCTGCCTGTGAAGATGCTCCATCCCTGACGACCTCTTCGTCACTCTCACCCTGCCAAAACATGCTAGCATTGAGCGTCATCCAAGAACATGATGTTGCTGGCATGAAAGAACCTGTTTCTTCCTCTTCTGCCACAAGTGGAAGGTCATGACGGATCCTCTGAGCTGCGGGATGAGATTTTTATGGATCAAGTTGATTCCCAAGTCGGCCTGCTGCTCTTCAGAGTACATGGACGTCTTGATCTTCCCGTAGAGCTCATGGACGTTGGACAGCTCCTGCAAAGACACCACAGCGACGTCACGCGTCTACCTCATTAGCATGACCAAGAGTAGACCTTTGCCTTGCGCCCACCTCCAGGAGCTCGTTGTCGATGAGCTCTTGTGGGCCGCACGCTCGCGCCACAAACTTGTTATACAGCTGCGACTTTTCCTCCACTTTGATCTTGTTAAAAGTCAGCTGCAGAAGCACAAACATCATCGACTTGTCAGAACACAGGACATCAGCTCACAGCAGAAGAACTGGATGAGGACACTAACCAAGGTGGGCATGGCGGTGAAGTAGAAAGCTTTTTGGAACATGAGCTGGTGAAGGATGAAAACGGTGTCGAAATGCTGAGCTCCTACGGCGTCCTTCTCAAAGGTCTGAATGTCCACCCAGTCCTTCAGCGAAATACGGATCTGCAGCCACACACATGGTCACTTAACATCACATTCTTGTCCTTAACTTTCCGTCTTCCTCACGCTGACCCCGACGCGTGGCGAGGCTGTCTGGCAGTGGAAGAGACAGTACAGCAGGTAAAGTCCTCCCACTCGGATCTGGAAGCTGAAAGGTGGCAAAAAGTAGACGTAGGCTGTGTCCAACACCAGACGACTGAAGGCTCGCTTCTCATGACCCAAAGTACCACTGAAACACAACAATAAAATGACAGTACATCTTAAACCGGGAACAGTATTTCATATTTGTATTATGTGTGTATAATCCATAATACCATCCGATGATATATGTAAATGTGTAAGTAGTTGAGAGACAAATATTCCTGTTTTAAATTGTACAAAGTTTCACCTTTGAGTGTAAACTTACTAGAATATCTGCTCAAATTTCATTTCCCTCCAGATTTGGGAGAAAATCTCAAAGCGGACTGACTCCGATTGTTGGAAGCGACGAAGCAGCTCCTCGCAGTCACACTTGACTTGTTTGCTGTAGGAATTCATCTTCGCCGGGGCTTCGAAAGTCCAGAAAGCTTTTAAATGTAACGTCAAAGTATCAATATTCGCTAACCGCAGCTACATGTTCATTTATTTGAACGTGAAATCATTTTGCTGGTACAGTGTTTGTGCGGTTACATCGGCCTTCACGATGTAAACACATGCGGCTGTCCCTTTTCTGTGACGTCATCAACATGCGCATAACATTGGCGACAGTTCGAAGCGGTTGTTTGTTTAATCATTGCAAAAAAAACATTCTACTTAGTTTTTTTATTATTATTTTCATCATTTTGTTCGGTTTTCTTTTCCGAAGACAAAAACAACAGTTATCTGGATTAATGAGTGATATTCGAATACACTTGCAGTAACACGTTCAAACAAAGAGGGCAGTAGTGAATCGGAGTGGTTGATTGGCTTCCAGATTCCCCACAAAGAAGAAGAATTCCACACTCCTGTTCAGAAGGTGGCGGTAATGCGCACCTAAAAGCTGCTTGCCACCCGTCAATCAATAATAAAAGGCGAAGAAGAAGAATTACGAGGAAGTAATTACGGAAGTAAACAATGTTTGGCTGACGTGGAGCTGAACTATTGACTTGACTGACAGGCTCGACGGTGATTTATTTAACAATTACTTGACATTTTATCCCGTTAAATACAAGAAATAAACGCATAAAGTCGAAAGATCGCTTCTGTCGTCGAACGACGCCTCTCATCACATTAAAATGGCGACAGCAGCGGATGCCAGTCCGTCGTTCGCAGGGCTGTCTGATATCTCCATCCCGGAGGATACCCCCGTCGAAGGAGACATCACCGTCCCCGTGGACTCCTCCAGGCGGGAGGACGACGAGTTCTCGACGTTGGACGAGCCGGTGAAGGAGACCATCCTGCGGGATCTACGCGCGGTGGGAAAGAAGTTCATTCACGTCCTGTACCCGAAGCAGAACTCGGAGCTGCTGCAGGACTGGGACCTGTGGGGGCCCCTGCTACTGTGCGTCACCCTAGCTCTGCTCCTGCAGGGCGGCGCGGCCAAGAACGGCAGCCAGGGTGGGCCACAGTTTGCCGAGGTACGGTCATTGTTGTGCTTTTATGGGTTAGTGTTGTTCCATTTGGTCTTCGTGTCATCGTGGAAAAAGGTTGCACTTTTGTTGTCAGCAAACCATTTAAAATGTTTCTGTCTCTCCTACAGGTCTTTGTCATCATCTGGTTTGGTTCCATCATCATCACTCTTAACTCCAAGCTGCTGGGTGGGACCATCTCCTTCTTCCAGAGCCTGTGTGTGCTGGGGTACTGCATCATGCCCCTGACCGTTGCCATGGTCGTGTGCCGGGTGGTCCTGTTCAGTCTCACGGGCAAAGTGAGCTTTGCCGTGAGACTGGCGGTGGTCGTTGCGTCCTTCGGCTGGTCCACCTTCGCCTCCACAGCGTTCCTTGCCGGGAGCCAGCCTCCCAACCGCAAGGGGCTGGTCGTGTATCCGGTGTTCCTCTTCTACTTTGTGATCGGCTGGATGATCCTGACCTTCTCGCCATAACAATAGAACAGGAGTGGAACGTTACGTTGCGTGGAGCGAGCAATAATGAACTGAATGAACTGAATTAAGGACCTCCTCTGGGGTTTGATGCTCTCCATCATGTCAGAATGAAGTAGAAAAGTGGATTAGTAACTTCAAATGTATCCTGCATCTTTAATAACTCTTCCTGGGATGTGTGAAAAGCATTTTGTGAACATCCGGTGAAAACGCACCGAGTACACAAATGCCAAATATCTACTGGAACACGAGAGTTTCAGAAGAAAATGTGCTGCATTTCTCTACAAATACAGTGCACGTCAGATGCTATAAAATATGCGCTTAAATGATTTGGGGACTTGCGTTACACCAGCTAATATTCTGGAAACTTTAGTCAAAGTTTGTGTATAGAAGCAAAGTCACAAAATGCAATACATACTCATGTAAACATGAGGACTTATTAAGTTGACATCGGAAAACTTGAGACAGAAGCTTGCTGAGCCGATTTATCATCGATGGTCAGCTCTTTTTTTTCTCCACTTTTACAAATATAACATGTTTTTGTTGAAATATTTGCTAATTAAAATGTACTTATACAAATGACTTGGCTCCACTCGACGAGAGTCTCTCTGCGTTTTTGAACTTCTTCCGCTTATCGATGGACTATCTTAGTAAAACTGAGCGAACGATATCCACATGTGAGAACAGCATTTTCGTTCGGACTTTACACAACTTCTGACAACTAATAATAATCAAAAAGTACTGCCTTTTCACCTGTATGGGAGGTGAAGCACTGAAGAAGAAGCACTTGCCCATCACACACACACCACCCTTTCCACACACAGCTGCAGATAACTGCTGGAGAAGAGCTTACGATGTTGGGTTAAAAAATCCTGAAATTTGGGTCACCACTTGTCATTGAGTTGTGATGGTGACGAACCACTCTATGAAACAAACAAACACTGGTGCAAAAAAATGATTCACTTGAGTATGACGTCATCAACGGAGGCCAGGCAAATACAAAATGAGTACATGGTAGCTATAATGAGTTTATTTCGCAGAAGTGTGGAATTTAGTTCATTCTGTTGGTATTTTTCCGTTAACACCAGCAGTAAACTGGAATGACTGCTATTACGCAGTCAACCAGAGGGGGCAGCAGTGAGCTGTTGTCGGTAGTTGACTTCTGGACTCCCCACGAGGAAGAATTCGGAGGCGGAAGTACGCAGTGTTCGGCTGCCTTGGATCTGAATTCAGACGGGACAGATAGGGTCTCTGGTCATCAATTTATAAATTACGGGACCTTTTTTTTGCCATTAAATACAACAATAATATGTTTAAATCCACCACAAAGCTTTTGTCGTTGATCCGACGTCTGCCACGAGATAAAATGGCGACATATGCGGAGGCTAGCCGGCTATGGTTTGATGTTTCTAATTCCGTTCTTTGTAGTATTACCGTTGCTGGGGTCCTATTTTATTAGTAATGTTCCTAAATTGTCTTGATATGTTTTGACTGTTGTTGACGTCAATAAATTAAAATAAAACACTGAAGCGATTCTCTTAAGCTTTTGACGTTTTAATTGTACGAGAGCGACCGAGCGAGTTTTGCGTGAAGGTAAAAACTTTAGGTCGTTGTATAAAATAATGTTTTGGTTAGTCTGATAAGAACACTCGTAGAAGAGAAGGCAAAACGAAATGTAACAATTAAAAGTAGCGGGTAGAATGCATGCCCATACAGCTGGCAGGCATGCCCTCCACCAGGGAGCCGAGGAAGACCCCCCAGGGTGTTTATACGGTTGTAGGCGGGGAGGTAGTCCGTAACGACCACACACAACACAGGTGAGAAAACACACAAAAAAACTCCCACCAAAATTGATGACTTGAGGTCCACAGCCGACACGCCAGAAGATTAGCGTTGGCCAGCCAGCATCATCCACGCCGCTGAGCAGCGACTGACCCGAGGAGCAGATGTCGGAGCCGCCGCCGCTGCCTCCGGAGCTCTGGGTGTCCGTGTTCTGTTTCCTGAGCACAGAAGAGAAACACGCCGTCCGCTGCTGCTGCAGGGCCCTCAAGCAGCTGGTGGACCACCCGTACCTGTGGAGAAGACACACCGTGGTGCTGTCGGACCTCCGCCGCTACACGTTCGGCTTCTGGGACACTCTACGCCACCGCAAGCTGACCCGGGTGGCGGTGCGTCACCTGCGGCGGAAAGAATGGCGCCGGCTCGTCAAGTTCCTGCCGTCGCTCACCGCCATCGTGTTCGCGGATGGAGGACGTGTGTACAAGCAGAAGTACCTGGACCATCTACTGCAGTTCTCGGACATCAGGGATCTGGGTGTGCGGGATACCTCCTGGGGTGAGCCCATGCTGGGCCCCGGTCTGAGCGCCCACCTGAGGGATCAGCTGACACATCTGAGCGTGTGCAACGTCCGCCTGACGTGCACCATCAGCTTCGTGAAGGCGGTGTCGGAACTGACCAACCTGCGGTTCCTGCTCTTCCATCAGCAGGGGGAAGGCTACGGCCTGGACAAGGTGCGGCCTGTTCCCCGCAAGGACTTCCACAACATGATGGTCCACCTCAAGAAGCTCACGCATCTCTCATGGGGGATGAGGGGGGAGCCGCGGGAACCTCTGCCCGACGACTACCTGAGCCCCCCGGACCCGCAGCATCCAGGTAAGAACACGCGAGTGAAGACCTCAAGTCAGACGGGGTCTAAGTAGAACCTCCTCCTCAGGATCCCAGTACGGCGGCCCGGCTCTGACCAGCCTGGAGCTGGTGGACTACCCGGAGACCATCCTACCCGAGACGGCCTTGAGGAGCCTGACGTCGCTCAGATCGCTGACGGTGCGCTACAGGTACATTCGAGATGGCGTGGATTGCCGCCTGGCCTCCTGGCTGAGTCCTCTCAAGCATCTGGAGACTCTCAGCATCATTGGTGAGTTTTGGGAATCTGACCTCTGCCAAGGAAGACGAGCATGAAGAGTAAAAGCAGTCATGTGGATGTTTTGTTCACGTAGCATAATGTGCTAAGTCGTATCATCACAACCACGTCCACGTCCTTCCACAGGTGGGAACTCCTTGGCGCTCTACACCACCACCATCCCTGCTAGCGTGACCAGGCTAACGCTGCGTGTGGCCATCACGCTCAAGGACTTGGACTCCATCGCTCCAAAAGTCCTGTCTCTGGAACATCTGGACATCGAGCAAAATCGCTCCAGCGGCAGCCTGTGTCGGCGCATCCCCATGTTGTTCCCTCAGCTCAGGACGCTGCGCATCCGGTGAGTCCGCGCCTCCTTATATTTAACGTGTTCCCATCACACGTTCTCTCACCTTGCAGGTTCTTCCGACGAGAACCGGAGAAAGACCTGCTGAGCCTCCACCGGCTGCGACACCTGGAGCGTCTGGAGCTGCTGGTGGAGCGCTCCTTCATCCTGAGGGACTACCTGAACGGACACCCGTGGCCCAGCCCCTGCGTCCAGGAGCTCATCAACCAGCTGCGAGAGCTGTCGGCCAACAGGATCACCGTCATCACGACCATGCGCCAGAGAAACCCCCTGAGGGAGTGCAACTGTGTTTGGGAGGGAGACCGATGATCACCAGGAGAACTTTCAACTTTCCCATTGATCAAGGAGCGACAGGACGTTTCCCATAGAATCATCTTGTCATGGCTGCTCCTCATTTCAATCCTGATATGTTTCATTAGATGAAATTAATTGAACTTAATTTAGTTGACGAGACGTTTGTGACTACCTGATAGATGAAGATGACTTAAGTCGTGACTTGTAGACGTTGCTTTTGCACTGCTGGCCAAAAAGGGACATTAACTGATAGGAACCATTGTTGATGTGTCAGCAACACTTTATTTACATGTCCTTAAAGGGCCATTAAAGATAACTTTAATTGGAATCATTTCATATGGTGTCAATAATTCAACTCGGGCTGCAACTATTGAATATTTTAGTCATCGCATATTCGAGATTAATCAAGTCATCCGACTCAACTTTTGCTTGTTTAGACGATTCACTTAGGCATATTTTTAAATTGATATTTAACATACGTAGGACCCATCGCTATTCATCCACCATGCTCACTGGGCACGTCTTGGGATGCTATTAATTAGCTTTACAGCTTGCTACACTATATGGTGCTTTGTGGATACATGGATATGATTTATGACTCATTCATTTTCTACCGCTTATCCTCACGAGGGTCGCAGGGGGTGCTGGAGCCTATCCCAGCTGTCTTCTTGGGGTGAGAGGCGGGGTCCACCCTGGACTGGTGGCCAGCCAATCCCAGGGCACATATAGACAAACAACCATTCACACTCACATTCATACCTATGGACAATTTGGAGTGGCTAATTAACCTAGCATGTTTTTGGAATGTGGGAGGAAACCGGAGTACCCGGAGAAAACCCACGCATGCACGGGGAGAACATGCAAATTCCATACAGAAATGGCAGAGGGTGGAATCGAACTCGGGTTTCCTAGCTGCGAGACCTGCATGTGAACGACACCGTACAGCCCACATTTTAATTATGTATTATTTATTTAGAAAAAAATCTTATTTATTTTTGGTTACTTATTTTGACTCCTCAAAGCAAAAAAAATGAGGTACTCAACTAGTTCCTTAGTTCGTGGGCCAAAATTGTGCATATTTAAGCAAATTGTACATATTTCCGTCCTAAATGAAGCACACAAAGGACTACAGTACAAGTACATGGTCAGGCAAAATGATGTGACACATTTGTAGGTTAAATAAAAGGCAAATAAAGTAAAACAACATGACTATAATGCCATTCTGTTTCATGATGGTTTAAAATTTTAATCAGTTGATTTTAGTTCCAATGCAGATCCAGCAGCTCTGATTGGTTGGTACCCCATAACAAGATGGCGTTTGGAGCTGCTACGGGATCATGTCTACCAAGATTGAAATGCAAACGGAACGCTGGTTGTGTTGCAGTTACAGATTCGTTTGTTGGGATAAACGTTTCCACGATGAAAGCGCCATGCTCACCGCTCCAATTCTTGGCAGCGACTCAAAAATTAATTTTTAAAAAATGGCATTATATGTACTTTTCGAAAATAAAAACGCTTTTTTGTTTCTTTACTTTATTTTCCTTTTATTTAACCTACAAATGTGTCATTTGCCTGACGCCGTATAAGGCATTCAGAAAACATCGGTTGTGATGCGTAGGACGCTAACATATGTCTATATAGTGTTTTTATGATGTCTAATACATCGGGTAATAGTGTAAAGATGACTACGGGGTAATATTTCATATCTGAAGGGCCTGGGTAGAGCGTATGGAGACCATGTGTCCTCGCCAGCTTGGTCCAATGGTACACGGAGTGTTACAATTTGGAGCTGAGGTGTCTAAAAGGGTTTCAAAAGGTCCCTTTAAGGTTTTAAGGAGGTTGTCTATGAAAGTTAATGCAAATATTTCATTTATTTAATCTTACTTTGTGAATATTTACGCACCATTGCCAGGTCTGGAACCGATTCGGGTTTTATCTTCATCAGAGGACAAACACCCAGGCCTCATTTGGAGCGATAATTCTCCTTGAATTAACTCCACACACATCTCGGCTTTTCAGAAGTCCATCAGATGCGTGTAAGGCCCGTTGGTGTCCAGCTTCAGGACCTGTCTGTTCCCGTAGGTTCCGTGTTTGACTGTCACGTTGTTGGACGACACAGCCGCCAGTTCCTGCTCACAAAGAGAAACAAAAGCGCCGTAGAGCCGCAGTCCGTCCTCTTTGCCGATGTTGTTGTGGTACTGCATGGCTTTGCCTTTGGCTTTGCCCCCCAATGTGGCCTGAGGGACCACCAGCACGCTGCCGGGGAGCTCCAGCACCGACACCATCTTCCCGGAGTCTGACTCGCACAGCCGCAAGTTCAACAGCGTGGAAACTAAACAAGACACAACAGACCACTTTGACACGGAATCCCCATGACGCAAACGTCGTGGGGATGTCACTCACCCATCTTGGGCAGGATGTCGTCTGTTGCTCCTTTGAAGAAACAGACGTAGATCACCATTCCTCTTTCGACCTGCCAGCACAAACATATAAATGTTATCTGCTTTATACTGATACTTATGTATTTGGTCATCGTTTTGTTTAACGTTTCTCACCTGAACCCATTGGGCCTCTGAATGCTCCCCGGCCGGGGTCACCTGCAGCCGGGCTTGCAGACACTGCTGAAGCACAGTGCGGGCCACCGGCATGGAACCGCAGCTTCTGTCACTCATTCCGGTCACAAACAAGGCTCGGTCGACGATTCAGAGACTGTCTTACTGACCATTCAAGAAAAACACACATAAAATATACTTTTTAAACAAAGAAACGTCTTGCAAAAAAGTGAACTGTCGAAGGAGTCCCTTCACTTGGTTTACACTTCCTGGTTACGTCATCAGCAGCTCGTCTACATATGTAATTACCACTCGGAATTACTGCTAACAATAATATTAACTGTTTTAAAAATGTCCTTAATACAGCCAAAACATTCTCACTTCACAAAACATCAACAACAATAAAAAACAAACACTTTTCGCTATCAACGCTGCGTCCTAATGCGCAATGTTGACGCGCCTCAAGTTAGCAATCGAGCAGCTTGTAGACTGCAAAGATGGCGCACTTCACATACAGCAGACTGTCTTGTTTAATGTACGTAAACAAATCCTCGGTTTTATGGAATCGACCGGAAATAAAGCCCGCGTCGGCACTGGGGGGACAGTTTATACGCTTCCAGGTAAGTCATACGTACATTTCCACGGACAACGTTCACTTTGTGGCAGGCTAGCTTAGCAGTCGCTGCGGAAACCGGAAGTCGCGCGTGTGTACGTCCGTAACATGCATTAAAATCCACGTACGTTTAAGACCAACATTGATTTAGTATTAAATTTCATATGAAATGCTTTCTATTTTACCTTCGTCCCGTTAAAGTGCTTTGACACTTCTGAATATTAGCTTTTAATCAGAAAAAAAGCGGAAGTGACTGTTGTTTTTGACTGAACTTGACAACCGGACCGCATTACAACACAAGTTGACGTAGAGTTCCACTATCATGACGTGTTTCCACTTTATTTGATCTAATGTCGTTGTTGGCCAGAGGTCTGTGGACGGCAAGGCCTTACAAGAAAGACAGAAGCAGCAGATGGCCCGAGGTCTTCCCAAACAGAAGCCCATCTCGGGGGTCAAGCAGGTTGTTGTGGTTGCTTCCGGTAAAGGCGGCGTGGGCAAGTCCACCACGGCAGGTAGCAGCTTCCTGGTAAATAGTTATAGTTTGATGAGTTGAAATGTATTTAATTGTGTCTGTGCAGTGAACCTGGCACTGGGATTGATGGCCAATGATCCGGTAAGGAATATTCCCAGGTGGCTTCTTCGCTTTTCTTTTTTAATCCCGCTTCTTCCTGTCAGTCGAAGACGGTCGGTCTGCTGGATGCTGACGTGTACGGCCCGTCCATTCCTAAACTGATGAACCTGAAAGGAAACCCGGAACTGACGGACAGTACGTTTCCCTGCTAGGCTGTGACATCTCCAATACGTCCTCATTCGAACGTCTCAGAAGTCGGCCATTTTCTTCCAGGCAATCGGATGCTGCCGCTGACCAACTACGGAATACCTTGGTGAGTCCGAACATCCTCTTCCAGAGCCGTGAGCGCTAACCTCCACCGCGTGTCCTCAGCATGTCCATGGGCTTCCTGGTGGAGGACGTGGCCCCCATCGTGTGGCGGGGCCTCATGGTGATGCAGGCCATCGACAGGCTGCTCAGACAGGTTCCGATATTTCCCTCCTGCTTTTTCACAGCGCGCTGCTGGACTGAGTGTGTTCAAGTGTGTGTGCGTGTGAAGGTGGAGTGGGGCTCCTTGGACTTCCTGGTCATCGACATGCCGCCTGGGACAGGTGACGTCCAGCTGTCAATCTCCCAGAACATCCCAGTCGCAGGTGAATGTGCGTCCGAGGCTTGACGTGTTCCCAGCCTGATTAGGGGGGGGTAAACGCTTTAAGAGGCGGGGCTTGTGACTTGCTAGCTGGGAAGTGTCTGATTGGTTGTCCATGTGCAGGTGCGGTCATCGTGTCCACGCCGCAGGACATCGCTCTGCTGGACGCTCGTCGAGGAGCTGAGATGTTCAAGAAAGTTCACGTCCCGGTCAGCACGGAGTTCATTCCTATCAACACACTTCTGCCACCTTGTGGCCGTTTTTATGGCTTAAAAATACTGTAAAATGACATCCGTTAGGACCAAGAACCTTTTGGTACTGAAAGAATTCTTGTGTTGTGTCTTTGTGGCTGAAGGTTCTTGGTCTGGTGCAGAACATGAGCGTCTTCCAGTGCCCCAAATGCAACCATCAGACTCACATCTTCGGATCGGATGGAGCCCGCCAGCTGGCAGACACGCTGGGAGTCAAACTATTAGGTGAGACACCTTGAAATATCTGGAGAGACGCCACCGGGACAACAGAGGATTGATTTGTTGATGAAGATCTGTGTCCTAAGTATTACACAACGTAACATTTTGGATGTCTCTACCCAGGGGCGTCACTTGGGTCTGAGGACAGGGGGGGCTTAGCCCCCTGGAGATGCACAGGATATGAATGAATGTAGGAGACATTCCAAAAAATCCAAAAACCAAACAAGGAAGAAGAAGCGGGATATAAGTTTCCCACTTTTGGACAGATTTGATAGAGATACTCAATAGTTTTAGGCCACCATTAAATGTACACAAAATATTAAATTATTTAGGGTCACCATCAAAAAAAAAAAAAAATTAATAACAAAAAAATCAGTAAAAATATCAAATTATTTAGGGTCACCATTAAATTTAAAAAATTAATAACAAAAAATTAATAAAAAATATCAAATTATTTAGTCACCATCAAATTAAAAAAATAATTTTAAAAATCAGTAAAAAATATCAAATGATTTAGGGTCACCATCAAATAAAAAAAAATCTGTAAAAAAATATCAAATTATTTAGGGTCACCATCAAATTGAAAAAATTAATAACAAAAAATATCAATAAAAAATATCAAATTATTTAGTCACCATCAAATTTAAAAAAATAATTTAAAAAATCAATAAAAAATATCAAATTATTTAGGGTCACCATCAAATAAAAAAATCTATAAAAAAATCAATAAAAAATATCAAATTATTTAGGGTCACCATCAAATAAAAAAATCTATAAAAAATATCAAATTATTTAGGGTCACCATCAAATTGAAAAAAATAATAACAAAAAATATCAATAAAAAATATCAAATTATTTAGTCACCATCAAATTTAAAAAAAATAATTTAAAAAATCAATAAAAAATATCAAATTATTTAGGGTCACCATCAAATAAAAAAATCTATAAAAAAATCTATAAAAAATATCAAATTATTTAGGGTCACCATCAAATAAAAAAATCTATAAAAAATATCAAATTATTTAGGGTCACCATCAAATTAAAAGATCAATAAAAAATATCAAATTATTTAGGTTCACCAACAAATTATTAATTATAATTAATTAAAATAGGTCTAATGACGCCACTGTCTCTACCTTAGGAGACATCCCTCTCCACATGAACATCAGAGAGATGTCAGACAGAGGACAGCCGGTGGTCATCTCGTCTCCCAGCAGCCCTGAGGTCCAACTTATCACCTTTCCTTCTTCATGTGATGATTAGAGGCTGTGAGGACTAACTCTTTGATTGCTGTGTGTGTGTGTGTGTGTGTGTGTGTGTGTGTGTGTGTGTGTGCGCAGGCGGAGGCGTACAGGAAGGTGGCATCTGCCGTCGTCCAAAGACTGACGGAGGTCAACACTTGACAGGAAGTCAGCCTGGCAGACTTCTGAGACTGAAATAAGCACTGATTCTTTCCTCTGTTCGTTCCACTGAAAACATTCTGTCAGTATTGTCATATTTAATAAAGTTATTTATCAAAGTGTTTGGTCTGTTGTGTTTTCTGCTGAAAGTTCCCATGTTGTCACCAGCGTAGGCCAAATAATTAAGCCTCATTTCTAACGAGAACAGACTTTATTGTTACATTTATCATTTGTCTAGTGTTGGCTGTATAGTGGTTAGCATTGCTGCCTTCCCATCAATTGACCGTAGGTTCGATTCCCCTCCAACGCAAGCTTTTTTTGAGAAGCATAGTCCAAGGAAAAAGTTAGATTCTCCAGACGGCATCGGAGGAGGTCGCAGTTGCATCAGCAAACACTAGAGGTCGCCAAGGGACTTCAGTTGGCTTCTATGGCGGCGGCCCGCATCTCTTAGGGGAAATTCAATATCCGGTTATAAAAGAGTACATCACAGACCTTAAGACGTTCAATAATTAGATTGCTTCAATCAAATTAAGACCTTGCAAAAATGCAACGCCATCAAGTCTTAGCTTCCTGCATTCACACGGCGCCAGCATTTATCCAAGAAAGTGACAGATCCATGTCTGTCTGGCAGCATTGGGGGAAGTTATGTACAGCAGGGAGTGTCAACCTGTGGGTGGCGACCTCTAAACGTGCTTTGTGGGTCTTTTTCTGTACAAAAACACAAAAAAATCATACAAAAATGATCTTGCTCTTTAACTCACCACTGGTCACCACTGCAGCATACATTTCACTTTTGCATCTGATAGCAGGTCACTGTGGTGCATTCAAAGACCATCTAATAAAGTGTATCATGTAACGATTGCAGAAAAACATCATAAATGAAATGAAGACGTGAAAATGTAAATATTATGCACTTTCTGATCACGGAATATGCTTCCGTGTTATCCTGGGGAGACTGGCGTGTGGAGGTCTAAGTTCCACAATAAAGGTACTATAATTTCCGGTGTATTAACTGCTACTTTTGTCTTTTCTTTAAACTTTGACCCTGTGGATCAACATCACGACCTGACTCATGGTGTCATTTTACAAAAAAAAAAAAAACGCTAAAGTCATCACACAGCAACTTAACACTCAAAAAGGATACCTAAGAAATATAAAAACATGAAAAAAAATTCTTTACAACTTTTCCCATAATGTATTGTATTTGAGCAAAGCATTCATGGGTGCTGCAATGACATCAGCCTCCATCTGGTGGGGGGTCATGGTGTCCATGCGCTGTTACAAAAAGATCTGTGAGGAGAAGAGGAAGTTATCCTTCCAGACTAGCCCTGGACAATAAACGGCAGAATGAAATCCCATTCAACCTGTCTCTCCCTGCCTTGCAACGCCCCCTTCCAGTGCGCAAGTCAACCACAGGGATAAAAGTAAGGAGTTGAATTTTTGATGACTGTATTTCCTATGCCTTTGGTGTGTTCTACGTGTAGCGTGAGCGACTTAGCCGAGTTGTGACGTACGGTAAAAACACCACAGACGCTTAGTTTTGACACTGGATGCCCTTTCTGACACAACCCTGGCTGGGAATCTAACCTCTGCCCTTTGCCATCAAAGGCAGAAGCACGTGCCATTAAAGCCACAGGGACCCTCTTTTATATAAATAAAATATCTATAAAAACATATCTAAGTCCGCCCTAACACAAGTGGTAGGCACATAGAGGACCTCTTACGCTACAAGCTGGCTCCTATCTGAAGTTCATATTTTCACCATGAGGTCATCCTCCAGCATCCAAAAATAAAAAACACATTAAAATGATTGCGCTGCTTTCAATCTTCTGCCAAATGAGAGTCGTACATGAATAATACAAAACTCAAATGTATTATTGAATCAGGCTAGGCTCAGACTGTTCTGCAACTTGAGACACAAAACCGCAAAGTGGGACAAACGTAGACATGCTCTCGTGAAGGGAGCCAGATCTTCCTTTCAAAGAGTCGTTCAAATGACAGCGGAATCTCGGTTAGCGTCGGTTAAAGTCAAAAACGTACACCAAAATCTCATCTGCATACAAATTTAAACCTTTCCCATAATGCATTGTGTTTGAGAAAAGCAGTCATTGGCGCTTGCCAGGGTGCTGCAATGACGTCAGCCTCCCTCGGAGCTCTGGGCTACTCTGACTCCCTCTGGTGGACAAAGGCAGCAACGCAGCGTCATCCATGCAGTTACACCCCTGATGGAGATGTCATGCAACTTCAGGTGGTAAAATCCAAACTGTCTCTTGAAGGCATCGTGGGCAGTTTGTCATCATTTCAAGGAGCTGTTCAAAAGACCAACGTCACATCGCCACGTCTAAAAACGCAAACTGGCATTTTAAAAGACACGTACGAGCCCGGCGTCCTTGCAACCTGGGTGTTTGTCTTCCCTTTTAATCACGCTTGCTGTGCAATCAGTGCACTTGGAAAAAGCACAAGGACGGACGGAATTGAACACCAACCTTCCTTCATCTCATTTCTCATCATGCTGTGTGCTCTGCCGCTTCACAACAAAGATGATGTTTGTTCACAGATGGCGCCTCCTTTTGTCCCGTGTGTGTTTCCATCGATGCCACTGTGTGTACGTGTGTGTGTGTGTGTACATGTGTGTGTACATGTGTGTGTACATGTGTGTGTGTGTCAGGGTTGATGATTCCCGCCTGAGGCCACGCAACCACACCAGTGTGTCCGAGTGAATAATTGATGGCAACAATCCCTCTCTTCTCCGATTAATAAACATAGCGCTTATTAGCGTTGTGCTACAGCTAATCTGCCACTTTGTATCCGGATTATCCTGCGTGCGGTTCTGTAGGTCCTGACTCAACGGGAACATTAAAGGGGACCCATTTTTCAGCCCTTTGTATTGACTTGTGGACTCCTATAGAGCAGCTACACACAATAACCAGCACACAAAGCTTTATAGATCTTCCGGAATCTGCACCTATTCAGCTGTATTTCTTTGGGACCAACCTCCGCTGTGGTTGGTCAACACTCCCGCCCGCATAGAAACACTTCCTGTTTGTGCTGGCTGACTTTACAGGAGTTGATAAATGGTATAGAAGTTGATAAAAGTTTTTAAAATGTGGGCTTTCAGAGGGCGGAGCCACCTGCTGCAAACTGGTGATCAGGCCTTGATCTGCCCCTAGTACACCCTTAGTACCCTTAGGCCCTTAGGACACGTCTTTGGTCTAGCTCAGGGGTGTCCAACAAAAGGATGCAAGGACACATGCAGGTACGCTAAAAAGTTATATATTGTAGAAAAAACTGCATCTCAGCTTTGTGACATCTTTGCTCTTTTTTCACAATTTTTACGTTTTTTTTCTTCAAAAATTCTCAAATAATTTTTTATATCCAAGGATCGCTCTTTCGGGTTCCGCTTTTTCATGGAATTCCTTTAGTGCTTCTTTTTTTTTTATTATTACAAAGTATGAATTTAAAGGTCGAACTTGGCCCTTTAAGAAGAAATGCATTGTGGGAAGTATAGTTTCTCTCTCACCCTCTCTCTTCAATGGCAGTCTGCTTTGCGTCGTGATTGGCTGTAGACCATTGTCACTCAATCTCCTTCTTGCTGCCCTGCAGACGGCGTGTCTCGCTAGCTTGCTAGCTTGTTAGCTTGCCAGCTTGCCGCCTTGCAGTCATGTTTTGCAGAGGAGGATGCTAACCATCCCGCAAAAGTTTGGACTTCCGGACGTGCTGAAGGATTGTAGAAGCTAAGCGCTATACTGCGACATGGTGAATGCATCTTTGTTTGGAAAGTAGCAATATGTTTTAACAGGGATACAAAAACGCTACAGCACAGCGGAACAGCGCCAGGACCAAAATGTAGGAGGAGTTTACAGGAGTGAAATAAATGTGAGTCACTTCATAATTTGGTGTTGATCACTCTCAAAACTATTCTGAGCGTGTCCTTCTGAGAAAAGTATATAAAATGTACGAGGTGAGGAGTTTTACTGTATATAATAATTGCACACAAATACACTTGGATTTGACTTATTGTGGACTATTTTGGGAACTGACCCCTGCGATAAACATGGGAACACTGTATTCCATTTGAGGCAGGAATTGAACTGTTAACTCCAATCTTTCATTCCCTGCTCTGTCCATCCTATTTACTACAGTATACAAAATATACAATACACTGTATGTACTTTATTTACGTATATATATATATATATATATATATAATATACATGGAGACATGATGAACAAAGTTTGAACCTGTGACGAGGAGATACAACATCCTAGACAATGGCTCATTGTGTGTGTGTGTGTGTATGTGTGTATGTGTGTACGTGTGTATATGTGTGTGTGTGTGCGTAAGATGAAAGGGATGCAGACTGGCCCGGGGCTCCAATTAGAAGCCCAGCGAGGTTGCCATGGCGATATAGGTGAAATCCAGTACTTTATGAAATATTCCTGAGTGTTTGGTGTTGATTTTGAAAGCGTTGCGTGTTTGCTGTGCCTGCAGACGCTGACTAATTTGGAGTCTTGACTTCTAAAGGTTCATGATGTCATAGCATTGGCCCCGCCCCTTTATGATGTCACAGAGACCAAAGAAGACAAATGGCTCGGAAAAGGAATCAATGAAAAAGCAGGACAATGTAACACCCAGCATGCAGCAATACAATGTTAAATATATTGAATATATTGAATATATGTATGTATGTATGAATATATGTCATATCGCTAATGTTGCCTTATCATAAAAGCATGATCACAGGTGCCAGAGTGCGTGGAGGCCAACCTTTGACCTCGGGGGAAAGACAAAGAGAGCTTTTGTTGTCCTGATGAAAATCACTCATTTGACTTTGCTATCTGCTTTTGCATATCATCGCGGGGCGGACAGGAAGTCAGCTGTGAGGCGGCACTCAGAAAGACCGGGAAGGGCACACGGACACATTTTGTACTTTAAAGTTATCCATTGAGGGTCATGATAAATCAGGGGTGGGCAAACTACGGCCCGGGGGCCACATGCGGCCCACCAAGCGTTTGAATCCGGCCCGCCAGATGGCTTTGAAGTGAAAAAAGGGACATGAGAAAAAAATAAAATTAATACAATAAATATAGAGGGGGGCGGCACGGTGGTCTAGGGGTTAGCGCACAGACCTGACAGCTAGGAGACCAGGGTTCAATTCCACCCTCGGCCATCTCTGTGTGGAGTTTGCATGTTCTCCCCGTGCATGCGTGGGTTTTCTCCCACATTCCAAAAACATGCTAGGTTAATTAGCCACTCCAAATTGTCCATAGGTATGAATGTGAGTGTGAATGGTTGTTTGTCTATATGTGCCCTGTGATTGGCTGGCCACCAGTCCAGGGTGTACCCCGCCTTACGCCCGAAGACAGCTGGGATAGGCTCCAGCACCCCCCGCGACCCTCGTGAGGAAAAAGCGGTAGAAAATGAATGAATGAAATATAGAGGGCGATCGAGTGGTTAGCGCACAGACCTCACAGCTAGGAGACCAGGGTTCAATTCCACCCTCGGCCATCTCTGTGTGGAGTTTGCATGTTCTCCCCGTGCATGCGTGGGTTTTCTCCGGGTACTCCGGTTTCCTCCCACATTCCAAAAACATGCTAGGTTAATTAGCCACTCCAAATTATCCATAGGTATGAGCACTGACAAAGTGTGTCCGACAATGAGTGCTCTTTGTCAGCCACCAGTCCAGTCGCCCGAAGACAGCTGGGATAGGCTCCAGCACCCCTGCGACCCTCGTGAGGATAAGCGGTAGAAAATGAATGAATGAATGAAAATAAATATCAATTAAAAAAATACAATTAGACAAAGAATTCAAGGAAAATTATAAGCATAAAATAGTTTGCCCACCCCTGTAATAAATGAATAAAGTATTTGGAGTGCTAACTTAAAAGTATTTAGGATCTACTAGTTGGAGACCCACTGGTGCCTGACGAAGAGCACTCATTGTCGGACACACTTTGTCAGAGCTCAGAAGCCGGACGTGAAGGCGCCGCATGGACGCACAGCGTACCCAAAATGAATCCACCTTTCCCAGCAAGAACGCTTTCACGTTCATGTTCACAAAAACGTGTTGACAGATGAAAATATTTATTATTGCTGGGAATCACAAATATAATAATAATAATAATAAAGACAGCCCGCGGACCGCACTTTGGACATCCCTGACTTAATCTGAATATTGCTTCCAAAGACGTCCATGAGGGCGATCCAGGCATCTACGTTCCCAGCTTGGGATTGTTGTATAAAAATACTCAGACCACTTCCTGCCTGTGCCCGCTGGGGTTGGCACGGTGTCCCGGCTGAGGGAGACACAATAGAGTGGCCGACCTTCAGCAGACCTTCATGCTGGACCATTATACAAGACTCATTTAGGCTGCGGGACAGCTTTAGTCTTAAGCGTCCCCAAAAGGCAAGCAGATGAAGTCCAGCTACTAGTCCAAGGAGCTCAAATGACATTTGAGACACATGCGTTCAGCATGTTGGAAATGAACTATAAACCTGTACTGTTGTTGACACGAGAAGGTATTAAAAGCGCCTTGAATTAAGACGACTCGACTCGAAGAGACGCGTCACTTCCTGACATGAAGGCAGTCGCCGCCTGGGAAGGAACAGCATCTTGACTCGGGAGCGGCAGGAAGCGAGGACAGGCCGTCCGTCTCAGCTCTCACACCCTCCAGCTTTCCTTTCAGAGAGTGGCTTTAAGGAGATTTTACAGCCGGAAAAAAGCTCATAAGCCCTGGGGTGTCACTTTGGAATGATGCGCCACAGAGAGGATGGGAGACTCGGAGTGCAAACATTCCATCACAGTGTGTTGTTTATGTTGTCTGCTGATGGCGATGTTGGGCATCATCACCACGTGTCCTTCATGATGTCGCAATCACAGCAAGTCAATGCTATCATGTACTTATTAATGTACTTGGCTGCTGTCTGATATTTACTGATACTTTTTTTCCACAACGTTCCTTTTCTGTTTTCAAAATGTGACCAGGGTTTATTTACGTAAATAAGTAAAGTTAGTATAAGTATAAGTTAAGTAAATAATCAAAAACTAACTTACGTTATAAATAAAAGCTTGAAGGTATCCTTCCTTTTTCTCATAAATGTACAATTTAATTCTCGCTATATTACAACTTTTTTCCTCATAAATTTCAGATATTTTTTCATAAATTTACAACTTAATTTTGTCATATTACAGCTTTTTTTCTCGTAAATGTACACCTATTTTTGGTTTACAACTTTACTCTCCTAAATTTACGATTTTATTTTCAACTTTTTTCTCCTAAGTTTACAACTTTATTCTCCTAAATTTACGACTTTATTTTCAACTTTTTTCTCGTAAGTTTACAACTTTATTCCCTGAAATGAATTTATGAATTTATTCTGTATGTTTTTTTTGTAAATGCACAAGTTTTTTCTTACCTTATCTTTCTAACCTTATTCTTATTTTTTGTAAATTTATGACTTAATATTTCACCTCTTGTAAATTTACAACTCCATTGTAAAAAATTTACAACTTTATTCTCTCAAAATTATGACTTTTTTCACAAATCTCCCAAATTTTAGAGGTCTTGTTATAATACAATAATAATATTTAATCTTGTTATAAACAAAAGTTTAGAAGAACTATGCTCTATTTTCCCTCTGACACATATAACACAATGATACTGTAATACTATGACTTTATTCTCAGAAATGTACGATTTTATTAAAAAAAATACAACTTAATTCTCAAAAAATTTACCACTATATTCTGGCAAAATTATGACTTTTTTTCTTGTAAATTTCCGCCTTATTTTCGAAATCATGTTGCCAGAAGCAAGAGGAATGTTTTTCTTCATTCCTGAAGAGCAATGTCCGACATCGTTCTTCTCGTAAATTTAGAACTTTATTCTCGTAATCATTTTATTTTTTTTCCAATGTGGGCCCAATACTTAGGTTATGAACAGTTGATTTATTTTCATAGTGTTTTTTGTCTAGAACAAATAATCGGATTTACTGTACATTATTTCCTATGGGAAAAATCCCCTTGGTTTTTGAGCATCAATAAAAAGCTTGGTGAGAAATTGACATTGACAAATGAAAACATCAAAGATAACAATCAATCAGTCACCCTTGCTCGGGAAATCCATGCCAAATATGACCTGGTGGGGTTGGGATAATTGTGACGGTGAAGGAGCAGCAGCCCAGAATGTCAAGAGGGAAACCGGGTCATGATGTCCAGGGAGTTGGGAGCACAGTCAGCTCTTTGCTGTTGTGGATTGAGATCTTGCGATGCCCGTGGGGGGTGGGGGAGGTAGTTGGGGGGGGGGGGGGGTGGCTTTACATATATGTCTTGTGCTTGACATAAGACTGACAAATACCTCACATATCCAATCACCAACTGGCTGTCGGTGGAGTATTTATGATGAATAGAGAAGATAGTCTGCCATTATTGGTGGTTAAAGGCCACATGTTCGTCCTCGTTTGGCTGAGTGGAGACTTCCGGAGCTGGAATGCTCACCGAGAAGGAATATTGTACACAAGGGAACCAATTGGCCCCCGCAGTCATTATTGATCGTGGCGCTAAGAAGTGAAATATAGATGAAGGTGTAGCCTCCTTCTTGTGTCCATTGGTGTCTCACAGCAGGATGCGAGGCATCCGCAACACATCCCTCGCTTATTTGTTGGCTTTGATGACTTCCTGTTGGTTTGTGTCGGCTGAGCATGGCTGTGCAGATCAACCTTCTATGTTCCCTCTGATGCTGGTCTCAATACTGTTATCATGTGTAGCTTAGTTTGGGATGATTATTCCACCCAGGCAGCTCATCCTTCCATTCCCTGATGAGCAAATCCAGGCACATTTTACATAATTAAACAATTCCCAGGGCGGTGGAGAGGGTGGGAGTGGGGGGGGGGGGGTAAATCATACCAAACGTAATTACATCACAGGAGTGCGGAAGTGTGTGGGAAGGGCTGTTCATTGATGTTGGGGTGATTTATTGGTCAAACACTGGGCCAATGAAGAGGATTATCCACATCAATCAGTCAACCATTCCTGTCATCGTCGTCACGGATGAAGCTTATGTATCTTCTGTGCTGCGTCACGCCAAAACATTTCATGTTTTTATATCACTTTAGGCTGCACGGCGGTCGAGTGGTTAGCGTGCAGACCTCACAGCTAGGAGACCGGGGTCTCCATGTTCTCTAGCCCTCCCTCACAAAAGCCCAAAATATTTGTGTCAAAGTTAAAATTATGCTTGAAATGTATGTTTTCGCAATTTGTTAGTCAGGAACTGATATTTTCCTGAAACATACTTGTTTTCTACTACGGATTACTATGGAACTGATTTTTTTTTTTACATAAAACACAATATGAAATGTGAAATAAAATGTGAAATAAAAAATAAATAAAAGGTTTCTCACAAGGCTGCACAGCGAACGAGTGGTTAGCATGCACAGGCCTCACAGCTAGGAGACCCTAGTTCAATCCCACCCTCGGCCATCTCTGTGTGGAGTTTGCATGCGTGGGTTTTCTCCGGGTACTCCGGTTTCCTCCCACATTCCAAAAACATGCTAGGTTAATTAGCCACTCCAAATTGTCCATAGGTATGAATGTGAGTGTGAATGGTTGTTTGTCTATATGTGCCCTGGGATTGGCTGGCCACCAGTCCAGGGTGGACCCCGCCTCTCTGCTGGGATAGGCTCCAGCACCCCAGCGACCCTCGTGAGGATAAGCGGTAGAAAATGAATGCATGAATGAATACTGTAATAATGCATACTGTAATAATTTGGACACATTTATACATTAAATATGCTAAAAGTAAGTAAGAAGTAAAAGTATGTTAATTATACAGTATCAGAGGTATTTGCTTTATGACGTACGATTTTAAAGTGCTTAAATGTAATTGTTCTTTTCTGGTCAATGAAGACAGGTGATGAAAAGAGAGAGAGGAGTGAATGGAATGGTGGAGCGACACCCAGTGTGTGTATGGTGTAGGAGAGAGAGAGGGAGAGAGAGAGAGAGAGGGAGAGAGAGAGAGAGAGAGAGAGAGAGAGAGTCGCCATTACTGGCTGCTTGTACGCAGAGCAACACATTCCTCTCCCGGAGCACCAAAACACAACCTTAGTCGTCACATCGCGGCAGACGTCACCTTCACTCGGACCGAGCAGCCTCCGGGACGCCACAGGACTTGTATGGTGGATGTTGCCAAGGACTTTTCTGCGTTTTTCATGAGGGACTGCCCGCTGCTCTTCTCCGCGGTATGTGGACGTGGGAGCGACCATGTTCCTCCTAGGTGGGTACTGGAATGTCTCTGGGCTGGATTAGGACTTCGTTAGCTCGGCTAGCTCCACGACTCCGTTGGGGGGGAGGACACGCCTGCCCCGTGGGGCACCCCGGGTCGGAATAAACTGACATAAGAGCCCACATCCTGAATTCAAACGGGTCCAGGTTGTGTTTGTACCCCGCGGCAGGCTGGCTGAACTGCGGACAGCGAGCAGGCTGCTAGCGGGCATGCTAAACTAGCACGTCTCGGCTAGCATCGGCTCCTGCCATGCTAAGCTAGCTATAGCCCTGCGAACGTTAGCTCATCCGACGCGGAAAGGTGATTTAATCCCGATTTTTAGCGTAACTTGGGCCAAAACGGAACGGGGTGGTGGTGTTTTTGTGGTAGAAGCGAATAACCCCGACAGCAAAGTGTGTGCTGCGTGCTTTGACGCATAAGCGTTACCGGCTGCTTTTAATTCCCCAACTCAAAACTGGCCCATTTTAAACCAAGATCAAGTCTTAACAATGATTCATTAATCAATCTAAATTGTTTAATACAGTTAAACAATGAGCTCAGAATGTTCGATCGCTTCCAAAGTTTCTTATTGGTCATACTGCAGGTTATTGGGAAGGAGGGATAGTGGATCAGAAATGGGGAGGAGGGGTGGACGCTGTTTAAAAAAACAAAAAACAAAAAAAAAACCCAAACACTGACAGAAACATTGTATTGCGACACTACTGTGATGTCAGCTTAGCACTGTGTGTCATGGTTGGGTCATGTCATGGTTTCGTGGTCCTGGTTCTAGTCCTGGTCCATCATCCGGACTCAGGAAGGCGTAGCTGCTCCTTCCCGAATGTATCATTAAACCTGTATCCCCCCCCACGCAGCCTCCACGGACCCCATCTTATGAAATAGTTATGAAATCAGGTAATGAACTCTTCCATGAGTCACACATGTTGGGCATCATCACCAAAGTATTCCTAAACTAGGTGTGTTTGCTTTTATCATCCTCACGTGGTCAGTGTTTGAATTTAAACATTATTGGGCGCCTGAATTGAAAATAGAGTATGTATATTTGTACGTCCACTTCTATATGAAACCTGAGCAGTACTAAGGGAAGCCGTCCTCGTGCTTAGGTCACTATAGGTCGCTACAGGTCGCTAAAACTCTTTTAATTGCTCCCATATTAGTTTATTTACACAGCTGCGTAAGGCAATAACATATCTGATATGCATATGTCTCTCATCGCCATGGCAACCAGCCACTTAATTGTCGGCAGATCATAAATGATTATACCTTTTGTATAGAACAGGTCCCTTTATTATGTTATTGATATCTTTATATTTCATTTATATAACAATGTGTCCTATTTTGACTTTGAAATATTTTGGGTTGGGAATTATGATTGTGATTATTGATATATTTGTATGAATAACCTCTTATATAGCCATGTGTTGATACGGGTGCAACAAATCGTGCTTTATTCGGCTTTGAAGTCTTTATTGCCACTTGTATATTCTTATTGTAAGATTTCCGACTCATTTTGTATCGTCTCTTAGGATGATACAAATGTATTTTCAATCACCCTGTCAACTTCTATTTGAGTATAAATGTCTTCTCGTTTTTACCAAATAGCATTATTTAATCTGTTTTTATCAAACCATCTTTTTAGTATCGTCATTTCATCTGTGATTTTTTTTATTAATGCTTGGATCCCTTCTCCAGAACAAAACCTAGTAGTGATTGTATTGCAGTGATTGCAGTACAATCTGTCGGGTTCTAGGATTTTTGCGTAAAAAGAATAGCGGAATTGGTCAATCTCTGTGATTGACACCATGTGAGTGAAACACTGTCTTTGTGAGCGGAAGTATTTCCTAGGCGGATCGTTCATTCATGGCGGAATGTCATCACAAACACTAACCAGCCTCCCCCTCCTCCTCCCAAGTTAAACATGGTGATAAGGCTGCCCGTAACACTCCTCTTACGGAGCATGAATGGAAGCTAGCTAGGTTAGCTTAGTTTAGCAGAGCATGCCGGTGTGGCTCTGTGTGTGTGTGTGAGACTCGGGCTTCGTGATTATGCTTACACCTTTTTTTCTTCGACCGCTCGTTAATTTAAGCGAGTGTTTTACAATGTCGGCTGACATTGTGCAAGATCTGAGTGAAATATGACGAGAGGCATTTTTATTGTTGCTCCCAGCTCGTCTTAGCGGCTTATGAATTACTGGGCAAAATTGTCAATTGATATACTGCATCAATAAATGAAATAATTTATGCCTTAAATTAATGGACATTTTATTTGCTAATCCAACAAAAAAAAAAGTCTGAAAGGTAAAAAAAAAAAAATGCAATTCCCCCCAAATTAAAAGCGGAAAAAAACCCAAATGGATTTTATTGGGCCCCAAGTCTGCTATGCTGTATTTGTGTCTGGGATTTACAATAGGCCGGTTTGTGCTGGTGTTGATATTTGGAAACCACCCCCCCCAACCCCCCCACCACTCCAAACTCATAAATTTTGTCAAAACAATGTAAAGACTGAATTATTTGACAGCGAAGTCATGACTCTTGATTCATGGATATCTTTTTGGCTGGTGATGAGCTCCTGACATGCAATTCTCCACAAACACACTTGGGGCTGTTTTACGGAGTGTGGGCAACCGCAACCCACTTTTCTCTTTGGCTAGCTATTTTCATGTGTGGTAGTAGTAATAAACAATGGCAACTGAAAATAAGCGGATTCTGTAGGTGATCTTACGTGACAACTCAGATGCTCCTCAGCTTGCTCTGCAGTCTGCGTTGCCGTTGATGCGGGGTTTGAATTTTTTTTGGAGGTGCACGTCAAGGTCCCTCAGAGACTTTGGAGGACACTGAGGTCATTTACACCGGCTCTGTTGCACTGCAGCATAATTCAGGCTTAAGGTCTTCATATGTTTGACCTTTTGGCCCCCCCCCCCCCCCCACACACACACACGCTCAGTGACAGTCATCAGCGGTCACAACCGTGGAGCATCATTTCCATAGAAGTGATCTTTGTCTTGGAAGCACACCAGACAAGGACCGCTTGGAATGCTTGAATCATCCAATGACTGAAGGCTTCATTAGTAATCCTTGGTGGGGGGGTGGGGGTGGGGGATGTTGTGTTATTATTCATTTAACCAGTGGAAGCGACAGTCAGTGTTGTAATTGTTTTAAGTCCTGCTGGGAGATGAAGATGAATGATTGTATCTCTCCCACCAATCAAAACATCAATATTGCTTTCCTGCTGAAATGGCAGCAGTGGTCTTTGTGAAGGTCACAATGGTGGTGAAAATCCGTGACGCTATGTACCTGAAGAACCAGGCACCACAAAGTGATCCAGACTAGGTGCCCCGAGCCACCTCAACTGGCCCCTCTCGATATGAAGGAGGAGCGGCTCGACTCTGAGCCCCCTCGCACATGACTAAGCGGAAACTCATTTCAGCTTCCTTGTATCCGCGACCTCGTTCTTTCGGTCATGACCCAAAGCCTCATGACCGTAGGTGAGGGTGGGAATATAGATCCAGCTTTGCCTTCCGGCTCAGCTGTCTCTTCGCCACGACGGTTCGGCACAGCGAACCAAATTACTGAAGACACCGCGCCGATCCGCCTGACGACCTCACTTTGCAACCGTCTCTCACTCCTGAACAAAACCATGAGATACCTGAAGTCCTTTACCTGGAAGTATTGACAGTATACGTATAACAGTATTATCCTTAGATTATCAGAATACATCTAGTAAATAAAACTTAATGAAAGTGACTGACTACAACATAAGCAAGGAAGAAGAGTGATTGCAAACAATTCAGGTCAAGAACACGGAACTCAGATTAGCTGCCATGATCACCAGGCCGGCTACTATGAAGCATATTACAGGAGAAATGGGAATTGACTTACTTCCACGCTTTTCCACGGTCTAATATCCTGTGGGTTTTTGAAGTTGGACGATCTGACGAGACCGAAGTTGTCTTTTTAGAAATGTGAACAAATGAACACCGATCCAAGATCAACTTCGTCCACGCGGTGCTTGTGCGACACATTCCATGATTAACACCGCTGACAATTTGCATGCGGCTTCTGATTCTTCAAGCCCGGCGGGGAGTCCAATTAGGCCCGGCGGGGTGCTTCGCTTCAAACGCCACATGGGACGTTCTCTTGTCAATTGTTATACTTCATGTTTGAATATGATTTTTATATGTCTGATTACATTTGCTACATTCTATCTTAACCAGGTGAAATGTTCATTCTGAATTTCAATGGTAAAATAAAATGTATTAGACATAGGTCGGTAACAATTAAAAGACAGCAAATAGAATAGCAGAAGGTAACAGAGGACGGGAATTTGGTTACTTCTGAGACTCGAACCCCAGAGGAAGTAAAAAAAAAAAAAAAAGGAGGCTAAAAACCGCACCGCTGCGCACAATACCAGCGTGTGTTCCACCGGCGGAGCAGAGGGAACCCCAGCGCTCTTTCCACTGGAGGAGCACATGGCTTCCACTCCAAGTCAAACTGCCATCAGTGACAAGGGGGCGCCGATGACACCCACATCGCCCCTTAAGGAGCCCCATGTACAGATCAGCTACATCACACAGCTGTGTACAGCATTATACGGAAGCCAGGTTTCAGTGCGTATCCATTGTCATGTTAGAGTTTAATATTTTCATATTCAATATTTTAATATGTAAATAAAATATTTAAAAATTAGGGTACTAAGTTTAACTTATTTAACTCATTCGATACCAAAGACGTATTTATATGTTTTATAATCCCATATGCCTGATCAACATATATGTACATATATCTTTTATGTTTTTTGCGTGACAGAAAATAAGTAGTGACGATGCCACTCTGCATTAATACCATTAATACCTTATTGCAGTAATGACATTTCAGAGCATTTTTAAGCAAGTAAATTTGCCAAGAGCCCGGCAGGGTCATTTAAATGGAAGAATGCAATTCCATAGAATACTATGGAATGGAAAATGGTATAAATTTGCTTTTTATTTTGCCGTAAAACACAATATTCTGTGTGCATTGGCAGATAAGTCAAAATCTTCTAAAATGGCCGGTACCAATATGAAATTAAAAAAAATAAAGTTTCTCCCAAGGCTGCACGGTGCCCGAGTGATTAGCGTGCAGGCCTTCACAGCTAGGCAACCAGAGTTCAATTCCACCCTCTGCCATCTCTGTGTGGAGTTTGCATGTTCTCCCCGTGCATGCGTGGGTTTTCTCCGGGTACTCCGGTTTCCTCCCACATTCCAAAAACATGCTAGGTTAATTAGCCACTCCAAATTGTCCATAGGTATGAATGTGAGTGTGAATGGTTGTTTGTCTATATGTGCCCTGGGATTGGCTGGCCACCAGTCCGGGGTGTACCCGCCTCTTGCCCGAAGACAGCTGGGATAGGCTCCAGCACCACCGTGACCCTCGTGAGGTAGAAAATGAGCGAATGTTTCTCCCAAATCCACATTCATGTATTATTTTGTGAAGGACTGCGTCTCGGCTTCGTGTGGTCTGAAGCATGCCTTCCTGTATGCACCGTTTCACCACCCGTGGATTTTTCTACCTTGGGGAAAAATCCACGGGAAGTGGCGCTGTGAATGGTGCGTACCAGTCTCACCGCCTGTGGATGAATAAGTACGTGGGAAGTAGCGTACACATAGTTTTACGTGTACGCATGGTCCATACATGTGGCCTCACAAGTGTCAAACTCAACTTACCTGGGGGCCGCTGAAGGTGAAGTCTGGTGTTCATTGCAGGATTAGCTTTCAACCGAGTGGAGGTCAGATAAAAACACAAGTAAAAAAAAAAGTGACGCAAGTTATAAAGTTAGAGAAATCAATTAATTTGATTGTTTCTCCCGAAAGCTGAGGAATGTCAGGAAGTCAAAAGTCCAGCCTGAATCCTTGTGTAAAATGGCAGCATTTGTTGTGAAGTAAAATATGATCATTTTTTAGAAATGAGAAATTTCTAGTGTGACCAGAGATGCATTTTTTGTTGCATCCCTCCTAAAAATGCCTTGCATGGATAAAAAGCACATGTTGCCAGATCTTGGTGTAAAACGTTCCCACTGCCTGGAAGGCTCCGTGATCCAACATAGCTGTCATAAATCATGACAGGAGAAGTACAAAGCTAGAGGCTTGTCTCGCCGCTTAGCTCATATGTTGCTTCCCGAGAGCTCGTTTGTAATTTGTTTAAAAGTTTAATGCATGTTTTCCGCCTGGAAGACACAATTTCCTGCATCGGACCTCTCGTGGGAAAAACAGGATGAGCGGGGAGCATCTCGGCTGGTTTCAAGTAAAACGCTTCTCAGTTGGAGGCTAGCTTGGTGGTTTCGGTTGAAAAAGGCAACGTGTTTATTTGAATCTAGCAGGGTTTAACTTGACAAGGTTTACCGTCCCTGGTGGGGCGTTGAGCTGCAGCAGGGGGCTTAACGGCATTTAGTCATCCTTAAAAGCAGCCTGCCGAGCGATATCTTAATGCTGCCTCCGATCGGGATGCGCACGCGTGGCTGCGGGTTGAAGTGTCGTACGTCGTCACAGCACCTCCACTCCACAAGTGGAGCCGTCTACAGGCTCCATCTTCTGTTTGTTGACATGTATTGGAAGACACGGGCGGGAATAGGAACTGATTCCGCCTCCCCAAAATATGTGAACCAGATGTTTGGATTTGGGTGAGTGACTCGCTAAAACACTGCGGTCTGGAAGACGACCAACAATGAAGAATGCCACGCTGTAATGTTCAGTTGGGCAATCGACCAAAAACAATACTATTGCACATTTGGTCAGCTGTCACTTCATGAATGCAATAGTTAGCATTTTTGAGCATGGAGGTTGGCTGCTTTTGGAAAAGTACTTTTAAAGCAATTGACACAACTTTCTACATGTTTCAGGACATTTCTAACTAGCCATAGTTGTGGAGTTGGGTGTCATTTACACTACCGCTCAAAAGTTTGGGATCACTTGGACATTTTTTTGGCCAGTCTGAGATATGGCTTTTTCTTGGCAGTCCTGCTATGAAGTCCAGCATCCTGGTGTTTGAAGGCTACTATTTAGTACAGCTGCCAGGTGACGACCTGTGAGGTGTCTTAAACTACACACTCTCAGATATTTGTCTTCTTGCACAGTTGTGCATCGTTTTTGTGTCCTTGTTAGACCCAGTTTGTGCTGCTATCTGAAGGGAGTAGTTAACAGCATGGTAAGAGATTTTAGTTTTAGTTTCGATTTTTAGATGGCTTTTCTAATCATCTATTAGCCTCATAAAATGATGGACTTGGATTAGCAGCCATACCAGGAGATTGTTGATAGTAGGCCTTTATGCAAAAATCTACATCCTTCTTTGAAAATCATCTCATTCATTTTAATTGTTTGTAAAATTGATACAAATGTTTGTGAAATGCATGAAAATGTGTTTTTCTTTGGAAAACAAAGAAATTTGCAAGTGATCCCAAAGTTTTGAGCGGTAGTGTAAATCAGGGGTCTCAAACTAAACTCTGGGCCCAATCAAACATTGCACAAAAAAGGCTTTCAAGTATTATACAGTAAACCTCGGATATATCGGATTCAATTGTTCCCACTGGTTTTGTCCGATATAAGCGAAATCCGTTATATGCGTATACCGGAAAATGTCCGTTTTACGCATATATCAGATTTATATCCGGTATATGCGTAAATGGGATTTTATCCGTTATAAAAAGGCACTTCCTTGACTATGTTTCCAATGTACCTGGACGCGCAGGCCATCCGATATGTGCGAGGGAAATTTAATGGAAATGCATTGGAACGGGACTGGAGATTTTGTCCGAAATAGGCGAAATCCGTTATAAAAAAATCCGATATATGCAATGAATTTTTATTGGAAATGCATTACAGAAAAATCAGTTCTTTTTTATCTGTCCGTTGTGAGTGAATTTCCGATATATCCGAGGTTTACTGTACCTATTGAGGACAAATGGAAGGGCGGATTTGTCATAATGGTCACGGCAAACCAAGCAGCAACACAGAACACACGGAATGTGCAAAAAAAAAAAAAATCAAATTTCCAGTCTTGGTTTAAGTGCATACATTCTGAACAACAACTAGCATTCCAGTGGTGTTTGCTACTTAATCCTACATGCAAAGGGGGGGGGGCATTCATTTAGCAAAATGAGGTTAGTGTTAAGACATGCTATTCTTGTTATGTTGATGTTCAGAATTCCGGTGTTTGTGAATGCACCTTCCCATGACGGTGATTGGTGGATAATGAGGAAGTGTTGTGTGTGTGTGGGTGTAGCGAGCGACTTGAGAAATGACCTTCAAGCACTTGATTCTGCGTTCATTCAGCAATGTGGCACTTCCAGTTGCTACCGGTGCCATTATGATACCGTATTTCAGGATGCATCCATGTATATATTTTTTCAATGAACCCTTTGGTTTTTAAACCTGCATAAAATAAAATGAAATGAAATGAAATGAAATGAAATAAAATAAACAATAAAATAAACAATAAAATAAAATAAACAATAAAATAAAATAAAATAAACAATAAAATAAACAATAAAATAAAATAAACAATAAAATAAAATAAAATAAAATAAACAATAAAATAAACAATAAAATAAACAATAAAATAAAATAAACAATAAAATAAAATAAACAATAAAATAAAATAAAATAAACAATAAAATAAAATAAACAATAAAATAAAATAAAATAAACAATAAAATAAAATAAAATAAACAATAAAAAAAAATTATATTAGGAAAGCAGGAAGTGAACAAATGTAACAGTTACTGATTGTAAAAGTACCAGATGGAGGGGTAGGATTTAATAAGCTTTGCTTCTTCCTACTCCTTTTGGACATGTGGAACTGGGAACTGATTATGGGATGCACTCAATTCTAATCTGATGCATGTTCAAATGAAATCAAACCTTTACCATACCTGCTGGGCAGTTTTCTTGCCATCATCATCCAATGTGTCAGGCGTGTCTGAAGGACAGCAGCCATTCTGCAGGTCCTGTGACAAACTAGAAGGTGTCTCTGCTGAGGGTTGTGTAACATTCTGCATTCTTGTCGAGTTGAAGAGGTTCAGTCAGAATGCTCGAGTCTTAATCGGGTGATACCATGCTGGTGTTAAAGCCTCAATACATTTTTTTTCTCTACCTCATTCCTCTTCGATGGACCGAATCTGTGCACGGACACATACTTTCTTGGCTCACGCAGACACATTTGCAGTTGGATAGCCAACACTAGAAAGGATGCCATCATCTTAATGGTCAACAATCATCCGCCTCCTGTTAGGTCACGGACGCCTCCAGGCTGCGTTGACCTTGATAACCACAGAGAGGCTGCAAATAAGATGGTCTTTTATCGTAGCATGATGATTTTATTCCAGCATGTATGCTGAGAAGCGTTCTAAATGATGTGGTTTACATCGTGGCGGTGTTTCTAACGGATCTCTGCTCAGACTCGATGATTTCTGCGGTTTGATTGTCGCTGCGAAGCAAATAATTTCTAGGTCAGTGGCTGTCAAAGGGCCAGACTAGCATGCCATTTTTATCCTGCCTTGGCACAAATGGCTTCAAACGACTTCTTTTTCTCCGCACGGGGTGGGGGGTGACGTTAAGAGCAGCTTGTCATTGAGTCACTTTTCCTTTCACTTGTATGATATTCTCTTTTTGTTTGTTATCACATGTTTGGAAACAACCTTCTTTTTCAAAATAAGGAGAGTCTTAAATTAAATTAAAACGATGTAATTCACGAGTGTCCCATTTCAGACCAGCTTGTTTGTTGTGCATGTGACTTGATCCGAGTGAAGAGCATTAATTTGATCATGTTAATTCAGTGTAGTGCCCAGATTACTATCTGATCTGTTTATAACGTCTCGGAGGCATAAGGCAACCGTAACGACGAGCTAATTCTTTAGCGCGATAGCGTTCATGCATGTTTTATGCTGTTGAGCCATGATTTTGCCCTAATTGTGAATGCTGTGTCTTGCAGGCAGGTGATAAGAGGCGAAGCCGGCTGCTCTATCCCAGCTCCAGGAACACCCAGGATAGAACCGGAAAGTGGGTCTCTCCACGAGCTGAAGGAGAATCTGAAGATGACCGTGCCGCCGTACCACTGACGAGCAGGACTGGAATGATATCGTGACCTTCTTTTTTCCTGGAAGCAAGTCAGCGATGAGCGGGGGGATATAATGGCCAAGAACAAGGATGCACGCCCCCCGACGTTTGCTGTCAGCGTGGTCGGCCTCTCCGGGACGGAGAAGGAGAAGGGAAACTGCGGCGTGGGGAAGTCCTGCCTGTGCAATAGATACATACGTCCCGACGCGGACAACTACTTCTCTGAGCACACCTCAGTGCTGAGCACAATCGACTTTGGGGGGCGCGTGGTGAACAATGACCACTTCCTGTACTGGGGCGAGGTTCCCCACAGAGGAGACGAGGGACTGGATTGTAAAATCCAAGTCATCGAGCAGACGGAGTTCATCGATGATCAGACGTTTCTTCCACACCGGAGCACCAACCTGCAGCCGTACACCAAACGGGCGGCAGCCACCAAGCTTCAGTCTGCAGAGAAGCTCATGTACATCTGCACCGACCAGCTGGGCTTGGAGCAGGACTTTGACCAGAAGCAAATGCCCGATGGAAAGCTGAACATCGACGGCTTTGTGCTCTGCATAGACGTCAGCAAAGGCTGCAACAGAAAGTTTGACGACCAGATGAAGTTTGTCAACAGCCTCTACTCCCAAATTGTAAAGTCAAAGAAGCCCATCGTGGTCGCTGCCACAAAATGTGACGAGCTGGTGGAGCAGCATCTGAGGGACCTTCAGACTTTTGTTGCCAGCAAGAAAAACGTACTTCTCGTTGAGACGTCAGCACGAGCTAACGTCAACGTGGAGCTCTGCTTCAACGCTCTCATCCAGCAGCTGGACAAAACACGAGGCAAGCCAAAAACCGTGCCGTACTTGGACGCCTCCAAAGTCCAAAGGCAGCTAGTTGCCTCCGTAACGGATAGATTTGAGAAACTCATGGTGCAGATGGTGAGGGATTACCATACCACGTGGAAAGGAGTGGTCAGTAGCATGAAGGGGAACCCGGACTACGAGGACTTCATCATCTTGGAGGGATCAAAAAAGGGCAGAAACATGTTCACCAAGCACATTGCACAGCTGAAACAGGAGCAGATCAAGAGGAGGAGAGAGGAGTACCTCACCACGCTCCCCAAAACACTAAACAACCTCCTGAGTCGCTTAGAAGAGGTTGAGCACCTTACGTGGTCCGAGGCGCAGAGTGTGATCCGGAACCGCTCCGACTTCCAGTGCTGGTTCGTGGTACTGGAGCAAACGCCGTGGGACGAGACGGACCACATCGACAACAGCGATCGGAGAATACCCTTTGACCTTCTGAACACGCCTGACGGTGAGAGGATCTACCACAACCATGTCCAGCACCTGCTCTCCGAGAAGCGGAGGGTGGAGATGAAGGAGCGGTTCAAGAAGACGTTGGAGCGGGTCCATTTTATCAGCGCGGGGCAGCCCTGGGAGGAGGTCATGTGCTTCGTCATGGAGGACGAAGCCTACAAGTACATCACAGAATCAGATAGGCGGGATGTTTACTGCCGACACCAGCAGGAAATAGTTGAAAGGGCCAAAGAGGACTTTCAGGAAATGCTGTTTGAACACGCCGAGCTGTTCTACGACTTGGATCTCAACGCCACGCCGAGCTTTGACAAGATGAGCGAAATTCACGGCGTGTTAAACGAGGAGCCCAGGTACAGGGCCTTGCAGAAACTTGCCCCGGATAGGGAGTCGCTCCTCCTCAAACACATCGGCTTTGTCTACCACCCCACGAAGGAGACGTGCCTGAGCGGGCAGAACTGCGTGGACCTGAAAGTGGAGCAGGTTTTGGCCAACCGGCTGGTACAGCTCGACCACGGCCGCTCCAGTCTCTACTACAACGGCGCCAACATCGATAAGATCAACCTCTGCCTCCTGGGAAGGGAAGGTCTCTCACAGGAACTGGCCAATGAGATTCGAGCTCAGTCCACAGACGACGAGTACACCCTGGATGGCAAGATTTATGAACTGGAGCTTCTCCCTGTGGACGTCAACTCCACGCTGCTCTTCAGTCATACGTGGGTCTCCACTTTCAAGCCGCACGGCTGCTTCTGTGTGTTCAATTCCATCGAGTCCCTCAACTGTATTGGGGACTGCATCGGCAGGATCAGAGCCGAGATTGCCCAGAGTCGGAGAGAGAGGTTCGCTCCGCCTCTACCTTTCATCCTCATCCTGGCCAACCAGAGGGACAGCGTTTGTAAAAACATACCCATCCTGCGGCACCAAGGCCAGCAGCTGGCAAACAAACTTCAGTGCACCTTCGTAGACATCCCCTCCGGCGCCTTTCCGAGGAAGTTTACAGAGTTCCAAATCAAGCAGGGCCTCCGAGCAGTGCTGGAGGGGCTCAAGCAGAACTTTGATGTCCTGGCCCCGCTGCCCTCAATCAAAGACATGTCGGAGGCCGACCTGCGGATAGTCATGTGCGCCATGTGTTGGGACCCCTTCAGCGTCGACCTCATTCTCTCGCCTTTTCTGGAGTCGCACTGCTGCAGCGCCGGGCAGCCCGGCCAGAGCAACACGCTGGTGCTGGACAAGATCATCGGGGACAGCAGGAGGCGCATTCAAGTCACCGTCCTCTCTTATCACTCTGCCATCGGCGTGCGCAAAGACGAGCTGGTGCACGGCTACATCCTGGTCTATTCGGCCAAGCGCAAGGCCTCAATGGCGACCCTTCGTGCGTTCTTGGCAGAGGTCCAGGATGTGATCCCGGTCCAAATGGTGGCCATCACAGACAGCCAGGCAGACTTCTTTGAAAACGACGCCATCAAGGAGCTGATGACGGAAGGGGAGCACATCGCCACGGAGATTGCCGCCAAATTCACAGCGCTTTACTCGCTATCGCAGTACCACAGGCAGACTGAAGTATTCACGCCCTTCTTCAACGAAGTGCTCGACAAAAAGCCAAACATCGAGAGCTCCTTTTTATTTGACAGCTCGTCGAGGGAGTGCACCACCGGTGCCAGTGAGGAGGTCTTCCAGACGTCCCCACATAGCCACTCTCCGGCCTACAACACCTATTACCCCGAATCCGATGATGAAAACGAAGCCCCCCCACCTTATAGTCCAATAGGCGATGATGTTCAGCTTCTTCCCACACCCAGTGAACGGGCCAAGTACCGCATCGACCTGGAGGGGAACGAGTATCCCGTCCACAGCACACCGGTCGGCGACCACGAACGCAACCACAAAGTGCCTCCACCTGTCCGACCCAAACCCGCTCTTCCCAAGCCCAATGTGAAAAAGTTGGACCCAAACTTGCTGAAAACTATCGAAGCTGGAATGCGAAGCAACCGCAGGACTCCGCGGGGGCCCATGATGCACGCCAACGACATGGAGCCTTCAGACAACTATGCAGACCCCGTGGACACCCTGCTGAGGACCCGGGGCTTCAACAGCGACGACATTTACGCCGAGCCCGACGACACGCACGGCCGCCTCGTCAAAATCCGAAACTCGTTCGGCCTCCACGGCGCAGGCGAGGAGGAGAACGGATACGACCGCAAGTCTCAGGCTGCGCGCCGGCCTTCCAAATACAAACACCGCTCCAAAATCCTGTTCAGCAAGACGAAAGCCTACCAAAGACGCTTCCACTCGGACAGCGACGGAGAGGAGACGGGCCCCGCCACGCAAAAGAAGAAGAAGGGGAGGGCCCATCGGGGCAGCGAGGAGGACCCCTTGTTGTCTCCCGCCGACCCCTGGAAGGGCGGCATAGATAACCCTGCCATCATGTCTGACCCCGAGCAGGAAGACAAGAAAATGAAGAAGAAGAAGACGACCAAGACGCCAAAGGAACCGAAGAAGGTGAGTCTAGTCATATCTAGTCAGCATCCACGAGTAAAGCAAAGCCGACTCCGGAGTCGGTGCTCGTGTTGGTGCATTGAATGTGAATAGAAATGCAAGTTATTGTAGTGTGAAGGAACTGTTTCCACACAGCAGCGAGATGTTTAGATGTTTAAAACCATTATTACACCCTTTGTACTGTTGATGAGGGCCAATACGAGATTGGGGGCTCACACTGAATAAATTCAGGACGCTTCAAGATTTAAGACTTGCCGATGACGTGGTATTTTGCCGCGTAGGTAGTGCACGATGTTCAAAATGATCTACATCAGGGGTGCTCATTAAGTCGATCGCGAGCTACCGGTCGATCGCGGAGGTGGTACTGGTCGATCGCGGCGTGACATTAAAAAAATATCATCCCAGCATCAATGCCGTCACTTGATTGACATACAGGGCAGCCATTCAGATGACAACTGAATGTTGCCCTTCGGGCGACCAATCAAGTCAAACAACGTCTCTAAGTGCAGCAGAACTTACGATGTCAGCCTATCATCCATCCCCGTTACTTGATTGACATACAGGACAACCAATCAGATGACAACTGAATTTTGACCTTTAGGTCACCGCTCATGCGTAAACAACGATGCAAAGTGCTAAGCTAGTCGGCGAATTGCGAGATTTTAAAGCCCTCGCTAAAGTTTATGGTCACTAAAATGAGTGAAGGAGCTGGACCAAGTAAAAAGGCAAAAACATATCACTTCCATACGGATATGGAATATTATACGGATATTATGATACGGATATTATCCATGACTGATAAACATTTGGAAGTGTGCTTGAGGCTGGCTATCAGCAGCTACTGTCCGGACTATGCATCCCTGGCTGGTTCAATTCAGTGCAAGTCATCAAAGTAAACTCAGGTAATTACAAAAAATGTTAATAGTTAATTATGTGTGTTTTGCAATATTGGCTCATTTGGTTATGTAAGGTACATCAACATACATTGTACGTACAAATAATCCTCAATACATTTGAAAATAAATAGATGTTTTGCATTTTTGTAGTGGGAAGATCATTTTGACTCGCTCATTTTAAAAGTAGCTCGCATGCTGAAAAAGTGTGAGCGCCCCTGATCTACATAATCGTGGCGCTGCTGCCACCTGATAGCGGCTTGGAACAAAATGATTTGTTATCCCTGGCAGCCCGGATGCCATTCATGCAACGCGTCACAAATCAGATAATGGTGTGCAAAATGGCTGGAGAAACGGCCCTGGGCGCTACACGGCCGCTATGAATGCAGGGCTTTGTGGGGACATTCAGATTGGGGATGTCGTACAGGCCTGGTCGCCGTGGCGCGTGAAGCGCTGGCCGGGCTTTGAAAAGCAAAGCATTGTGGGAAATGAAAGCCACCTCTGCACTTTCTTGGTGTCCTCCATTGAACGTCTCTCGTCATCCTCCGCATTTTCTCCTTTTCACTCCCCCTCTCCGCCTTCATCCCACTAACTTTACATCTGATCTGTTCCCTGTTTGCCCTCCTCTTCCTCATCTCTCCTCTGACACGTTCCGCCTCCTCTTCACTTTCTTTCCAAAACTTTTTTGCATTCCCTCATGTGTCAATTCTCTTGCTTCTTTCCTTTGATTCACTTTCTTTTCTCCAAAAGAAAAAAAAATCTGTCTCAAATGTCTTCAGTGAATCCACATTTTTATTCTCATTTTTCTTCCCGTCTTTAGTCATACGCTTAACTTTTGGTTTGTCCCAGTTTCCATCTCTGCTTGATTTTTACACCCCCGTTTTTGTCCCATCACTCCCTCACCTTCTTTCTTTTCTCGTTTTAAATACAACTTCCTGTCCTTTCCTGTCCTTTTTTTTCTTTCTTTCCTTCAACAACATCCCTCCTCACCCGTTAGCGTTTTATCTAAATGACCCCCCCCTCTTTTCCCTTCCAGGCCAAGTCTTCTTCCAAGCCCCCCAAGCCACTGTACCCCCCCACGAGAAGAACCTGGGAGAGCAACTACTTTGGCGTTCCCCTGCAGAACCTGGTGACACCGGAGCGAGCCATCCCACTCTTCATTGAGAAGTGTGTGGACTACATCGAGCGTACAGGTGGGTCACCTCTTGGTGTATGCGTCTGGTTAAAGAGGAGCTTTGGCAAATACGTGCAAATGTCATGCAAATAGCTTCTGACCTTTGTTTGCTGTGAGGGTGGGAGGACGGAATCCGCTGTGATTATCCCCTCCCAACATGTTTAGAAGTCTGGCGTGCCACTGCACTCGCCAAGATACCGGTCACTACAAGTTCAATGAGCTTCAACGAGGAGGGGGGGGGGCGCTTCATGTCCTCCCAAAACGCTTTCAGCATCTGTTGTACAATAGCGCACTTTTGTATGCACGGCAGAGGTGTTCAAAGTTTTTCTAGTGAGGGGCGGACACAGAAAAATGAAAGGATGGGGGAACCGCATTTCCATTTTGTACATTAAAGATGCGACAAACCCATCGAATGTGGGTCATATTTTACATTTGTAAGCCCCCCCCAAGTAGATATGCTGGTTGTCAAGTGTATCATTACCTTCTCTACGCTGCTTCTTTTTCCAGTTTTTCAGTTTTATATCATCTTGTCATTTTCACTGTGACATTAGTCCAATCATATTTTGTTGTTCTTCTCGTAATATCACAACGTTTCCCCAACCGAATCTTCCAAAAATTGCAACTCTATTCTCTTCGTTAGTAATATTGCAGAAATTATTTTTGTGAAAAAAAAAATTCTCATAGAACTACGATGTTATGCTTTTGTCATAATGTCACATTTTTTATTTCTAATATTTATTTATTCACTCATTCATTCATTTTCGACCGCTTATCCTCAGGGTCCACCCTGGACTGGTGGCCAGCCAATCCCAGGGCACATATAGACAAACAACCATTCACACTCACATTCATACCTATGGACAATTTGGAGTGGCTAATTAACCTAGCATGTTTTTGGAATGGGGGAGGAAACCGGAGTACCCGGAGAAAACCCACGCATGCACGGGGAGAACATGCAAACTCCACATGGCCCTGGGTGGAATCGAAATTGGGTCTCCTAGCTGTGTGGCCTGTGCTAACCACTTTCCACCGTGCAGCCTAGTTTCTAGTATTTCTACTTTATTTTCATAAAATGACTGCTCTTTTATATACCGTATATTTAAATTATCTATTGATATAAATCTTAGGAGACCACGGCAAAATGGTCATTTTCTTTGAATTTACAATAAATATTTGTTTTATTCTACAAACTACTGAGAACCTTAGTCCTAAAATTTTATATTAAATTGTTTAATTTTAAAATTAAACAACCCAATATTAATGTTATCACTTGGAGTTCAGAAATGAATATTTGGTGGAATAACCGTGGTTTCCAATCACAGCTGTCATGCATCTTGGCATGCTGTCCAGTGTCCACCAGTTGGAATTTGAGGTGGCCTCTTAGATGTTTTTCCAGAGCCGTGTATGTATGTGTATATATAAAATGTATATATATGTGTGTGTGTGTGTGTTGCGTCAGGCCGTCATCCTCCATGGGCATGCGTCAACTAGCTGACAGCAGGGGCGTGACCGCCACACCCATTATGGTGAAACTACAGTAGGGTTCAAGTAAAGCAGCCTGTTGGGACATGTGCAGTCATTGCTGGTGATGCAGGCCCCGGTGCATGCTGGGAGCCTGTCAGGCTCTGTGCCCACTGACTGGGAGATTCCGTAATGAAGTCATGATGTCGTTGGGTGAACGTTTGTGAATGATGTACGACGTATGAGGAAGTAGAATTGAAGTACTTAGTTAGTCCTTAGTCACCTTAATCTTTCCAGTTGACTGACCTGATGTTGTTGGATATGTTTATACGTTTATAGTCACATGAGGTGTGTGAGTAGTGAGGCACCGAGGTTGGTTTTCAGTCGGGACAGAATTCCAGCCATCTCTTCCCGCGGCTCCATATGTGCAGCAAATGTCTTGTATTGTAAATCAGGAGGCGGAACTTCCTGCATTCTTTGTCGTCTTCTGTCTGCGAGCGAATGTTGACTTTATTTTTTGCGGCGGTGTTTGCGCCTGAGCTTTTTCATTCTTAATTCCCGTCCTGAAAATCCCTCTCGAATATGTTTGGATACTCGGCTGAATCTACACGAGCTGGCCTGTGTCTGCCAACCAAAAGTAGGATTATTGTTAGTGTGCCAGCTGACTACATTGTGTTGCAGGATTCATGGCCGACCAGCCCCCACCCTCGACAAAATCTCCTCAGAGCATAAGCGGCCAAACCGGAACATCTTTGTGCCTTTTCTTTTCAAAGACTGCTGTTGTCTCAGGTGTTTCATAAGCACAACATTTGCCAACATTAACATTTCAGCAGGTTTTATTGCTCGGGTGCAAAGTTCCGGGACTTTCATTTGCATGCTGGCTGCCATGAAAACGTTGTAATGTGCCCGTGTCTGACATATTTCACTTTATAGCTCAGTGTGTTGTCTTTCCACTGTGCGCCAGTGGAAAGTGCTTGTGGTGTCAACTTTACAGGTACGTGGTGCACGTGTGGTACATCTCCACATGACCCAGGACTGCTCTTTTTGCACGACATGGTCCCGGTGGAAATAATTACATCACCGCCATTCATTTGATCAGTGCACCCACATAAAATGTACTTATGGGAGGAAGTAGGCTTTGAATTGCCATGGATGGTTCCATGTTCCTTAGTTATGGACTCAAGCAAGGGTCTGACCCGCATTCATTGTACATTAAATCCATGCTTTGGTTTCTATTATGTTGTTTTGATTATTCGTTCAATGATTGTAACCAGTAAAACTGATAAACTTAAAATCCCCAGAAATTGTTTCTGCACAGCTGGGAACAGCTCGAGTGGCTCAAACGGAAACGGCGACAGAAAGAGCCCAAAGCTGTCAAAAAGTTTGAAAATCATTTTCAAAGCCGAAACAATAGACGACGTTGTGCAATGTTTGCACTGTCAGACAGAGCCGGCGTTCCACAACAGTACTACCGACAGTACTACATCCATGCTGTAGCACATGACTAGAAAGAACCATAAACAACAACAAAAGCTTATTTTGGCAGTCATCTATTCATGACCTGGTTTGAGGCTTCACTGGTTAATATTTGTCATATTTTTCACCATTTCCACCATTAATTAGAAGGGCAATTTCAGAAAAAAAACATAATGGAAGACGAGTCAGCCTGGCAGCCAAGAGACATAATGACGGGAAGAACAGGGTACCAATAAGCCACTATGTATTCCTCTGACTCTAACTCGTTTTTTTCTTTATGTACAGTCAGGGCTCGACAATAACGATGTACCGATGGCCCGGGGCAAGTTAAAACAAAATTGGGGCAAGTAAATCTAATCAGTGATATTCCCGTCGGGCAAGTGCACTTTAGCATGCCATACTGCCAAGAGGTTTTTTTAAAGCGGTTCTTGTTGGGTGTTGGTAAAACACGGACTGTGTAATTCCGGTGGTAATTTGCAGAGCAATCCTTGCAAATCTTGAAATGGACCAATCAGAATCGTTTATTTAGACCGCGGTCCGCAGACCACAGTCCGCGTTTTACCCACACCCGTTGTTCGCGATCAACCGATCAGCGATCGTTTGACTACGAAAACATCCATCATGGCGTCGCTGCCAACATCGTCTAATTCTGAAGGAAACAGCAAAAAGTGATGAACCAGTGCCTCCTAAACAAGTATTTTATTAGCGGCAGCAAATCAAATGATGGCACAGGTGAGTGAATCACATTGCTGTGACAATTTGAAGTGGTCAAGTGCTGATTTTGCACAAGCTACAAAATCTAGCGCTTCCATTTCTCTGTGTATTTCCCTCACCTTTGCTTCACAAATTATTGTTTGACCATTGAGCATTTTTTCTGGATTAAAAACACTTTACCAGTACACAAACTTGTCTATTCAATAATGTTTCATTGTGGTGCACAACTTATAAATATCACTGCTTACTACGACTACCATGTGTAAGGCAGTATGGTAGTACTCTCATTTCATCTTTATTTGAGATTCTCATGTGATGCCATAAAAAATTACATGATATCATTATGGCAGTCTTTTCATTTTACATGGGGCAAGTTCGGGCAAGTAGTTCTCACCTTAAGGATTCCCTATGGGCAAGTCATTTAGTTTTTTAATGTAGAGCTCTGTGTACAGTATTAATAATACGTAGGGATGCCTACAGAATCACAGAACGTAACCAAAAATGTCACAACCCTAGGACTGCTTCTAATGGGCCGAATTTCTGTACTGGTTTAGCCAAGTATGCTACTAGCTAATTGCCACAAGTAATCTTTGTGTCTAGTTGTTGTTTTTAAAGGACCTATTTGTTTGTATGTTTGCAAGATGACGTCATATGTATGTAGTGTATATATGTGCTAAAGGCTGTTGGACGTTTTAGCATCCGTCTGGCGGCCGCTGATGTTTGTCTCTGTCAGGAAGTGCTGCGACCACATGAAACAAACCAGCAGCCGAGAGTGGGAGGTGATGATGACTGTTTGCGGTGTTTAGTGGTTTCTCAGCAAGAAGTGTGACCTCGTCTGTGTGTGTTTGTGTGTGTTTGTGTGTGTGTGCGCACGCGTGTCAGCATAACTGTGAATACGAGCGAAAGTGTTGGAGTTGGTGATTTTTCATCTGCATTCCATCTGCTGCTGTCTTTTACTTGACTGTTTAGATCAGGGGTGGGCAAACTACGGCCCGGGGGCCACATGCGGCCCGCCAAGTGTTTCAATATGGCCCGCCTGTTTTTTCCAAAGTATTTCATTTAAACTCAACACATAACCTGGCATCGTGGCTTGGGCCAACTTTTTGATGGTTGAGGTAGCTTTATCAATTTCGTTATTTGATGTGGTCTGTTGTTTACAAAATGCTCCTGGAAAAAGTAACACAAGCACAAAAATAAAAATAAAAATAATGACAATAATGATAATAATAAGAATGTTGTTAATAATAATAATATTACAATTATTATATTCATATTGTTGTTAATAATATTAATATAATAATAGTCATAATATTATTATTATTATTATTAACAATAATAATAATATAATGATAATAACATTACTATAACTAATAATAACAAATCTAATATAATAATATATATATAAAATAGTAATAATAAAGACAATAATAATAATAAAAATAATACATTTAATTTCCAACACACTTTACATCAAATAAATGATTTCAAAGTGCACATATAGCAGATTGCATGACACTTTTACATGTAAAATATGCGTAAAAATAGGACTGTTGCATGTAAAATACTATATAGTCTGCCCCCCCCGTCAATTTTGTTAAATCAATGCGGCCCGCGAGTCAAAAAGTTTGCCCACCCCTGGTTTAGATGCATAGAGTCGTCTTGATCCAAACCCAAACGTACGTTTAGGTCTGCGGCCAATTTGTATATTGTCAAAACAGTACCTCCCGCTTCTCCTGAGGCCACTTGAAGGAACGTAAGCATCAGGGCTTAATAACAAGGGGGTTCTGTGAGTAGAAGACTTAAGTGACAAGGTCATGGCTTGACAGGATTAGAAATAAACCCCTGACTTCCACGACATCCTTTACTATGAAGATATAGGCCATCATTGTCCTTACGCCAAGTGGAGTAACTTGAAATGAACTGGATGCTGATGTTGCTTTGATCTCAGGAAATGTTTTAGCAAGAAAGAAGGGCTGACTTGACTTCCACTTGGCACTATGATGATTGTTATTAATCATCTAAAACTGAACTATATAAAAACATAAATCATTTTTCCCATAAGAAACAATACAAATCAAATGAATCAGTTATGTACGCCCTTTATTGAAAACTATTGTTGACAAAGGCTAAGGAGCCACATGGACACCACTTTCTTGTTTTGCTATGAGTGACTTCTTGAATTCAATATTTTCACCTTCTTTATCAAAGTGCTGGAACTGGCGACTTTGATTGGCCCCATGGTGGGTTATTTTAAAGTCATGCTCAGTGAAAAAACCACAGTCCCCCGCTGATGACACCCTAGATGGGGGACACTGATTTCCCGGTGGGAATTGATACATTTTGTAATACAGACATGTTATGAGCACAATTGGACTCGCATAGTGTGTCAATTAATTAAACGCCACAAGACAGAGTCACCAGCATGTGGGATTCTTGGTTTTGACACTCAAATCCACAGAATGATAAGAGGGCAAATGGGACGAGTTGGAGTTAGCCTTACAAAAAAAATGGCTGAAGCAATCCTGGCAGTGGTCCTTCCACATTTTTATTAATAGCACAAGATTGAACGTACTGAAAGGGTATGATATAATACATTGTTACACACCAATAGTGGATGCTAACTGAGACTGGACAAGAGCAGAGGTCAAACTGAAGCGTTGGAAAACCAAGTTCCGATGTATACGTACTTAATCTTCAGCTCACAGCACAACTGCTGTCGAATCACGAGCAGTTTTCTTTCCTTGTGGCCTTTAAAGCACACTTAAAAGGTCTTGACATTACATTTGGGCGAACAAGAGTTTGGTCACGGTCTTAGCTGAGTGTACAAGGTAAAAGCTCTTACTTTGATCAGAGAGGACATGGAGGACATGAAGCCAGAGTTCCTGCAGTATTAGTCTGGAAGGTCAAAGGTCACCAATGTAGTCAGCTGATGGTTTCCTGAGAGAAAGGCTCAGGTTGGGAATAAAAGATATGGCCGCCCTAAAAGCACTAAAACCTGTTTTGAGAGGATTTTAAGTGTGAATGCTTGAATGCTTGGTAGGTGCTAATGCTACTCAGGGGCCTCTTTGTTTTTGGTAGTAAAAGTTAAATCCTCATTGACCAAAAAGTATATACTATGAATGCCCGGTGTTGTCCAGCTGATATGGATATGTAACATGAATTATGTCCTCTGATTGAATGAACACATAACAACACATAGCTAAACAAACTGAAATGATTGGGATTGGATTACATTAATTATGGATTAGAGTGCATGGAAACTGTGACTTTACATAAAATTGAGAAATCTTAACTATTTTGGGACTCACAACTATTTTAGTGCATGTAAACGTTGAGAATGAACTCTTGCCGTTTGTCGTTTTTCCCAAGAAACCCGAACGGTCTGTATTTCGGGCCACATCTGGACCCGCAACCAAAACATTAATGACACAAAGCGGGCTGGAAATGTGTGCACAGTGCGTATATGAAAGTCCTGAACGTGTGGCTTTGGCCCGGAAAAAGGAAAGTGGGTCTTGGCGAGGAAGCGGAGTCCTTCAGAGGACTAACAGATGGCTTGGACTGCGCCAGCGAGGCCGCGCAGTCCTCTCCCGCTGAACTCGATTAGTGAAATTTTATTAAACGTTTCCTGCTCCCCAGAGACGTGAGATGGTATTTGGCAGCCTGAGAGGCAGCCATGATTAAATGGCTTTTTGATGCTGATGCATTTGGAAGTCCCATTGCTTGTTATCTGCCCCAGCACTTAGTTTAATGTGCTCTCTGCTCTCGACAAGAACCTCCATCGCCGTGTGACCCAATAACACCTAAACAAAGTTCACCTGGCCGGGAAATCACGCTCACCGTTTATTTGCACTTCATGGAATCTATTATTTCAATTTGTAACTTGTCACTTTTCAGTCTTGGCTTTGTGAGCACGATTTCTCAGAGCTATCTGTCGAAATGCCCTGAAGTTAAACGACAGAAACTGTGATCATTTGCATTTTCTCCAACACAACACAGCTGAAAGGCTGTTTCTCAAGCCTCTTCACGACCGCACTGCATATTTTCATTAACGATGAAAAAACCCAGTTCATCCTCAGTGTGCTTTTCCCCTTGTACATGAAAGAATACAGATTTATTCCAAGGACTGATTCGCACATTGTCAGCAACATGTTCGTTTTTTCTCATTTTCTCATTTTAGCAGAAAAGTCCCCTCAAAACAAATGGAGACCTCGTCTGGCAGCCAATTGATTGGAATTGTACGTAGAATGTGTTGTAGCACTACTTTGCCATGGGATGGATGAAGGAATGTTGTCAGCTGATTTGACTTGTGGAGGCACCATCAGGACTTTTTTTGTTGTTGATCATTTCAGTAACGCTCATGTATTAATCCAGTGAGAAATGAAGGAATGATAATGGTTAATAATAATAATAATAATACATTTTATTTGCATAGTGCTTTTCAGAGTATTCAGATGCTTTACAGTAGAGAAAAGAAAGAAATAAAAATAGAATTGAGTAAAATCTGAGTATACAATGCATTAAAATACAATATCCATACATTCATTCAGAGCTAAAAACAAGGCTAAAAGGGGGGCGAGGTGGGGCGCAGCAGTCAGGTATAAAAAGTTAGACATTAAAAAGGGATTTAAACAGGTGGGTTTTGGGAAGGTGGGAAGGTCGGGGCAAGCACGGAGTGAATGGGGCAAAGAGTTCCGAGGTTGGGGCCAGCGATGTCTTCCCAGGTTGGGAGCTTGGTCTTGCATGGGAGTGCCAAGAGGTAGTCGCGATATTCCGATGTTGACGATGCCAAGCTAGTTTCGATACCTCAAGAAACCTCTGCGGTGAGCCTCTGCTGGGATTTATTCTCAGCAGCTTTGCCAAGCAGCCGTCACACAAAGCTGATTATTGGCTATTTTCTGCTTGCTTTGAAGTCACATCGCCACTCCTCACTTGCTGGCAAAATAGATTTCATAAAAATAATTCATAGATCTCCCAGTGTGGTGGCGAGGAGGGCCAAGAATGAATATTAACACACTGTCTCGTTTGCGCACTCCTGTCAATCAAATGATATGGTTTGAACCCACGTAGTTTCAGTCCAGTATTGATGTTTCTGTTTTCTGCTGGACTGAAATCATGTCTGATGGAAACATGCAGACTGATGGTCACAGCAGGGCTCTGGGATGGGATGGGATGGGTCTAGGAATGGGATGGGTCTAGGAATGGGATGAAGTCATTGCTGTCAAAAATAGTCCGACTAGAAAACTAGAATAACATTTCATCGTAGTGATAATTTCACTGATGTCCTCTGACTCCTTCTTCAGTTTTCAACCGATTCAAACCAATCCAGCATCAAATCGTTTAGCTCATTCGGGAATCGTCTGTTCAGATATTTCAAAACATTGGCAGATTTTCTGAAAATCCCCAAATTCCACATTTCCCCCCAATGACAATAATTGTCCATTTTTAAAACACATTCCTTAAAAGGGACCTACTATGCTATATCCTTTGCATTGATCTGTGGGCTCTATAGAGCAGCTACACACAATAACCTGCACAGAAAGCTTTCTGGATCTTCCAGAATCTGCACCTGTTTTTCCTTGGATTTCTGTCTGTTGTCACGGCTGCTGTGATTGGTCACACTCCCATTCAGGACTTTTTGTAGCACTGCTTCCTCTTCTTCCGGAATTTCTTTCAAAGTCCAGGTTTTTCAATCAAACTGTTCAAGACTTTCAGGATAATCAGGTTCCCTATTTGTCAGATGCCATTTTTTAAATTTTTCACTCAAAATTCTCACGTCCTGTTTGTCTATATGTGCCCTGCGATTGGCTGGCGGTCAGTCCAGGGTGTATCCTGCCTCTTGCCCAAAGACAGCTGGGATAGGCTCCAGCATACCTGTGACCCAAGTGAGGATACGCGGTATAGAAAATGTATGGATTCTCACGTTCTGTAGAAACATACATTGGTTTCTACTACCACTTTTATCAACCCATTCAAGCGGTTCCACATGAAACCGCTCAAAACATTACGGACATTCAGGCTGCCAATGTTTTGGATAACACAATTTTCCGTTTTATGCAAAATTGTTACTTTCTGTAAAAACCAACAGTAGTCTGTACTAGCACATTTCTCAAATGTTCATGAAGTTAACCTGACCTTCTTCCTTTGGGGGCTGATGATAGTGGAGACACTGCGGCAATTATTAGATGGTGCTCAAGGACACTAAAGAAGTCTGTTGTATATGTTCGTCCAAAAGCATTGCTCAGACATTGTTCCCCTAAAGCTACAATGATTATTTTGATGACGACAGTTCGCGTCATTAGCTGCCTCCTGGTGGTGCAAACCAGTGCGCTGTGACCTTTGACATTTCTCCACCAGTGACCATGGAAGTGAGGCTCATGACGTTGACGCCTCACAGTCTCCTTTCGTATGGTGACTCAGTAGAACAGTCGTCAGCCTAACCTTGCCCCGCCACTCCCCGCTGTCCTGTTTATGTAGTAAGTTCCAGCGTCGTCCTCGCATGCCAATTCAGATGATGTTAATCTCACAATGTGAATAAAAAAAAGAGAAGGTTGTCTACGCCGTGGCCTTCACTCTCCACCGACGTGACTCAACGACCTTTCCTTCCTCGCTTAATGTCAATAGCGCTGATAGTCCGTGCACTTGCGTCTTGGTTACACACAACATAAACCATCAAGCTAACCGTAGCCGGTGTTTTATGATTTCTGACATGCTGTGATTGAAGGAGTTAGCAAAACCTTTCATACTTTTAATTACATAAAAGGCTTTAGCCGACATACTCGCTTTCAATTTTCGCTTGTAACGAGTTTTAACTCGGGCCAAACGGCCTCCTCACTCTTTGCCCCCCCCCACCTCCATCCTCTTGTTTTATTGCCTGAAGTGAGAAAGCCAATGTGAGGATTAGATTAAGGCGATTGGCTACGCCCCCCCGAGTGTGTATTTGTGTGTGTGCAGAAGATATTCACACACTTCGCAGGCCAATTGAAGCAAACCTGAAGGCTAAGCTCAGACGAGGCCTGTTTGATCCAGGCCAGAAGGGGCGGAGGGAGACTGTGTGTGAGAGAGAGAGGGAACGGGTGCGAGCGCGGAGGCGGGGCTAATGCATCGCCACCTGGCTCCGAGGCAGCCATCCAGCTCGAAGGGGCGCTTGTGTGTGAACAGTCGCCGTCTTCCATTAGTCGTTTTTTTATGGCCTCACTCGCAAGCGGCCAACGTGTGAGCACACGAGCTGCCAAGTTAAACGTCCCGCCAGACACGATTTACGTTAGTGGGGGCACAAAAGTCTGTTTTTGATATCGTTACCAGGTGTTTATTTACTGAGGGCTTCTTCTGTCTCCAAGGAGGTCATTGTCTTTAGAGTGCCTCTGTCCATATTTACAACTTCCCATATGTTTAGAACAGGGGTGCTCATTAAGTCGATCGCGAGCTACCGGTCGATCGCGGAGGTGGTACTGGTCGATCGCTGGTCGATCGCGGCGTGACATTAAAAAAATATCATCCCAGCATCAATGCCGTCACTTGATTGACATACAGGGCAGCCATTCAGATGACAACTGAATGTTGCCCTTCGGGCGACCAATCAAATCAAACAACGTCTCTAAGTGCAGCAGAACTTACGATGTCAGCCTATCATCCAGCCCCGTTACTTGATTGACATACAGGACAACCAGTCAGATGACAACTGAATTTTGACCTTTAGGTCACCGCTCATGCGTAAACAACGATGCAAAGTGCTAAGCTAGTCGGCGAATTGCGAGATTTTAAAGCCCTTGCTAAAGTTTATGGTCACTAAAATGAGTGAAGGAGCTGGACCAAGTAAAAAGGCAAAAACATATCACTTCCATACGGATATGGAATATTATACGGATATTATGATACGGATATTATCCATGACTGATAAACATTTGGAAGTGTGCTTGAGGCTGGCTATCAGCAGCTACTGTCCGGACTATGCATCCCTGGCTGGTTCAATTCAGTGCAAGTCATCAAAGTAAACTCAGGTAATTACAAAAAATGTTAATAGTTAATTATGTGTGTTTTGCAATATTGGCTCATTTGGTTATGTAAGGTACATCAACATACATTGTACGTACAAATAATCCTCAATACATTTGAAAATAAATAGATGTTTTGCATTTTTGTAGTGGGTAGATCATTTTGACTCGGTCATTTTAAAAGTAGCTCGCATGCTGAAAAAGTGTGAGCACCCCTGGTTTAGAATATACCGTATTTTCCGGACTACAAGTCGCGCTTTTTTCATAGGTTGGCTGTTCCTGCCACTTATACTCCAGAGCGACTTATACATGAAAAAAGTGTTAATGTTCCATAAACATTGGACACCTTTTGTGTTCATGTTTATTTTTAGTGTAGCTGAATAAGCATTGTGTTAGCATATCTTACACCTATTCAGCCTGTTCTCTATTCTTTTATTGTTACAACTTGCCTTCCAAGAGGACCTAATGTCTGTTTTGGTCAAGTGGTTTGGAAAATAAATTACCTGCAAAAAATACCACTTATACTCCAGTGAGACTTATGTATGTTTTTTTATACCTAATTATGCATTTTTGGCCTTGGGCGACTTGTGTATGGTTTTTTTCTAGCTAATTATGCATTTTTGGCCTTGTGCGTCTTATACTCCAGTGCGACTTCTGTATGTTTTTTTCTACCTAATTATGCATTTTTGGCCTTGTGCAACTTTTTGTCCAGAAAATATATAGTACTCAAAATTGTCAGTACGTGAATGAAAGTGTTTTTCCCAAGGACCAATGGGAACAGACAAGGAGGCTTGAAGGAATCAGTTTGTTTCTGTCCAAAAACCTGAGTTTGAGGTTGATGATCAGGACAGGGCCCCAGAAGCATGTTTGCATCCTGTACTACAGCGGACCGTGGCGCTTGACAGCGGTCCGGCTCTCCATGAACGGGTGGGGGCTGCGTTGCTATGGTTACCTGCAGACTTTGTCTTCTTTCAGCGTGGAGTCTGTTTGGAAACAGACCAATTGATATTTCTGTGATGATCCCTGTCCCCCTTGGGAGCGTGTGGAGAGAAACCCCTTCCATGTGGCACACATGACCACTCAAGGATGGACTGATGAGATTCATGGAGATCTTAGGTTGAGGTTGAGCCAGGCAAATAGGACAGAACTATCAAGTTATGGCGTATTTTCCTAACCGAAAACTTGACTGTCATGTCTCGTTAGCATACAGTGGCCAAGAAGACTTGGTGCCTTCTGAATGTAGCGACGGTCCGCCCGTCCCTTTAACACATAGGCTGTAAAAGGGGTGGCGTTGAGAGGTTTTTCAAAGTTCTGCTTTTAGTCCGTTGCCTGCTGACCTCTCAGTACCCCAACACACACACACACACACACACACATGATACAGCGGTGATGTGATGAAGGCGCCCGTGCCGTCCAACACCAAGTTCAGACCTTCCTCTCGTGAAGAAGCAGCAAAGTGTTTGTGTTGCACAAACGACTTGTTAATTGGAGTCATCAAAAGATTCCCGATTCCCCCTTTTCCTGGTTAAATGATGATTCTGGAATTTTAATGCCAATTAAAGCACTTCATTAGCTCCACGCTGAATTTGGCTTTGCATTATTGATGTGCAGCAGCTGCAGACGTAAAACTGCAATCTACTGCACAATGGCGGCATGTGCGCTTCCTTGTGCTTTGTGTTAATATTTCAGGGGATTAATTGTTTGACATTGTTGTGTTTTGCTGCAGGAGGTGGAAACACAAACACGGAAATGGAGAGGTGTGTGTGTGTGTGTGTGTGGAATAGAGCAGTTGGTAGCTCCAGCTCCAACTCTATTTACGGAGAATGGCCCATCTGTAAATTGGGCATTACCATAAAGTGTGTGTATGTGACACTTCCTGTAAACTGGACATCTGTCCTACAACAAAAACACACACACACACACGAAGCAGCTTTACACAGACTGGACTCTGTGTGTGTCTTTTGTTATGGTGACACACACTCATGTGAGTTCTTCAGCTGGGATTGTGTTGCTTCAGCGAGTCGTCACCGTTCTTGGCTTTGGTTTCACGTGCACGGGCGCAACAAAGTCGGGATTTAACAGCAGCCATCTCCACTTGGTCACATCTGCAAGTTTCCCCTCCTGGGTTCTGTGTGTGTGCGTTTGTGTGTGTGTGTTTGATTACAAGGTGCCTAGATATTTTACACACACATGCACACATAAACTAGAAGGAATTCTATTGATTTCCATTGACCCTTGCTTGTGTGGAGGGTCAGCCATTAAATTAACACAACAGTGCAGAAACTGATGACTCCACCACAGTACTCAATTCTGTGTGTGTGTGTGTAGTGTACCTACATTGTGTCGACATTCACGTGTGTGTGTATGCGCCCTCCGTGGGTCATTACTTCCACATACATGTGAAGCCTCTGCGGCAGAATGACTTCCAGACGGGAAAGCACAGCTCATTTCTCAAGCGAGGATTGTGGGGAAATAGTGGGCTTGCTCTCGCGGGAGAGAAGCCCCTGTACCTGCACATTCATCATGCCGGGTCCCATCTGTAACGAGCACCTCAGCGTACCGAGCGGGAGAAAGTAGGGCTTGCAGGCTTGTGTGCTGATTGGACGGGAAGGAGCTCCCGGGCTATGGCTGGAGTACTTAGGGATATACGTGTGTTCCCTCAGGATTTCAGGATACTTGTGCCGGTGGTGGGTTGCGGGAGGAGGCGGGGTCATGGTCAACTCAAATAATGATGTCATTGGCCATGACGCCTTTGAAAGCATGAGTAAAAAAAGCAAAACGGTTATGGTAAGAACTGGAAATTGAATGATGAGAAGAGCTGTATTGGCTACATTTGTTGCTTTTTTGAAAAAACAATATCTATAAAGTTCTGATGACTCGCTAAATATAGTTGGCAACGCCCATCCCTCCTGCTCCATCTTCTTTCTCTGGCATGTTCAACCAGTATATACGGTAAATATCAAAGCATTCAACTTGACATACATGTCATAAAGTTATCTTTACAGTTACTTTTTCTGCCGCTTATCTTCACGAGGGTGACGGGGGTGCTGGAGCCTATCCCAGCTGTCTTGTACACCCTGGACTGGTGGCCAGCCAATCCCAGGGCACATATAGACAAACAACCATTCACACTCACATTCATACCTATGGACAATTTGGAGTGGCTAATTAACCTAGCATGTTTTTGGAATGTGGGAGGAGTTTTCTCCAGAGAAAACCCACGCATGCACGGGGAGAACATGCAAACTCCACAAAGAGATGACAAAAATTGTTTATTTTTGAAAAGTAGTTTTCTGCCTCAAGTTATTTTTGTCACCCTTATTTTGCTAAATAGGACACAGCCTAAAGCACTCTTATTTTGAAGGCAGTAAGAGTGTCATACGTGTTGAGAAGGTCCCTTGATTGCTCACAGAGAGGTACTATGCAGATGCTAAACGTGCCTAGCCGTAGCCCCTGTACATTTATTTACAGCAACATGAGCTAGCATCCTAAAACCTTTGGCTACCCGAGGCAGACGTCCTTCATTCTTTGTCTGTTCTCCTGAAATCCTCTGGAGCTAAATAAAGATTTTCAGATGTAAACGATGATGTATTTCAGCTGTCAACCAAGAGCTCAAACAAAGAACTGAAAGGAGATCTTTTGGAAAGCGGTCATTATTTTCTTTTTGCTGTGAGTGGTTTCACACGTCTCTGCTATTTATAAGACCTGAATTCCTTTCCTTACTCTCGTGGGAACGTGGACACTGGATGTTCCTGTGCAGGAAACAATTGATGACTTGAAATCTGATTATGTTCAAGTCTTGGACTTGGTTTATGCCTGACTCAGGTGTCCCGCACCACGGCAGCAGGGATTACGTAACGTAGTGTGTAGTGTAGCAGGCGTGTGTAAAGCGGACAATGATTGGCTCAAGTCGCTCATTGATCCAAACCCACCCCCCCCACCCCCCCCGGGCGCCCGGTCGTGATGGCAATTAAATGGGTTTGGCAGACGAGACAGGAGAGCACGTAGCAGCTTTTGATAGCTAACACAGAGGAGGGCGGAGCTACAGAGCGTACCAGGATATTAGCTCATAACTCGGCACCGCCGGTCTTAACTGATCCCGGCATGCAAACATCAACGCTATGGTTCACTTCCTTCCCCTCACTGTGTGTGTGTGTGTGTGTGTGTGTGTGTGTGCGCTACATCCATGTGCAGGGCGGCGACTTCTTGTAGTTGCAAGGGGGGGGGGGTGTTTCAGGGTCATTTTAAAGTCAGGGTAGGGAAGATGAATGGTGCATTCAAGGCACATGGGAACAATTTAGACACTTCGGTAATGACTCCAATGTTTGGACACGCCCACTGAGGATAGCATGACATCATGAAGATGAGCTTTTTCCTGTTGGTGCTAACTTTCCATGCGTCCATCACAAAGACACTTGCTCATGCAGTGACCTCACATCTTCCCAAATGTCACCTGAGAGATTTAAAAATGTGTAAAAGTCATTTCTTAGACTATTTTTGGATCAAGTTGTGATCCAAATGCTTCAGATTCCAGGTTTTATCCTGAATGTTGTGTGCGGTGGCGTCGGGACACAACGCCAAGACACAACGTCACCACGCGTGTGATGACGTGTAAATAAGCAGATCACGGTTCAGTGTTGTCCACAGGGCCGCGATCTATTTGCGGCGGTGGCTTGGATGATGTCATTGTCTAATTTGCATGATTGATGGTATCGTCCAAGAGACACACGGACAGATGAGCAGAACAATATGGATGGTTGGATGGATTTCTTCTGCCGCTTTTTTTATCTTTTTATTGCCACAAACCATGTTAGCCGCCTGTGTTAGCCGCCTGTGTTAGCCACCTGTGTTAGCTGCCTGTGTTAGCCGCCTGTGAGTGCTTTTCATGGTTGGGGAGCTACCAGCAGCCCCCATTGCTCATTGACAAGATTGCATGTAATCATGCAGTGGTCTCAAAGTGTCCAATAAGAAACTTTGTTGCCAGTACTACTTCCGAAGAGTCGCAGTCTAGTATGAGATGTGTGTACAGAACGCTACGTTCACTGACCATCCCACCATAATTTGTTCATGAGTGAGGGTGCCGTTTTCCACAGCTTGCAGCAGTGCACGTTTTTAACAGACATTTTTACCGGGACGTGTGGAACTGCTACAACGGCATTGAGCCCCGCCCACCGCATCCACCCATTGCATCCTCGTCCACTGATTAATCGTCTTCATCAATTTGGGACCCAACATGTTGTTGATGTGTGCCGGCAGGTCTGACCACAGAAGGCTTGTACCGCGTCAGCGGTAACAAGACGGACCAGGACAACATCCAGAAGCAGTTTGACCAAGGTGACCACACACACACACACACACACACACACACACACACACACACACACTCAGCAGGACTTCATAGTCATGTGGTCTACACAGGTACGGAGGAGGCATGGCATTAAACACAAGAAAGATGCTTCAACTTTGAACATGTTGGTTTAATACCTTCTTGGAACCGTGTGTGTGTTCATTCACACACACACACACACACACACACACACACACACACACACACACACACACACTATTGACTCCAGTTCTTAAAGAGACACACACACACACACTACTGACTCCAGTTCTTAAAGAGACACACACACACACACTACTGACTCCAGTTCTTAAAGAGACACACACACACACACTACTGACTCCAGTTCTTAAAGAGACACACACACACACACTACTGACTCCAGTTCTTAAAGAGACACACACACACACACTACTGACTCCAGTTCTTAAAGAGACACACACACACAGCACAGTCAACATGCATGTGACAACGTGGACCTCGGCAGTCGTTGCCGTACTTCTGCACTGACCTGTTGTGACTTTGCGTGACGTGATGTGAAGGACGCCCCTCGGCCAATCAGCTGCCCCGCATGCCCTACATCAGGACGTACTGATGGAAAAAGATGACGGACTGTCAGCACGTGATTGTTCTTCATCATACCTTCACCATCTTCTCACCCTCATACCTTCCTTCATACCTCGCCTTTGCTGCTATCACCGTTTTCTTGACAGCTTTTCCACTTTGTGTGTGTGTGTGTGTGTGTTTCTAAGATTGAGTGTGACAGCTGCTGTTACCTCTGGGCTCTGTCCTCTTTTTTTTTTTTTCTATTTTTTTATTCATCGTTTGTCTTCTCCAGTGTGTCAAAGCTCTTCTCTCCTGTCAGCCATCGCCACGTTTCCACGAAACGGAGCAACCGACTTCATATTTGTCATCCATCCATTTTCTGTACCGCTTATCCTCACTAGGGTCGCGGGCATGCTGGAGCCTATCCCAGCTGCTCCCAATTTCAGGACTTGTTTTCATAGCCAAGTACCGAGATAGAAAGGGTACTGGGGGTTAACTCATTTAGTGCTGTTAATTATTCTGTGTGATTTAGTGCGTTTCGTTTCGTGTCCCCCGTGTGCAGATCACAGCATCGACTTTGTCGTGATGGACGTGGCCGTCAACGCAGCCGCCGGAGCCCTCAAAGCTTTCTTCGCCGACCTGCCCGACCCGCTGATCCCCTACAGTCTGCACCCAGAGCTGGTGGAGGCCGCAAGTAAGAACTGGGCTTTCTGCTAACTTCCTGTCCGAGCTCCTCCCCTTTTCTGTGCCCCACCCCTCTCTCGCTCACCGAGCTTGGCTCGAGGCGTTCTTTGTGCGACTTGTCAGTCTGTCGCTGTGAAGGCGAAAGCTCAGCGGCGCCTGGGGCGGATTTCTTGGTGAGCTGGCCGACTCGAGTGACATGGTTTCATGTTGGATTGTTTGAAGATCTCCAAAGATTGTTCTTAATGGCGGCCAATTAAGACAAAAGTGGCTTTAATTTGACTTGAAAGCTGACCTCTTTCATCGTCATCGTTTATATTGATTTCTTCACTCGCATAAAAGCTTGGATTCCCTTTTTAGTAGACTGACGCTGTTGCATCATGGGAAGTTCCCATCCCAACTATTTCACTCTGCTCTACTTCTACTTCATCATGAGCTCTGGCAGCGTGGATTATTGCCCTTTGACCTCACGTAACCATTAGAGGTGGAAAGGCGCTTGTTGCCTCGCCATTAGGATGACTGATGGTGTGTAGGAAGCCTAAATCAAAACTCTATGTGTGTGTGTGTGTGTGTGTGTGTGTGTAACAGTTCTAACGCTGCCCCTTGAATGTCGGGAATATCCTGGACAAGCAGGGAAGGTCAGACGCTGGTGGAGTCGGTTTTAAATATTTGAGTACCCGAGTCCCGACACGCCTCGGCGCCAGTGAGCCCCTCGTCGACACGGACGTGACGCGCAGCCTCACGGGGGAATGACGAGTATCAAGGAAGGAAAACGCCAACAACATTTAACGTGCTCTGTATTCGTGCCTGACAGAAATCGTGGACTACATCGAGCGCCTGCAGGTCCTGAGGGAGATTGTGAAGAAGTTGCCCTCGGTCAACTACCATGTCTTCAAATACATCATCACGCACCTCAACAGGTAAAACCACGCACACATGACTCATGGAACAAGGCACATGAAATCAGGCTCATTACGGCGGAGAGTGGTTAACATGCAGGCCTCACAGCTGGGAGACCCGAGTTCAATTCCACCCTCGTCCATCTCTGTGTGGAGTTTGCATGTGGAGTAGAAAATGAATGAATGAATGAACTTAAGTGCCATCCACTGTAAAGCCAAGCTACACAAACAGTGCTATTATAATGCATGTGTGGCGTTCCAATTCATTTGTGGCGGACCGCCACAGATAAATGAAGGCATGTGTAACGTTGCTTTGTGTGTCAGGGTGAGTCAGCACAGCAAGACCACGCTGATGACGGCAGACAACTTGTCCATCTGCTTCTGGCCGACGCTGATGAGACCCGACTTTGAGAACAAGGACACCTTGTCCACCACCAAGCTCAACCAGGCCGTCATCGAGTCGTTCATCGTGCAGAGTGACTACTTCTTCCACGGCGGCGAGGTGGCCGACAGCTCCAGCAGCGGCGGCACGCCCCCCCCGCGCTGCCACAACATGGTGGAGGCGCTGCTGCCCCTTCAGCTGCCGCCCCCCCTGCAGCCCCAGCAGATCCAGCACGCCCTGCCCCCCGAGCCCCTCATCTGAGAGGCATGCCGGCGGAGCGTGGTTTTTTTTTTTTTGTCGGCGGTGTCCGCAGGCGGGCTGTAAGGACACGTCAGACCCCGCCCGCGGCGCCCTCTGCCCCCGGACCGCAGAACTCCCAACATGAAGCCACTTTGGAACCTTTTCTTTCTAGCAGCGTGATTTAGCACATAGCGGTGACGTGACATCGTTAGCGGGGTCCGATTCCGCGACCCCTCCCCCCCCACCCCATGACACAGCACACGGCGTCAAGCTGACTCCGCCCTCTTTGCCACTTGCCCCCCCAACTGCGGTTTGTGAGCCGAAATGACTTCCGTCTTCCTGCAGGTCTTCACATTTCAGCAACGCTTAACCTTTGACCTCAGCTGAAGACTCCATCAATTGTAGATAATTTCAATTTGGGGGGGGGGCAGCCCCCTTCCTCAAAGAAGAGCACAGTGTCAAAGGTCACACGTGACCCTTTCATTTGTGTTTTTATTATTTAGACTTTTCTTTTTGATATATTTCTATGTCGTCTAATTTCTTACCCTGTGTGTGTGTGTGTGTGTGTGTGTGTGTGTGTGTGTGTGTGTGCGTGTGTGCGTGTGCGCGCGTGCGTGTGTGTCTATTCAAACCTTCTCCACAGAGAGAAGGTCGGATTTAGGAGGGAAAAAAAAAAAAACGATTTCAGCCCGTTTGCGTTCTCGCCTCCCGATGCGTTTCTTTTGAAGGGACACGCCCCCCTGCCGAGGCACATGAGCGATGTAACCACTAGGTGGCGACTCGTTTGGGACGTCTGCATGTTTTCAGTGAAAAAACACAAAAGAAACAAAAAACCGCTAGAAGGCGCATTTATTCCGTTGCATCTCTCGTTCGGAATGTTTGTTTTTTTTTTCAGTTTAAGGGGAACTTTTTTATTTTGAACTTGATATCATATTTTCGGTTAAATGTTTTTTTTTTTCCTAAATAGAGGAAAAAGAAGTTTATATAAGAATCTAAATATATAAGAATTTATCAGCAGGAATGTTGCTGATGGACTCAAATGTAACCGGGTACTGCTAGAAGCTATGTGGGCGTGTGTGTGTGTGTGTGTGTGTGTGTGTGTGTGTGTGTGTGTGTGTGTGCGCGCATGTGTGCCGTACCAATAAGGATGTTCAAGAAAACGGTTCAACATAGACGAAATCCCGACTGTCTTTGAACGCAGCACACTCCAAGTCTTACCGTGGTCCATCAGGATGAGAGGTTAGAAGTTGTTGAGAGATTGTTGGGTGAGGTTGGAACGCTGGTAGCCCATCGTGGCGGGATCTGGCGGTGGGAAGAAATGACCAGATGGGAATAACGCCATGTTTGACTTTTTAAAGAGACAGAAATGTGAAAGTGCTTCAACGGGTGACGCGTGTCAAGTCCTGTGTGACGTGATGACCCCGGGACACCTGAGGCCACACTCGCGGTCACATGACTTGTGTGGATGTATGACTCGCTGACCGACAGAGCAGGAAGTGACTTTGTGTGTGTGTGTGTGTGTGTGTGTGTGAAGAGCGCTGTGAAAGGTTGTGTAAAAGTTCTGCGTGCGTCCTCGCCGCTCAGTGGACATCACTGACTGTTAGCATGCTAACAATCTGCTAGCTGTGACGTCACATGGAAACAAACTTGTTGTTGGCTCAAGTGCACAATCTCCATCATTGAAATCGCAACTGAATGTAACAAAGTAAGGTAGGGGTGTCCAAAGTGTGGACCGGGGACCATTTTACCCCCCCTCAGATGGTATTTTTATTGCTTCTCACCATCTTCTTGCCATGCTGTCACGTTTCAATAGTGTATAATATTATCATAAGCTCCAGTAATGGCAGACCTGGTGGGGTGCCAGTGGAAATTCTATATTATTATTATTATTTTTCCCCAACATTTTCCTTATTTTATAATGCAAATGATGCATGGGAATATTGTAAAAAATCCAATGATTGAGATATGCTATTAGATATTAGGCTAAGATGTGCCCCCAGCCCCCCAAAATCAACAATAGTTGTGTTTCTATTCCCCATGGGGGGGCCAGCTGGCTCTGCTTGTAGAAAACCAAGCCAAGACGTGGATGATCAGATTATTGACCTACATTGGATTTCTTTTAGCATCTTTCATGTACAGAATGTAGCATCCTTGGGTTTTTATGTACGCGGCCCTCACTGGACACCCTGACGTAAGGGGGCGTGTATTTCTAACATTTAGACTGATTGGAATGCAGCCTGACACTCGTTGAACCAATCAGACAGGAAGGCGTCAAATGTGATTGGTTGAAGGTCATGCTGGCGAGGACGTGCGTCTGGAATGAGAGTGATGCGAGAGAGAGATGTTTTTCTGAGCGACTAAAAAGGGACAAAATATTCAAATTGGAACGCAGCCAGAAGGCCTTTAGAAGCTTTTTCGATGCTGGACTGACTAGGATGTAGACAAGACGCAATGGGAATGGAACGCGGCCAAGAGTTTTTGTGGAGCTTTGAGAAGGAGGCGTGTGCCGCTGCTAGCTAATTGAAGATATGGCGCTATTTGTGTAGTCTCCATCAACTCATGTCTGCCGCAAGTGTAAGAACCTCAACTGTAACATAGTCAAGAAACCGGACGTTCTCCATCGTTTCCTAATAAATTTCCCTTTTTTCCTACAGTGCTCCAAGTCACTCTTCTTCATGACACTTTATTTAACACCATACTACTGTGTTTGCCCCCCCCATATTAATGTCATATATATATATATTCACACCATGAATTCAGCCCCATGGAGTCACGTGGTCCACATGAAGTTCCATCATTCAGATCTTAGGAAGGCCAAAGGTAAGTTATCTCAATAAAGTTTTGGTTGAATCACCGTCCACATTCAATTAGCATAAATGTCATGTAGCTATATTTCACATATTGGCTAATGCTAAGCTTTCAATTCCTGTTACTTTCACTCCTTACTTAAACGGCTTAATAAACTTAAGACAAAAACGTAATTAAGTTGTCTGAAATGCGGCAACACACATTTCTGGGGTGGAAATGACAGAAATTGAAGTTTATTTTGAGCGTGTAATAGCAAGCAAATTAAAAATCATCACGGTCAGCTTACAGTATGATACTGTTGTTCAACAATAATAAACATACTATTACATCAATACCTCTCTGACCAAAAGTATTACCTGATGTTTTAGCACGGATTCAGTACATGGTACGTAATGTGTAAGTGAATAATAAAGTAGCAATGAAATGACTCGATTTATGGTCCCAACGTCAATAGAGATAATAGCTATAATAGCTATTCCAAGGTAAACGCCGCCATCTGGTGGCTGAACGGCAAACTGCACCTCATAAACCGACAACCACAGTTCTATCCCTTAGCCGCATGACTTTAAATGTGTGTCATATACATTTTTGTGTTAGACTTGAACAAAGCAGGCCTTTAAGTGAACATCTGGGAGTGGTTGCCATGTCACAGTCACATGACTATCCCGGAATACGGCTTCCCCAAAATGGCAGCATGTTAGGTAAGCTAGCTCATTTCTGATGCGTTTTTTTTAATGAAAATGTCCTGGTTTCATTGCGCCATGGTGGCTGAGAAATGCAAAACAACTTATAATAACACCTCCCAAAGTTTTTAGGAAGTGATAATGATCATTTTTGCTACAAAAACGTTTCGACCAATCCGCTACTGGGCTTTGGTATCGTAATACTTCCTTCATCACGGTTAATTGATTCCAGACCCAAGAGTGATTAGCCAATTTTTGCAAAGTAATATATACATATTAAACATTATTGGAGACATGTAGACATGAAATAACACCCATAAAGTCACATTTCAGACGAGAGCTAATATTTTCTTACAGGCCAATTTAATACATTCCAGAAATGCGTTGCAAATCAGCACAAAATGGCGGCCATCATTCCCAAATGGTATCTGTGTCTTGGATTTTCATTAACTAGCTGACTGGAAAGAATTTTATTAATTAGAATGAATACTTATTTGGATAAGCTTGATCACCGCTAAAGTGGGTGTGTCTTATGCTTCTGTAGAGCAACAGCAGGGGGCGCTGTGGTTGCCGTCATCACGTGTAGAAGAAGAAGAAGAAGAAGAAGACATCCCTCAGCCTTTTTCTCTGCCTCCCCCAGGACGGGAAGCACCACACCCTGTCAGCGAATCAGAGCAGGGCCCGCCCTCTCCATCACATCATCTTCAGTTTCCACGGTAACAGCCCCCCCCCCAGCTCTCCTCCCTCCCTCGTCCCTCCCGCTCTCTTTCCCTCTGCTTGTGTTTCCTCTGTGAAAGGTGCCGCATCATCGCCGTCGCCCCTTGCTTAGCTTAGCAGCGTGCTAGTTTTTAGCGTTAGCATCCTTGCTGCAGTGGGAGAGTCCCGACGTGCGAGGCGCCACCCTCCTCCCAGCACCGCGTCCGTCTCCGTCCTTCTCCATTCTTCTCTGTCCTCCAGCATCCGGCTGACTGCGGAGGACGATGCGGGCGGCGCGCTGAGGAAGACGATATGCGGTATGTAGCGATGAAGATGCTCCATGTGTGTTTGTGCGTGTCATCCTTCATGCCGTGCTGCATTCAGGGGCCTCCCAGTGCTTCCAGGGAGGACGTAAAGGGAGACACTGGGAGGTGACACCCATACCGCCCCCCCTTTGCCTCTCCCTCTGCTTTGTTATGGCGGCCTGCTGGCTCGGGCCCCAGCACGTGCCCCCCCAGTGGGGGCCAACGTTGGCAAATAAAAACATCATCCTTTGGAAGCGTTGCTTTCAACTTTGGACATTTTACCCACAATGCACCTGTGCGAGGCTCGGGCTGATCAAGACTGGCTCAGGGTTTGATATCACATATCCTAATGTCACCTGAAAGTCGCTTTTAAGCGTAGGTGTCCAAAGTGCGGCACAGAAATCACTGTCGGCCCGCCGCTAGCTTCTTTCTTGGCCCACGGCATATTTGACCATATAAAAGATTGAAAATAGATCTATTATTGATATTACACTCATATAACACAAAGCTAAGCAGTCTGATATCGTAGCGTCCTTGAACACTTTAAGAACTTTTTAGCTTTAAGGCTTTGCTAGCATCATAGCATGGAGTGAGCTGGCAGGAGTGGAATCAGAAGGGCGGGAATGTGATGTCATGCCGTATCACATGATGGTCGCCTCGGAGCTGAGTCATCAGGACAACAGTGACGACACATGGGGGACGTTAGCGTCTCTGATTAGCATTGTTTTGTGTACTTTCAGCTCTCAGCCGATTGGAATTGGATATAATAATAATAATAATAATAATAATAATAACTGCATAGAGCCACAGCATCCTCCATGACGTAGTCTTCCTCTTTTTCTTTGATGCATTATTTACATGGCGGCCATGCTGGTAACTCCAGGGATGCTCACACCCTGCGTGTCTGCAGTGTGTGAGTGTGTGTGTGTGTGAGTGTGTGTGTGTGCGTGCGTGTGCGTGCAGCAGCCTCTTTGCTGGGCTTTAAATGATTAACACGGGCTGAGTTCACCCTGAAGTCTGTCTGAAGGTTTCACCGTCATGACAGACAAAAAAATGTGGCAAAGATTGTTTGAAGGTTAAATGATGCCAACCTAAGTGGAGTCAAAGATGATGGCATATACAGTTGCTAATAGTTAATAGTAATATTTCACATTAAAATATGAACATGTCAACATGGAAGAAAGTAAGATGGCCGCCATTGTTTTGGTACATGGTTCCGCACTCCAGGCTGACTGGAAGTAGGAGCTATGACACTATTCCTGATAGGAAATAACAACTATGACACTACTCCTGGTAGGAAGTCAAAACATGACACTATTCCTGCATGGGAGTAGGACATATTACACCTGAACGGATGGGGAGCAGGAGCAGTGTCATTCCTTATGTCAAGGAGGAAATATTATACCATCTCTGGTGGGAGGTAGGGCATATTACATTATTCCTGATGGGAAGTAGGAAATCATGTACAATGTCTGATAGGAAGTAGGAAATATTACAGTATTCCTGATGGGAAGTAGGAAATCATGTACAATGTCTGATAGGAAGTAGGAAATATTACAGTATTCCTGATGGGAAGTAGGAAATCATGTACAATGTCTGATAGGAAGTAGGAAATATTACAGTATTCCTGATGTGGAATAGGCAATATTACACTTTTTCTGATGGAAAGTATGAAATATTATGGTATTCCTGATGGGAAATAGGAAATATTACACTTTTTCTGATCAGAAGTAGGAAATATTACAGTATTCCTGATGTGGAATAGGCAATATTACTTTTTCTGATGGGAAGTAGGAAATATTATGGTATTCCTGATGGGAAATAGGCAATATTACAGTATTCCAGATGGGAAGTAGGAAATATTATGGTATTCTTGATGGCAAATAGGCAATATTACAGTATTCCTGATGGGAAGTAGGAAATATTATTGTATTCCTGATGGGAAATAAGCAATATTACAGTATTCCTGATGGGAAGTAGGAAATATTACAATATTCCTGATGGAAAATAGGCAATATTACCCTTTTCTGATCGGAAGTTGGAAATATTACATTATTCCTGATCACAGGTAGGAAATATTACAGAATGCCTGATTAGCAGTAGGAAATATGACAGTATTCCTAATGAGAAATAGACAATATTACACTTTTTCTGATGGGAAGTAGGGAATTTTGCATGATTCCTGATCAGAAGTAAGAACTATTACAGTATTCCTGATGGGAAATAGACAATATTACACTTTTTCTGATGGGAAGTAGGAAATATTACACTCTTCCTGGTGGAAAGTAGGACATATTACAGTATTCCTGGTGGAAAGTAGGACATATTACACTATTCCTGTCAAATGTAAACAAAAGACATGCCTGCTAAAGTAATATTTGTGAAATGTAATTTTATTGAATTTATCTTCTCTAAGCTTATTTTGGCTTGTCGATCATGTGTGATATGAAATGATTATTATATTATGTCCGGAGGGTCTTGGCTGTTATTGTTAGCTAGCCTCTCCCTCAAACAACACGGGTGTCTTATGTACACGTGCACGTGTTTATATAATCATGTGTGTAGCAAGAGAAGAGAAATGACCTATTTCATGTACACTGACCTCTAATTGTGTGTGTGTGTGTGTGTATGTGTGTGTGATACACAAAAAGGCGCTTTGTGTGGTCACATGACATTGTTGTGATGATGTCATTGGTCCTCAAGCGGACCGGCAGTATGGTCTCCTCCACGTGCTGACATGAACTAAACCACAGCCGTTCCATCAAGCCCCGCCCATTACAACTGTGACCAAAGGGGGCGCTGTTTGTCCATGTGATCCACAGCACACGAGGGTAGCAGCATATCAAATATAATATATCAAAAAGAAAAGGAGTTTATGGATGTTTTATCTCCTTTCAGACTCCGCCCAATCATCTATTCCTCACCATGAGCGTCTTGACCCTCTCACCTGTGGCCCCTGAGCCGCCCTCCCCCATGGTGACCTCCATCACCCCCACCCTGGACACCGACACCCCCACAGCCACGCCCACTGTTGTCGACCAGGATGGGGGGTCCTCGTCAGGACCCATCCCAGGCAGGGTGGCTGCAGGGCGGGGTCAGAGTGACTCTTCCCAAAGGTACGTCGTCATGGTGACGGCTGTCTCATGTTGACTTCCTGAATGGGATGAAACAAACTTGACCCAAACAGGAAGAGGAAGTGGTCTGATGGGTGTGTCGCCTGGTGTCTTCTCAGGTCCAAGAAGCCGCCGCCCCTGCACACGGTCGCCGACTGGAAGGTCGTCCTTCACCTTCCCGAAATCGAGAAGTGGCTTCGAGCGACCGCCGCCAGGGTGACGCAGCTGTCGCACTCCGTGGGACAAGATGGCGGCAGTAGACACGTGGATGCACACCTGGTGCAGCTCAAGGTAAACTTAGCTCACTTAGCTAACATTCATGTCAAGCTAGCAGTGTCTTGTCGGAAGGTCCAGGTTTGGCATACAATGAAAGAAAACTTTATTGATAATTCCCAACAAACACAATGTAATGTTCCTGTTGGTTCTGGATTCATTGTAGCAGCTGGTCCAATTAGAGCTAAATATAGAAACCCATTAACAAGCACTGTGTGTGTGTGTGTGTGTGTGTGTGTGTACTCATTGCCATGGCAACGGGGGGGGGGTGTCTGTGTGAGCGTCCTCTGATCAATACTTTGCAGCCTCTGACCTCAGGCCCAACATTTCCCATCATGCTCATCTTCCCTACGCAACTTTTCACTTTGCGTTCTTTGATTTATGGACATCACTCAGTTGATTTGTTGATACAAATCAATTTCATGTTTTTTTTAGGGACGAATGATGACGTCAGACTGTCTCGTCATGCAATGTTTGTCCCGAGTAAAAGGCGCTGGTGTTATCACAAACTTTAGAAAGTGACTTGACTCTTTGGCGTCTCCTGGTGGTCAGAAAATAGAATGTTTTTTCTTTTAATGAAATTATTGAATTCGTGCTTTCTATTTGATTGTAAGCCAAATAATAAATAAATAAATAATCAATAAACATACACATAGAGTTTTATTAGAAATGCAACCACCGTATATGCTGGTTGAATGAAAAGAAACAGCAGTCGCCATCAGCGGTGATTTGGTGCCATCCGGTGGTCATTATGTGGAACTACAACTAGGAAATAGCCATTACATTTGAAAAGCATGTGATGTCAATATAAATATTGAAATGAATATGTGTGTAAAGGAGCATGTTGATATGGCATCCATCCATATCCGAGGTATCTGAGGTACGGGTCCAGATCTTCATATGAAGGAACACTGGCTCTACTCTGAGCTCCTCTTGATTGACCGACCTCCTCATTCTATCTCCTCGGTTGAGTCCAGCCACCCTGCGGCCATGACTCTAAGCTTGTGACGTGCCTCTGCCACGTTCCCGTCCTCGGACTCCGCTTCCTGTTTGGACGGTGCATCAGCGGGATTGACATCAACATGACTTTTAATGGAGGAGGTCATCATTGTTATCATCTTCTCTCACTTTCATCTCCACGCCGCTTCCTTTCGCTGTCATCTGAATGCCGCCTTTGCCTGCGGGCCTTTTGCTGCGACATGACCTTGTCTCTGCCTGTGAGGACACCATGATGCAACCTGTGTGTGTGTGTGTGTGTGTGTGTGTGTGTGTTGGCATGCCATTCCGAGCTGCACGTGTGCTCCAGCAGCTGCATGAGGAAAGTCTCGGCTGCTCTGTGAGGGCTGGGATGTAGTTCAGTTCTGGGATGTAGTTCAGCATGTTAATGACTTCAAAGTTTCACTCTCCAAAACCTGTAGTCCATCCTGCAGGTCCAGAACAGATATGGTTCTGGATCCTCAGTTTGCGGGTCTTGCTGTAAGTCATCATAAATGTACCTGTCAATGCATGGCGTGTCCCATGACCATCATATCAGTGTTAGCTCCTCATGCTAACTGCTAACTAACCCCTGTGAGTTAGCCTGCACCCATCCGTCCGTTTTCTATGCCGCTTAGCCAAAATGAGTTCACCTTAAAACACGAGTCGCATTTCTAGTGCACAAGTGAAGGCTTATGCACTTAAAATGCATGCCAAGTCTTAAGTATGGAAGTGTGCATCTTGAGTCCACTCGCCATGTCGAGTACGGCATGGCGTGCAGCATTCAGGCACCGCCGTGCTTCTCAGCGTCAACACACGCATGTTCCCACCAAGTACGACATTTAGACCCAACGTTAACGAGCATGTTGGTAAGGAGACGAGCAAGGACTCAAGTGCGGACGTGGTTCCTTGTCAGGGAAGCGTGTCCCCCTGATTCAGACTTCCAGATCTTTATTTAAACGTGACACAAAAACAGAAGCCTGATGTCACTACGCCTGGAAGAGGAAGGAACAGAGGGAAGGAAACTAGGAAGGAAGGACGGAGGAAAAAGTGTGAAACTAAAATGTCCACACGCTGACGTCCTTGTTGGGATTTTGGCACCTTTGTGTCTCCTTGGTCTTCCTCTCAGCTGTCGTCAGTGTGTGTGTGTGTGTGGGGGTGAGTGGGGGGTGGGTGAGGTCGCTCTAAAAATAACTTTTGCAACTGTTGTGCCCCCCCCCACCCAGAACACTCCCATGAAAGAAGCAGGTCAGCACACACACACACACACACAGCGTCCACATGGCCGTCGGAGCGTTGACTTCCTTGTCCGAGCTGCTCGTCGTCTGACTTTAGACGTAATCATAGAAATCAGGTAAGGTCGTGACCTTGTGACCTTTGACCCCGCACAGGCGCGTGCTTGGTGCTAATGGTTGCTGTTGTGGAGCGATAGTCCAGACTTGACCACACCTCGCCTCGGCGTGGTCGTTGAAGAGCACGGTTGCTATGGTTACAAGGCCTTGTTAAGACGTAGCCCCGCCCTTGTTGTTCTTGAGGTACTGTTTGTGACCTGTCAGTCGGCTATCACCACGGCAACCAAAAAAAGTCCAGCTTTTGTGAAGTTTGCACGTTCCCGATGTTTTTAGACGGGCTTTCTTTTCCGGGATCAACAAGGAAGGGATCCAGTGGATCCACATTACATGCACAACATGCACACTCCACTCCTGAGATTCCACTTTTGCCAAGCGTGGACTTTTTGAAGTCTCTTCATCACAACGCGTGTGTGCGCGTGTGTGTGTGCGTGCGTGTGAGCGTTTGATGGGCGAGGTGAAAGGCGGCGGTGCTGCCGGGCCGAGGGGGAGGAGTTTGAAGGTTATTGGAGGGAATGGGCCGAGCTGTCGCAGGTCGTTTGAGCGCCGCCGCTGTGATGGCTTTGATGTCGGCGCTGACGAGGGCGAGGCGAGATTGGACCTGATGTCCACGTCCACCATTAGAACCCGGGCCTAATGTGTGTGTGTGTGTGTGTGCTGTGATTGACAGCTGGTGTCTTGGCTATATGTGCACGTGACGGTCCATTGATGCTTTCATCTTGTACTTCCTGTGTGCGTGTGCACGATAGCCACTCATGTTTACACCGAACATCCACGCACGTACGAGGCGCTCGTACGTTGACGTTCTATGATGATGATGATGATGATGGATGATGTCCCAGCTGTCTTTTACATCTTACTTCAGATGGAAAAGACACACTTGATGTTCATTTCATGTGTGTGTGTGTGTGTGTGTGCGTGTGTGTGTGTGTGTGTGTATTAGCATATGAAAGCAGAGTGCAAATGAGTGAAGAAGCACAAAGACGCTCATCAGTCTTTTACACCAACTTTGATGCCAAAACTGTGTGTGTGTGTGTGTGTGTGCACGTGTGTGTGTGTGTAATGTAATTCATGACACGCCCCCCACCCCTCCACACCCCGGGGCGCTTTTTGATGTCCCAGCGGGACGTTTTCCACGAGGAGGCGTTTGTCCTCTGGTGTCGTGAGATAAAAGCCATCCGTGTGTTCGATTCCCTGATTGAGAGAGGCAGCGCTGGCACGTCTCACACACACACACACACGCAACCTCTAAAGTCAAACAAACGCCTCCTCACTTGTTAGCAAAGTTAAAGGGTACAGATTAGACTCTGGAAGATCTAGAAAGCTTTGTGTGCAGGTTATTGTGTGTAGCTGCTCTATAGGAGTCCACAGCTCAAAGGGCCTGAAATGACCATAAAAGGTCTCCTTTAACATTTTCTACTGTTAATGATTTCACGACAGACACAGTTTGACCCTGGAACAGATGATTTCTAGTTCCATCATTTCCCAAGGGGAACAAGTCTGTAATCCGGAACAAATGCTACATGCCAGTTCTGCAAGGTCCATGATCTGCTTTTCAAAATAAGATCTATTCCTATATGTGGCCGAACCTAAAGAACTCTTTAAGAACCTCACACGGACCGGTTTTGTCGTAATGTACCGGTCTACTTCTGTCTGCCCCCATTCTGAATAGAACAGCTGACCCGACTGTTCTGTGGTTCTGGCTGTAGTTCTGACACCTAGTTCCAGGCCCCCTTACAGTGGGGCGGCTTTATTTTGGAAAGCCATCAGCGGGTCCGTTAGTCCAGCGAGCACGAGCCGAGCTGGCGGCGTCTGTGACCCACATTCCCTCCTGGGGGGCGTGGGTCCAGTCTAGAATGAGAGGAGCGGAAGCGCTGATTGGCTGAGCTGGGATCTGGGACCTGGGAGCTGGGACCTGGGAGCTGGTTCATGTCTGGGCTCAGAACCAAGAAACCCTCTCCGGCTAAAGGTCGTCTAATTTTACTTCCTGTTGCTTATTCACATCTGAGGGTTATTTATAGTCACATGACCATCAGCAGAACCCGCCTTGTGGGTTCAGAAACATTGGGAATAATGTAGCTTTATTTTGAAAAGCCACCTGTGCGGGTCGGTGGCTTTGTCGGCCGTGGAAGTGAGTCACGTTTAAATGTGGAAATGTCACAAGGTTCACTCAGTTCTGCTTTCAGCGTGGAACGCGTTCCCCGACCCGCACGGAGCTAGCGGATTGAATGACGTGAAGTTCTGATGTGTCTCCATGTGGTCTGCCTCAGGACATCTGTGAGGACATCTCGGACCATGTGGAGCAGATCCACGCTCTGTTGGAGACGGAGTTCTCCCTCAAGCTTCTGTCCTACTCGGTCAACATCATAGTTGACATCAGGTCAGAACCAAAACGCTGGTCAGAACCTGCAGAGCTGTCCACTAACGTGTGTGTGTGTGTCTAGGACGGTCCAGCTTCTGTGGCACCAGCTGAGGGTCTCTGTTCTGGTTTTGAAGGAGCGTCTTCTGCAGGGCCTGCAGGACCCTAACGGAAACTTCACCAGACAGACTGACATTCTGCAGGCCTTCAGCCAGGACCAGCACCAGGTTCTTCACACGTTCCTACCACCTTACCTTCCTCCCTTGCTCCCTAGCTTCCTCCTCGCTAGCCTCTTGTTCCGCAGACCCGCCGTCTGGACGCCCTGACGGAAGTGGACGACTGCGGTCAGCTGACAATCCGCTGCAGTCAGGACTACTTCTCTCTGGACTGCGGCATCACGGCCTTTGAGCTGAGCGACTACAGTCCGGGGGAGGAGCCTGGGGCCCGAGACCCCTCCCTAAATCGAGTCCAGGATGTGGACCAAAAATCAGACGTAGAGGAGATCGAAGAACCAGAAGTACCAAAAGAGAACCTGGAAAACAGTTTAGCTGAACTTGTGACATGTGATGGCTCGCCAAGCCACACCCCCCCGACCTCAGTAGGAACCCACCAGAGCCAGACGGCGAGGCGGTCTCTACCGGGTCACAACCACAACGCTGGTGGCGCCCTGGTCTCGGACCAGGTGGTGAGAAGTCCCAGTCCGGTCTCTGAGCTTCAGAGTCGCAGCACCCCTGCTCTCATGGATCCTCCAGACCGCTCCAAGTTCTGGTTGGAGCTGGACTCAGTTTGTCCAGAAGATAGTTCTCAGGTTTCTCACTCTCTTTTCTCCACTTCCTGTCGGCTCGTTATCGTCTCGCGTCTGACCTGATTTACTTTCAGCAGGACATGAATGTTCCCAGCGTCCAGGGACCCCTGAGGGACCACAGGAGTTCTTTCGGAGGAGACGTGGCCCCGCCCTCACATGAAGTGGTGTCTCTGATAGCGAGGACACGAGCTGAGACGTGTGGATGCAGCGAGGCTGAGTCTGACTCCCCGTTACCATCCCCGATGAGGGAGCAGGTCCTGTCTTCAGACCTGGAGGCAAGTGGAGAGGAGTCGGACCCCAGACCTCCTGGCAAGATGGCGGTCTGGACGGTGAAGCCCAAAGGACACCAGGTGAGGCCTGTGGACTGTATTATCTTCTCTTCTGTGAGCCAGTCTGATCTTCTGTCCCCCCTCAGCAGGAGGTCCACGTTTCATCAGAAACCAGTCCGGACCGGGAGCACTGGTACGGCTCAGAGGAGTTCCTGGCGCTTCCTGCTCAGCTCCACAAGAGCGACATGCTGGCCATCAACCTGGAGAACCTGGCCCGCACGTTGGTGGGTGGATGCAGGATGAAGGTCTACCCTGAGCCCACCGCAGCTTCTGGACCCAACCTTCATGTCTTTGTTGCAGAAGCCCGTCGGTGAGGAAGTTTCCCATGATGCTTTGCAGGATGTGGACGACTGGGATCTGACTGAGCTCAACCCGGACTGGGACTCTCCCGAGAGTGGAGATGAAGTTCCTTCTCCGTTACTTGTACGTCACAGGAGCTTTTTTTTCATGTTTTATGTTTAATCAATTTTAACGACTTCCTGTCACTGACCCCCCCGCCCCCTCACCCAGCGTCCAAACAGGCGGAACCTGCTGGGCCGCTTTAGCCCCGCCTCCTCCAGCGATATGGCTCCCTCAGTGGATGACAGCATCGAGTCCGGCCCGCTGAGCGAGCTGCAGTTTGAGGAGGAAGACGGCCTGCGGCCCGCGTCGACCCCTTCGGACCGACGTGGTGGCGCATCGCTGGTGCGGAAGCTGCTGGACGACATTCAACAGGACAGAAACCCAGATGTTTGGAAGAAGATGGAGGTAAGAACGCCAAACCAAGAAAAAGTGCAGAAAAGCGTGACTCCATGAAAAGCATCAGACCGCCAACATGGCAGACGATGGCGTGGCCTGAAGCGTTAGCGATGTTAGCGATGTTAGTGATGATGTCTGCTGAGGTCTCTCAAGGTAAACATCAGCTTTTGCCTTGAAAAGACTTTGATGGTGACAAAGGACGCCGACTTGGAGTCAAATGACTTCTGTGGCTCCGACAGCAGCGGCCTTGATGGATTGGGGCGTCGCTATCGGATCGTCTGCGGGGCCGTTAATCCATCATCTTACCCAGAAAGGTCATATTTGATTGGCAGGTGGATTATTGATGAGGCGATGTACTAATCAGTCATATCTGCCATATTGAATATGGCAAAATGTCAATATCACTGAGGGTTTGCGTGCGTCATGGCTGCATGTTTAATTGGACGCCGCTCGCCGCTTCGACATCTTTACTTGGCTCTTCACGCTTCCTTCCGGAGACTTCTTCTCCCATTCCCGCCACAAATCCATTTCCTCATCAATGGAGTTCTGAGTTGGGCGGCGTCTGCGGTCTGAGCTGATGTTATCAAACGGCAACGCAAGTCAAGTTTTAGTGTGAGTCGGAACTTACTTAGACGATGGCGAACCCAGGTGGGTTGGCCCATCCAGTTGGAGGTCTGGTGCTGTGGAAGCTCCAATGGGATCCGTTATTTCTTCAGGGGAAGCAGCATGGTCAGGGAAATGTAATACTACTACGTACTATACGCTACAATACACAGTCATAACTATAAAAGCAATCTTCACTGACTAAATGTACTGCAAAAAAGGCCAGTAAGGATAATTCATAATGGTGCCCACAGAGAACATACTAACTCTTTATTTCTAAAATAATGGCATTGGATGCTCATATCACCTCCTTCTTCGGAATGTGACAAAATAAATAAAATAAAACATTAAAAAATATATATTATAATTTTTTATAATAATAATTTTATAATAATATAAAATAATAACATAACATGTAAAAATAATAATATAAAATGTATACATTTATAAAAAAAACAACAAAAAAACTTAAACTATATTATGAAAGCAGGAAGTGAACAAATGTAACAGTTAGTGATTGTAAAAGTACCAGATGGAGGGGTAGGATTTAATAAGCTTTGCTTCTTCCTACTCCTTTTGGACATGTGGAACTGGGAACTGATTATGGGATGCACTCAATTGGAATCTGATGCATGTTCAAATGAAATTAAACCATTACCATTAGCATTACCATTAGCATTAGCATTACCATTACCATTACCATTACCATTAACAGTATCAACTCTCCGCTTATCCAAACATTGTCCACTTGAAGACCGTCACTGATAGGATTCTTACCTTCTGCAGACCGAAGCAATCAAGCTAGAGATGACAACCCCAAAGAGATGTATCATCTCTTCTGCAGGAAGAAAGAAATACTTTAATTCGTTAGAAAAACACACACACACACACACAGGTCGTTCCTCTCTGCTCGTGGATAATTAGCTGATTAGCTGCTTAATTAGCAGCATGTAATCATGGCGATGGATGAGCTGCCTAATTGAGGAAGTGAAGAGAGAAGAAGACGACCTTCTCAATCGCCGCAATGCGACTTCATCCAAAATGACAAAATACGCGCAAACCATAACGCACCACAACGCATCAGAACACAATCACACACACACACACACACACACATACACAGATTGCGACGTCATTCCAAAGCATATTCATACAAGGTTTCATGTTGTTTTTAAATTTCATCCCATTTCCTCGCCGCCTTCCCGACCTTGAGGTCCTGGCTTGCCCGCATTTGTGTCCCGGGCACGTAAAGCTGCGGCTCGTTCATGAAAGTTCATGAGGCGCCAAATACACATGCAGCAGCAGGAGCCGCCGTCTCAAGTGCTCTCGGGAAAGCTAAAGCAGCTTCTGGAAGAGTCCGCGCTCAGATCAGCATCCTGCCGTCTCAGCTGCCGTCTGGACTCAGCGTGAGCCGTCTGAGTCGGGGCGGCCAGCAGGGGGCGACGCCGCGTAATCGTCTGATTGGCCCGGCGGGGCGGCGGCGAGGATGATAAAGAGAGACGATGAGGGTTTGAGAATTCAAAATGTAACAAAACAACATCATCATCATCAGATGATGAGGGGAAACATGTCAACATTCATGTCAGGGTCTCTTCCTGTGTCATGCTAGCAAACAAAATAAATGAATCTTCCGTTCATGGAGGACCAGGAGGAAAATATGACCACAGGAGCAATATCTTTTAACAAGGATACAAAAACGCTCCATTGGGAGAACATCAGCATGAAGAGGCACTGTCAGAAGAGTGAAATTCACCCAAGTCAATTTGAACTTTATATCGATAAAGTGTATGATGAGCACTATTTTACAGCCTTAAAACATATACAATATACTGCCCTTGTAGTGTGTTTCCTTATGCAAAGCTTGGCAGCTAGCTTAACAGTCGAACGTGCTCCAATAAACAAACAAAGTTTGTCTTTTCTTGGCCTTTACTGGGGTCATTCTTCTTATACTGTAAAACTGTACAGAAACAAACACAGCACCAAAATATACATTATATACAGCGATATGACACAAAGAATAATCAACAATAAGAGTAAAACTAGCATAATAGCTACGATCTACAAGTTAGCCACAGCTAGCATCACACTTAGTAAACTGATACAACGACACGACAGTCGTACAATTACGTTTCTAATGCTATACAACGATTTAAATGATGTTATACGTCACTCACAGACATATAGACTCGTATTCCGTCACAGCGAGTAACAGCGTTTGTGGCGAGGGATCCAGGTGAACGTCAGACAAGAAAAATGCAGTGTATTATTGCGTACACTAGGTGTCGCCAAACCAACTGCCAAACAATACAACATATTAAGGGCAGCACATACAATAATTGGCTACATCACGGATTTATCTTATTATTGCCTATTTTGGTAACCTATCCTTACTATAAACGAGGGAACACTATATTGTTACTATGTTAAGAAGTAATTTTAGGTCTTAAGTAGTATTTTAACCATTTTGAAATCTGTGCACTCAGTAACTAAGTACACGGTGTACACAATGTAGTTATTGAAGCAACATTTGAGACACAACATCAGTCCTTTACGACTCGTGTTGATGGACATCAACTTCCTGTCACAGCGCTACGTGCCATCATCCCTGCAGGCCGTTGTTGGGTTAGCGTGAACATACAATAAAATCTAAAATCAGGAACCGTCATAACAAAACTGTGTCAACTTTATGAGGAAAAATAAGTTATTTTATGTGATGATAAAGATTTTTCAACATGACAATGCAAACGTTATGACAGCAATGTCGTCGTTTTATTGTTATAACTGGATTCTTTATGAAATCCATTTCAACATTTACATCCATTATTTGTGCCATTCATTCATTTTCTACCACTTATCCTCACGAGGGTCGCAGGGGTGCTGGAGCCTATCCCAGCTGTCTTTTTGGGGCGAGAGGCGGGGTCCACCCTGGACTGGTGGCCAGCCAATCACAGGGCACATATAGACAAACAACCATTCACACTCACATTCATACCTATGGACAATTTGGAGTGGCTAATGAACCTAGCATGTTTTTGGAATGTGGGAGGAAACCGGAATACCCGGAGAAAACATGCAAACTCCACACAGAGATGGCCGAGGGTGGAATTGAACTCGGGTCTCCTAGCTGTGAGGTCTGCACGCTAACCACTTGTCCGCCATTTTTATCCAAACGATGAAAGGGTTCCTCCAATTCTTTGGCCCACGCATCATTGCCCGTTATGCAAATGTGTCACCAATATGCCCCTCCCCCGCCCCACCACGAATAGATGGCAGTCCTGTGGGAAACACCGTCGTCGTAGTTTGATGTGTAATACATTTTGTTGCTTGTTCAGTGTGTTGTCTCTTCAACTTTCCTTCAATATTCCTCCTCTGCCCTCGTTGCCTTCCTCACCTCCTCTCATCCTCCTCTTCCTCTCGTCAATACTTTTCATTTACATTTCTCCTCCGACGCTCAGCCATATTGATGTTTTTTTTTGAAGGGTCACGCTTGTAATTAACATACTGCCGCTCAATCGGTCAAGGCCTATACACACACACACACACACACACACACACACACACACACACACACACACACACACACAACGGTGAAAGAATTCAATACAGCAATTTAAGCAATGTGGCGTCTCCTGAATGCTCCATGTTTCACTTTCACTTGCTCCGCCCCGCCATTCCAAGTTCTCTCAAGGTTGTGTAGTATTGTCAAGGTCATATAGCAGGAGTGTCCACATTTATTGGCCTTTGGCATATTATAAAAATATCATCAAATAACAAAAACAACAACCCAAAAATGATCATAAATTTCAGTTTAATTGTTAAAGGGGAATTTTTACGGTTGAGCTTCTCGTGTTTTAGTCGTTAGGGATGGAAAACAACGCTCAGTCACACCCTGAAGTGGACATTGATGGGCTGTTATTGTGTTCGGGCTTGTTTAGCATCAGACCATAGGTAGTTGGGAGGGCAAGGTGAGGAGCTGTGAGTGGCAGAGATAGTTGCGACGCCAATCAATGGGAAATGTAGATTTCAAACGCACCCTGAAGGCACCGTTCATAAAAGTAGAGTGATGTACCTTCTCAGTCAGGAGTTTGATTAGCACCGAAGCAGTTGGCGTTTACGCTAACGCAAAGCACTCAGACAATGTTAGCAATAAAGCTCTTCGCTAAACTAAACTTGAAGAGAAGACCCAGTATAAAATAATAATAATAATAATAATAATATTATTATTATTATTAGACCCAGTAGACTGGGTCCCCTCATAATAATAATAATAATAATAATAAGATATTATTTATAATAATAATAATATATTATTATTATTATAAATAATAACATAAAATATAATATAATATATAATATAATAATAAATAACATTATAATAATATATTATTTATAATATACAATATATTATATTTTTTATAATAATAATTATTATTAATAATAATAATATATTATTATAAATAATAATATAAAATATAATATAATATATAATATAATAATAAATAATATAATAATAATATATTATTTATAATATACAATAATTATAATTATTATAATATACAATAATTATAATTATTATAATATACAATATATATATATACAATATTATATTTTTAATAATAATTATTATAAATAATAATGATAATAATAAATTATTATTATTATTATTATTATTATTATTATTATTATTATTATTATTATTATTATTATTATTATTATTATTATTATTATTATTATTCTTATTCTTATTCTTATTCTTATTCTTATTCTTATTCTTATGATTCCACATAGTGCTTTTCATTATTCGTTCACAGAGCGGCGGTGGTAACTACGTCTGCATCCACATCCACCCTGGGGTAGTCTGACGGAAGCATGGTTGCCAATTTGCAGCTCCGACCTCTCCGACCACCAGCAAACATCATTAAGATTCCCACGCCAGGGTGGGCAGCACCAGGCTACCTCAGCTACCCCCTGGTGGTAGAAGCTAAAGTTTGCAGGCAGCGCTTGGGTCTACTCCGCAGAATATAAATAGCTAGGACTGCATCTGTTCAAGTCTGGTAAAAATAACGCAATGAATTGACATGAAAATATCTCAAAGTGACGGCTTTGCTCAGCTATTTTAGATGAGATTAATTCCATCAATTAATTACTGATCGTAATGAATTAATCTTTCTTGTTTTACTCTTCTGATAGCACTAAATACGACATCAAACAATACAAACTATTCACATTCTTTGTTTACATTCCTTTGTAAACAATATAACAAGTTAGCACGCAGGCCTCGCAGCTAGGAGACCCGAGTTCAATTCCACTGTGGAGTTTGCATGTTCTCCCCGTGCATGCGTGGGTTTTCTCCGGGTACTCCGGTTTCCTCCCACATTCCAAAAACATGCTAGGTTAATTAGCCACTCCAAATTGTCCATAGGTATGAATGTGAGTGTGAATGGTTGTTTGTCTATATGTGCCCTGGGATTGGCTGGCCACCAAGAAGCCCCAAGAAGACAGCTGGGATAGGCTCCAGCACCCCTGCGACCCTGGTGAGGATAAGCGGTAGAAAATGAATGAATGAATGAACGAATGAATGAATGAACGAATGAATGAACGAATGAATGAATGAATGAATGAATGAATGAATGAATGAATGAACGAATGAATGAATGAATGAATGAATGAATGAATGAATGAATGAATGAATGAATGAACGAATGAATGAACGAATGAATGAATGAATGAATGAACGAATGAATGAACGAATGAATGAATGAATGAATGAATGAATGAACGAATGAATGAATGAACATTGTAGATCTGATCCAGATGCCATCTTGGTATTGATGCTATGATGTTCCACATGAAGACGTCTTAGCTAACCAACAACCTTTAAAAGGACATCTCATCTCTTGCGGGTCTCTGAAGGTCCAAGCGCTGGTTCCTCTGCGCCGTGATCCGGTCCTTCCATGTCTCCTTCATAGCCGCGCTCTTCCAAGTGTTCTCTTTGAAGGTGCTCCGGAGTCAAGTGGCTTTAGCGGCGTGGATCAATAAGACATCAGACGCTGCTACGCGTGGACCGGAGCTGTCTTCTTCTTCTGTTTTCACCTCAGTGATCAGAGAGGACGCTCCTTGAAAGGGGATCCTGCTTCAGTGAGATGTTGGACGTCCTCCTGCTTGATCCTTGTGTGTGACCATGCTGGTGTCAGCCAGCAGGTGGCAATAGGTCTCCACCGAGTCTTCTTCTCTGGCTCGACTTGTCTTTTCCTGTCTGCTGTGAGGACGCAGGGACATGTTCAGTCCGTCTTCTCATCTTGTCTTTCCTTATTTGTCATTCATCTTCTGACCAACATTTATTTTTGACACAAATGATGTTCTTGGATATCTACGTGTAGAATAGTCGTTATGTTTATATAAAGGTTGAGCTCCAAGGTTTAAAAAAATGTCCTAATTAACGATATAGTTGTGGATGAGGCCGTTGTTCGATGCCCTCAAAAGTGTCTCCCTGTCCCACAGAAGGTGGTGCAGCAGCTGGACAGCTTCATCTCCTGGCTGCAGGAGGCGCTGGAGAGCGTGGAGAACTGGACTCAGCCCAGGGCCGACCTGGACAGCCTGAGAGTCTACCTGGACACACACCTGGTCAGCGCGCACACACACACACACACACACACACATGTTGGAGTTGGACCACAACAATGGCTGCCGTCTTCTGTCCCTCTCATTCAATTTGTAGCAAGTTCATCACTTTCTTTCTCCTTTTTTTTCATCTCCTGTTTTATCCGCCTCTTTTTGTACCACCTGACCCCCACCCCCCCCACTCCCGCAACCCACCCTGCACACACACACACACACACACACACACACACACACACACAGTCTGTTGTCTCTCGCTGTCTCTCTTGATATCACTCTGTCCTCATTTGTAGCAAAGAAATCAAACAACAAGCAGCTCCAAACATATGGACGCACACACGTGCACGTACACACACACACACACGCGCACGCACATGCGCACGCATGCAGTCAAGGTGCAATGAGACGAGACATGAGCACGCTGAGATTACACACACACACACAGACACACACAGACACACACACACGGAGAAAAACAGATTGTATTTGCATTGTATATATAAGACACACACACACCATGCAGGCTGATATTAGCATAGATTAGCATATTCCTGGACAGACTTCCAAATGAGCGTCTATAGTCCCAGCAGAACATCATCACACACACACACACACACACACACACACACACACACACACACACACACTCGGCCTATGGAGATATTTATTTTGCTTCTGTGTGTGTGTGTGTGTGTTTATTTACACGTGTCAACTTTGTTGTGCACGCCAGCAGCGCTACCGTTAGCGGCGGTTAGCTTCAATTAGAATTGCCGTCTCCTAATTGGTGCCTCTCGTTAAATAAAGCAGAGCGGGATGAAAAGGCATGGCTAATAGGAGTGTGTAGCGCTACGCTCCTGATAGCGTCTTTGCTAACTCTTTGCACGCGCGCGCGCGCGTGTGTGTGTTGGCGCCGATAGTCACACTTGCACTCGGTAGCGCTTGGCGTACGCTAGCGTGCTTAATTCTGGCTTTTGCTGATTGATGTTGAGTCGTGCCGTCCGTTTGTCTCTGATAACTTTATTTCACACAGAACCCCGTGAGGTGGGATGTTGCCGTAACTGTGTGCTTTCACACAGAACCCCGTGAGGTGGGATGTTGCCGTAACTGTGTGCTTTCACACAGAAACCACTGAGGTGGGATGTTGCCGTAACTGTGTGCTTTCACACAGAAGTCAGTGAGGTGGGATGTTGCCGTAACTGTGTGCTTTCACACAGAACCCCGTGAAGTGGGATGTTGCCGTAACTGTGTGCTTTCACACAGAACCCTGTGAGGCGAAATGTTGCCGTAACCGTGTGCTTTCACACAGAACCCCATGAGGTGGGATGTTGCTGGAATTGTGTGCTTTCACACAGAACCCTGTGAGGTGGGGATATGGCCTTAACTGGGTGTGTCTTCCACACAGAAGCCATCAATCATAATTAGACGACATCATCGTCGGCTGTGATGTATGAAATGAAACATCCTGTCCCGTCACCGTGTGATGCATTTTCACACAGATGTGCTCCAGCTGTGACCTTCCTAAAAGGTGGGGTTGACTTTGTCAGATCTTATTCCGTGTCAGTGCTGTTTATACAGAATAGCGGTGTGGAAAAATGGCGGAAAAAGTCAAATCTAATTTAGAATGGAACAGGTATCCAAAGAGATGGGGTGGAGTTTCCAGACTGTTTACATGATGATGATGATGTCCCTTCAGCCAGCTTTGGCCTGGATTTTTGTTCTGTGTGACAAGCACCAGCACACAATAGGACGTTGATCAGACATTTTCTGGGCGCCTGCGGCAGCGTCAGAGCTCCAGCAGAGACGGAACGCTGCCTGCCGTGTTGTTATGGAACGATGGCAGTGTCCTACCTTTAATGGGTTCTGTGTGAAAGGATCCTATGAACTCTTTCGCTCTAATTTTAAGTCAAATCTACGTAAAAGTGGACAAAATTAGTGTCAGGCTGTGTCTCAATTAGTGCACTTAGTGCACTTAGTGCATTAGTGCACACATACTTACACTTAGTCTTATAAGTGCACTTAGTCTTATAAGTGTGTTCACACTGAAAAATGTAGTGTACTGTGAGTACCCACACATGAATAGTTCCCACAAACGGTACGGTTCTCCCTCCAACACGCATGCGCACGCAGAGCAGCAGTGGGCGGAATATCGCCGCTCTCCCATGTGTGTGTGTGTGTGTGTGTGTGTGTGTGTGTGTGTGTGTGTGTGGACACGTGCAGTGAATGAGCGCAGGTCTTTTCCGGAACCCCGGGGAGATCAGTGAGGCGAGAGGATGCCAACACACACACACACACACACACACACACACACACACACACAGAATGGTCTTTGTGTGTTGTTGTGAGATGGCGGCCAATGAAAGAACTATTGATTGACGCTGATGCTTGATCCTCGCCCGTGAATCGAATTATTAGAAACAACCCCAAGAGCTGAGGACGACACAAAGAAGAAAAAGCCTTTTAGTGTAATTTGCAGTGTTGGGCAAATCAGTTGTAGTTACCCGTTACGTTCCCAAAAAAGCAATTTAGTACTAGAATGACTCCTTTCTGCATGGAAAGTTATGCTACTTTTGGGAAAAAGTTCCCCATATGTGAAGGAACTGAGATTTAGTTTTAAAGGTGCCGTTGTTTGGTCTCCAGAGACCGTTACGGTGTTCTCATGTGTGGCTTAGAGATGAGACATTCATGAACGATCGTGTCGTTTCCACGATGAAAACCGATTTCCGTTGCATATACGTAAGAAGGTTCCTTCTTATATCGTTATAGTCTTGGTCTCCACAGACCACTCCGGCGTTCTCGTGTGTGACATTCATGAACGAGTCGTGTCGTTTCCACGTGTGTGACATTCATGAAGGAGTCGTGTCGTTTCCACGTGTGTGACATTCATGAACGAGTCGTGTCGTTTCCACGTGTGTGACATTCATGAACGAGTCGTGTCGTTTCCACGTGTGTGACATTCATGAACGAGTCGTGTCGTTTCCACGTGTGTGACATTCATGAACGAGTCGTGTCGTTTCCACGTGTGTGACATTCATGAACGAGTCGTGTCGTTTCCACATGTGTGACATTCATGAACGAGTCGTGTCGTTTCCACGTGTGTGACATTCATGAAGGAGTCGTGTCGTTTCCACGTGTGTGACATTCATGAACGAGTCGTGTCGTTTCCACGTGTGTGACATTCATGAACGAGTTGTGTCGTTTCCACGTGTGTGACATTCATGAACGAGTCGTGTCGTTTCCACGTGTGTGACATTCATGAACGAGTCGTGTCGTTTCCACGTGTGTGACATTCATGAACGAGTCGTGTCGTTTCCACGTGTGTGACATTCATGAACGAGTCGTGTCGTTTCCACGTGTGTGACATTCATGAACGAGTCGTGTCGTTTCCACGTGTGTGACATTCATGAACGAGTCGTGTCGTTTCCACGTGTGTGACATTCATGAACGAGTCGTGTCGTTTCCACGTGTGTGACATTCATGAACGAGTTGTGTCATTTCAACGATGGAAACCGATTTCCGTTGCATATACGTAAGAAGACTCGTTATTATATCGTTATAGTCTTGGTCTCCACAGACCACTCCGGCGTTCTCGTGTGTGACATTCATGAACGAGTCGTGTCATTTCAACGATGGAAACCGATTTCCGTTGCATATACGTAAGAAGGCTCGTTATTATATCGTTATAGTCTTGGTCTCCACAGACCACTCCGGCGTTCTCGTGTGTGACATTCATGAACGAGTCGTGTCATTTCAACGATGGAAACCGATTTCCGTTGCATATACGTAAGAAGGCTCGTTATTATATCGTATAGTCTTAGTCTCCACAGACCGTTACGGCGTTCTCATGTGTGGCTTTGAGATGAGACATTCATGAACGAGTCGTGTCGTTTCCACGATGAAAACCGATTTCCCTTGCATATACGTAAGAAGGCTCCTTCTTATATCGTATACTCTTACACAGGCAAACCTTTTTCGTACTTAATGTTGCATAACGTGACTTTTTTCCGGCTAATGTCGCACAATTTAATGCGCACCTTGTCTTGTTATTAACTCATTCAAAGCCAGACATTTTTCAAACGTCCCTCTCAGTATCGGCCATTTTGGATGATTTTGACCGATTTTTCAAGGCACTCTCAGAATATAGTGTTCTAGGATATATATACTTTAGTTCTTTAGTAATCTGCAGTAGAACATAGGTAAGTTTCAGCAAAATAACACTTAAAGCCGCGACAAAAACAACACAAAAAATGGTTGTTTTGCATGAAAATAACCATTTATTTACAAATATAACGCCATTAATTATTTACAGTTTTCACATTTGGAATTGAACTTGTGGACGCTGCACAGCGCCGTGCTTTTGACTTCCTGGTTGCCGCGTTGTGCTTCTTACACGGGAAAGATGCTGGCCCAGCTTCTATAGAACGCACTTCTGCCCCCTGGTGGACATTTTTTGTAGCTGAAAACTGCACCAATCATGAGCTCTTTTATTGCGCAGTTGCGTCATCACCTATTTTCATGCAAAAAAAACAACTAAAAGTCGTTTGAAACGAATGAAGTAACGCACTGTGTGAGTCCTACTGTGTTCGCAATGTATTTTTATTACAAAGTGTACTTGTTAGCATCCTTAGCTTGCTAACAAAACGTCAACAGGAACCGGATGTCAGCTATGTCGCTCGTCTATGATGTCATCAGCAGTTGACTCAAAAAAATAACACAAAAACTACAGTACGGAAAGTAGTGCTACTATCGCCATGTTGTGTTGCTGATGTTGTGTACATTTTGTATCCACGGCCCCCTGCTGGTCATGTCCAGGAATGACACTTTAAGGCTTTTAATGTCCACTAGAAGACAAACGTCTGGACGTGCACAGGAGAAGCTCCGCTGTGTGGAGACAATTTGATCATCTTTATAACAAACACTTTGATTGAATCATGTCTCATCAAGCCCCCCCCCCCCCGCCCCCCCCCACACGTGTGTGTGTGTGTGCGTGTGCGCGCACGTGTGTGTACACTGCCCTATACACAATGTCAAAGTCGCGCCTCAATGTCATCTGCCTATCAGTGCTGCACACCCGCCTCGCTAATATGCTAATGCTAAGGGCTAAAGCGTGGCAGGCAGCTGTGCTATATGGTCCTGTGCTCCGGGCTAATATGCTAATGCTAACAGGTAATCTGATGCGCCAGGCTTTGAAGCGCCTCCACTCAATGTGGTTATGTAAATTAGCTTAAGGAGTTTGAACCTTTTTAGCCCGCCAGCCACCGACGACGATCAGAAATCCTCCAATCCTCCACCGAGCTAGCTTCGCTTGCAAACGCCGTGTGTGTTTAAGGCCACTTGGAACTTCCACTTTGTACGCGTTAAACTGCTTTTAGTGAAGCTAACCTGTACAATATTTTACGATACAATATTTTATGAAAAATGACCTGATTTTATTGTTATATTAATACTATTAATATCACACCATGCGTCTAAACAAGCTAGCTTTCTGCTAATACCACTCCCATCCTGTAGAAGTGATAGCGAGTTGCTTTAATGTTCTTTTACTATAACATTAGACGTTAGCCTTCACTTAGTTCTTTCATTTTACAATTGTTAGAATTATTTTTATTTCTTTTTACTTATGTTGTAGCATTTCTTGTAACGCAATCTGTGTTTTTTTTTTTAGCATGGCAAGTTGTTTATATGTGGACGTGTGTTTATTTATTATTTATGATTTGTATTTTTACTTGTAGTGCGTTTTAAAGACAACACATACACACAAACACACAAACGCACAAAGACGCACACACATAAATCCAAAGAGCTGGAGTGTGACGTGCGTAAAAGCAGAGCTGTTGCCCGTCTTATCATGGCGTGATTGATGGCTAGCTGTTCTCGTCTTATCGATTCTATGCTCTCCATAAATTTAGTGCAGGAAAACGGAACGCGGTCGCCGGCAGAAAGCGCCGCTGAAATACGATGTCTCTTAGATAACGCGGCTAATCTGCGCGTGCTAATTCACCGCTTCCCGGGCTGGCTGGGAGCGCCGCTAGCTGCGCTCCGTGTTTATTAGCGGCCATCTTTGGCGTCTTATCTGAGAGCTGCTGAGGCGGCTGGGAAGTGACTCTATCACGTGTGTTTGCCGAGCGGTAATGACCGTAATAATCTATGGCTACGTGTTTGGTAGATGCGTACTGTTGATGTCGCCCAGGTTCCACAAACTAGCGCTTTTATTTCACCGTTCCGAGTGTGTCCTTTCTAAAGGAGGGTCAGAATTAAATACAAATTCCATCGTCTGTCTTTGTTGTATTGTTGTTATATTTCTACGTTTTGTCCCCATACTTAAAATATATAAAAAAACTCTATCACAACAATGCCACACGAACTAACTAACACACTAACCCTAAACCCTAACCCAAAAACGTATATACCACCAATAAAATACACAAGAAATTAAAAAATAATGTGTATGCCACTAATAAAATACATTAGAAAACGTGTATACCAACAATCAAATACATTAAAAAAGGGGGGCTCTGAATTAAATAAAAATTTATATTTGTACGTTTTGTCCCCATACTTAAAATATATAAAAAACTTTTATAACACCAATGAAATACACAAGAAATAAAAAAAATTGTATGCAATACATTAAAAAATGTGTATACCAACAAAAAATATGTTAAAAAAGGGGGGCTCTGAATTAAATAAAAAAATAAAATAAAAAAAAATAAAAATTCCAATTTCTGTCTTTGTTGTATTGTTGTTATAGTTGTACGTTTTGTCCCCATACTTAAAATATATATAAAAAACGTATATACCACCAATAAAATACACAAGAAATTAAAAAATAATGTGTATGCCACTAATAAAATACATTAGAAAACGTGTATACCAGCAATAAAATACATTAAAAAAGGGGGGCTCTGAATTAAATAAAAATTCCATCATCTCTCTTTGTTGTATTATTGTTATATTTGTTTATACAGTAAACCTCGGATATATCGGATTCGGATATATCGGAAATTTGCTCACAACGGACAGATAAAAAAGAAGCGATTTTTCTGTAATGCATTTCCAATAAAAATTCATTGCATATATCGGATTTTTTATAACGGATTTCGCCTATTTCGGACAAAATCTCCAGTCCCGTTCCAATGCATTTCCATGAAATTTCCCTGGCATATATCGGATGGCCGCATCGTGGCGCTCCGATTCGCCGAATCGTGACAGGCCGCTATACGACGTCATTTGCAGCGTTTGCAGCGTTGCCTGCGCATCCAGGTACATTGGAAACATAGTCAAGGAAGTGCCTTTTTATAACGGATAAAATCCCATTTACGCATATACCGGATATAAATCCCATATATGCGTAAAACGGACATTTTCCGGTATACGCATATAACGGATTTCGCTTATATCGGACAAAACCAGTGGGAACAATTGAATCCGATATATCCCAGGTTTACTGTATATGTATTATATACGTTTTGTCCCCATACTTAAAATATATTAAAAACTTTTATAACACCAATGAAATACATTTAAAAAAATGTGTATGCAATACATTAAAAAACGTGCATACCAACAATAAAATACAAAAAAAAAATATTTAAAAGCCTGTACACCACCAGTAAAATGCATTAAAGATACAAATAAAAAATAAAATAAATATGAAATAAATCAATAAACTCTAATAAGTTGTTCGGCACTAATAAAATACATTCCAAAAAATGCCTGACCTCGTAGAAAAGCACCAAAACAACAACAAAAAAAATCCCAGAGAGTCAGGAGGTCAGAATGAAATAATGGAATTGGAATGCCATCATTAAATTACAATTACTGCATTTTAAGAGGTCACGCTTCATCTGTACACACACACACACACACACGCACACACACACACACACACACAGCTATCAGAGATAAAAAAGGGCGTCTAGATGAGAGTGAAGTGTTTTGAGCGTTGCCCGAGGCGACTGGCTGCCTCCGTCCATCAGCATCTATTTCATTCTTTTTAGCTACTTGATCCTCTTGTACGTTTTTAACTCCGCTGCTTTGTCGTTCTCATCACCTCTCGCCATCTTCTTGTATCCTTCAGCTCGCACTGCAACATCTTCCTCCCCCCTCCTCTTCTCCTCCACGTGTGACGTTGTACCACGTTGTTGTTGTTGTGACAAGCCTGGCATTGCGGGGGGACACCAACATGACGTACTTCTTGTCCTTTCAGACGTTCAAACTCAACGTGGACAGTCACGGCGCTCTCAAAGAGAACATCATGGAGGTTGGCGGAGCGCTCCTCGCCACCGTTCCTGCCCAGCAATCAGGTGCGCACACACACACACACACACACACACACACACACACACACATATTCCATTCATTATTAATGTTTGGATTAACACAATGACCTTCAGACAGGAACGTGGTTGAAAGACACGTGGCTTTAACATGGAAGCGGAATAGCGGCGGACGTGGGAGTAGAATTGGGAATATCAGCGTTTAATGGGGAACTTGGGACGGATGGTGTAGGGCAGGGGTCAGCAACCCACGGCTCCAGAGCCGCATGTGGCTCTTCAGGCTCTTTGTTGTGGCTCCTTTTGCAATTCTCAAGTATTCAACACCTGAACTTGTTGGGGCCAGAGTAAACATATTTGTCAACAACTGTTTGTAAACAGATGCACGGTGGTCGAGTGGTTAGCGCGCAGACCTCACAGCTAGGAGACCTGAGTTCAATCCCACTTTGGCGACTCCAAATTGTGAGTGTGAGTGGTTGTTTGTCTATATGTGCCCTGTGATTGGCTGGCCACCAGTAGCCCGAAGACAGCTGGGATAGGCTCCAGCACCCCCCGCGACCCTGATGAAAGAATGAATGAATGTAAACAGAGTTTACATTTAATTTACACAGATATTTCATTTATCTTCTATATTAGCAATCTGTTACTAGCAAGAGTACTGCACTTTTTCTCCAAAATTCCTAAAATTATACCCCAAAATTCCCTCTAAAATTACGGGAGACTCGCAGTTTGCTGTCGCTATCAGGTATAAACTTTTGAAAGTTTATGAGATATTGTTTTTGAATTATGTTTTGCGGCTCCAGTCTATTTTCCTTGAGTCATCAAACGGGTAAAATGGCTCTTTTGATAGGAAAGGTTGCCGACCCCTGGTGTAGGGAATGTGGTAGTACAATCAGGAATACAGTCATGCCTCCATACAAAGTCATTTTTATGGTTGAATACAGACTATATTATATGTAATATTTCTTATTTTGGCTTGTGATCGGCCTGGCGACCAGTCCGGGCCGACCCTATTGAGGATAAGCGGCATAAAAATGGACGGAATTATTTGGGGTAATACAAATACCTGACCTTGACTGAGGCAAGTGAAGCCTGCGGTTCTTTTCATGTTGTTGTGGGGTCTTTTGTGACCTCTTGGATGGGTTCTTGCTGTGCTTTTGGGGGAATTGTGGTTGGCGGGCCGCTTCTGGGAAGGTTCCATGTTTTCGATATTTGTGTGTAATGGCTCTCACTGTGGTTGGCTGGAGTCCCGAAGCTTTAGAAACAGCTCTATAACCTTTTCCAGAGTGCCATGTAGATTTTGATTTTTTTTCTCTTTTAATATTTAAAAATATTTCATCTTTAAAAATATTTTATAAGTTTCATTAAAGAAAAACATGCTAAAAAAGTGACGTTAAGAAAAATGACTTAACTGAGATGAACTGAGAGCTTCTACCGGTTTTTGTAGCAGCTCGTTCCGGAACGCTCTGATCCCGATATTCCATCATTCCTGAAACCTCTCCTGTTGTTCAGGACTCGGGGAGATCTTGCACATGGTGTCCGGCCAATGGGATCAGCTCCAGCTCCAGATCCGCCGCCAACACGGCTGGATGCTCAACGCTCTCCGCTGCATCCAGACCCGCCTCTTCGACCCCAACCAATCAAAAGAGCCCTCGGGGGAGCTGCTAGCCAATCAGCAGGCTCTATTTCCAGCAGACCACCTCCAGGTAAAAGTACTCAGTTGAGCTTTTTATTACTTCCTGTTTGGCTTCTTTGGCTTTTTGGCGTTTTTTTTTTTTTATTCCTCCTCCTCCTCGTCGTCCTCCTCCTCCTCATTGAGGACATAAAAGTCCTCAATGTGTCTTTACTGTGTCTTCATTACATGCTCTTAATGACATGCACGTGTAATTAGTGTGTGTGTGTGTGTGTGTGTGCAAGGTCGCCCAAGGGCAATGTAAGTGTGGTTGTCAATGCACAGCAACGTGTGTGAGTGTGTATTCAAATGAATGTGACCTTGAATAAAGGGCAAACTAAAGGGCAAATGGGAATGAAAGTATCACATGATGACGCCTCGTACAATATTTATTAGCAGCAGATCATTACTAGAGATTAAATACCAACTTGTATCAATAATTCATTATCTCATCTTCACTTTTGCTGCAATTAAGACGTGCACACGTGGAGCAAATACGGCGTACGCGCGTCTATACCACGCGGACGCACATACGCACGTACCCGCGGTACGCCGCTGCTAACGGGACGCCGCGGCTGCAGGTGGCGCTGTAGCACGAAGACATTCATCGCTGGCCAAGACGCAGCAACAGGAAAAAAAATAGCATATTCATGCATCATTCATTCGTTCATTCGTTCATTTGTCCGTCCTTCATTCATCTGTCCACCCGGGAATTAGTCTGTCCGTTCATCCATTCATTCATCAGACGTTCATTTCGTCAATCATTCATTCGTTCACCCGTTCATTCATTCGTTCGTTCATATGTTCAGTGTTTCTTTTGTTTATCTTGCCTTTGATTCATTCATTCATTCATTCATTCATTCATTCATATGGTCAGTCTTTCTTTTGTTTTGTTTTGTTTATCTCACCTTTAATTCATCCATTCATTCATTCATTCATTCATTCATTCATTCATTCATTCGTTCATTCATATGTTCAGTCTTACTTTTGATTATCTCGCCTTTAATTCATCCATCCATTCATTCATTGATTCATTCAATCATTCATTCATTCATTCATTCATATGTTCAGTCTTTCCTTTGTTTATCATGCCTTTAATCCATTCATTCATTCATTCATTCATTCATTCATTTGTTCAGTCTTTCCTTTGTTTATCTCGCCCTTAATTCATTCATTCATTCATTTAATCATTCATATGTTCAGTCTTACTTTTGTTTATCTCGCCTTTAATTCATTCATTCATTCATTCATTCATATTTTCAGTCTTTCTTTTGTTTATCTCGCCTTTGATTCATCCATCCATTCATTCATTCATTCATATGTTCAGTCTATCTTTTGTTTTGTTTTGTTTATCTCGCCTTTAATTCATCCATCCATTCATTGATTGATTCATTCATTCATTTGTTCAGTCTTTTCTTTGTTTATCTTGCCTTTAATCCATTCATTCGTTCATTCATTCATTCATATGGTCAGTCTTTCCTTTGTTTATCTCGCCTTTAATGCATCCATCCATCCATCCATCCATCCATTCATTCATTCATTCATTCATATGTTTAGTCTTTCCTTTGTTTATCTCGCCTTTAATCCATCCATTCATTCATTCGTTCATTCATTCATTCAGTCTTTCCTTTGTTTATCTCGCCTTTAATCCATCCATTCATTCAGTCATTGGTGTATTCATTCATTCATTCATTCAGTCTTTCCTTTGTTTATCTCGCCTTTAATCCATTCATTCATTCATTCATTCATTCATTCATTCATTCAGTCTTTCCTTTGTTTATCTCGCCTTTAATCCTTCCATCCATTCAGTCATTGGTGTATCCATTCATTCATTCATTCATTCATTCATTCATCCACTCGTGTTAATTATTGAATTTGTCCATCCGTCATCCATCCATCCATTGTTCATTCATCCGTTCACTCATGTGTTCATTCATCCATTTGTCCATTCTATCATCTACTGTCTTTCCTGCACCTTCCATTTCTTTGTCCACCTCCTTCCTCCTTCCTCCTTCCTCCTCCCCCTCCCCCTCCTCCTGCTCTTCTCCCTCGTCCTCGTCCTCGTTGTCGTCGTCGTCCTCGTCCTGATCCTGGTCTCTTGTGAGTGTGGAGAGCTGCTTCATGTAAATGTCAGGAAATATCACAGTCGGGGTGCTGGGATTAGGCGGAGAGGAGAAGATACACTGATAGCAGCAAATATAACGCTCTGACAAGACCACCGGCGCTGGGGATTAGGACACGCACACACATGCACGCACACACACACACACACACACACACACACACACACACACACACACACACACACACACACACACACACACCTTTTGCACAGTGTTATGAGACGACTGCGGTGTGTCGCCGCATTTTAAGGATTTGTTGTGCATGTGTGAGGATTGTCAAGTGACATCTGTAGTGTTTTGTTGCATATTGAAGATTGCGTGTGCACGTGTGTGTGTGTGTATGTGTGTGTGCACGTGTGTGTGTGTGTGTGTGTGTGTGTGTGTGAGAAAGGAGAGCGCACAAGAGAGGTAGAGAGGTGTTTAATGCGAGTGCCAAAGTAGTGTAATATTTAACAGCTTAGTGGGATTTGTCTGTCACATTACACAGGAGCACACTGAGTCTTCCGCACACGCACACACACACACACACACACACACACACACACACACACACACACACACACCCAGATGGAGGATAGATATACGTTAGCGCTGCAGAGATGGAATCTTTCTCTCGGGTTTCATCACTCAGATGTCATGAAAGTGTCTCATGTTTCATGAGGTCTCATGAAGACCAGGAGGAATATTCCCCATGGAATCTTTGGCATGTGAGACCGGAAGGATGCAAACATCTCGTTAGAAGACATCTCGTTAGACAAAGATGTCCTGCTGATGCGTCTCACAAGTCCACTTTTAAGTCCACAAAGTTGACAAATATGGAACAAAACTTCCTTCCATGAGCTTTGACAGACAAATATCTGATCTTAACTGAGGCAAGTGAAGCCTGCAGTTCTTTTCATGTTGTTGTGGGGTCTTTTGTGACCTCTTGGATGGGTTCTTGCTGTGCTTTTGGGGGAATTTTGGTTGGCGGGCCACTTCTGGGAAGGTTCCGTGTTTTCGCTATTTGTGTGTAATGGCTCTCACTGTGGTTGGCTGGAGTCCCGAAGCTTTAGAAACAGCTCTATAACCTTTTCCAGAATGATAATGATTTTTTTTCTCTTTTAATATTTAAAAATATTTCATCTTTAAAATATTTAATATTTTAATAAGTTTCATTAAAGAAAAACATGCTAAAAAAGTGACGTTAAGAAAAATGACTTAACTGAGATGAATTGAGAGCTTCTACCAGTTTTTGTAGTAGCTCGTTCCGGAACGCTCTGATCCCGATATTCCATCATTCCTGAAACCTCTCCTGTTGTTCAGGACTCGGGGAGATCTTGCACATGGTGTCCGGCCAATGGGATCAGCTCCAGCTCCAGACAAATGATGATATTTATATGGTTGTGGAACTACACTCTATATAGTATATACTTTGTTTATAATGTACTTCTTACTAGAACACTGTCAGGGTCCCACTTATGTACTGTACTGTACTGTACTGTGTGTATTTTAATAATAATAATAATGATAGTAATAGTAATGTATTAGATCCCAGTCAAGAATGCGCCCCGCCTCTCCCCCAAAGTCAGCTGGGATAGGCTCCAGCATACCCCCACCCCCCCAATGAGGATCAGCGTCCCAGAAAGTGGATAAGACGGTTTGCAGCGGTTCGAGTCTGCCGAGTGGCCGCTAACTTTTGAAGGCGTTCGCATACATTTGGTCATTACACTACTGGGCGACCCATTTTAGGGTCATGACCCACCTGTTGAGAATGGCGGAGGGGGATGGAGGGGGATGGAGGGGGGTGGGGGATTAGATGTTCTTTTGGACACGCAGTACTCAAATCCTGTTAGAGAAGCTCAACTAAACTCATCCAAATACACACACACACACGTATGTGATGTCATAAGTGTGTAATATTGTTACACACTTATGGTGTGTGTGTGTGTGTGTGTGTGTGTGTATTTGTAGAAGAAGAGCAGCAAATATTAAAGTAAGACGTGATAAGTGATCCCATGGGTAGTATTTCACGTACACTTGGTGTACTTAAATAATGTCTCTCTGTGTGTGTGTGTGTGTGTGTGTGTGTGTGTGTGGCTGAGGTACAAGTGTGATTGTGACTGTTGGCACTTGTGTGACAACTATGTGTGTGTGTGTGTGTGTGTGTGTGTGTTTCTTATCAGTGTAGCTGGTGGAGACAGCTTGTTGGCCTCAGGCTTCTATTTCACCCCACAGACCACAAAGACCTGTATGTGTGTGTGTGTGTGTGTCAGGTGTGTGTGTGTGTGTGTGTGTGTGTCAGGTGTGTGTGTGTGTGTGGATGAAGGTGAAGAGGAGGAAAAAGAGGAAAGGAAAGAAGGAGGTCAAGCAGGAAACAAGACATGGATGTTGCGTTCAAGGCTGTGGGGAGAACTCGAGTTTGTAACATTTCACATACTGTGTATGGGGTATGGTGGTATGGTGGTATGGTGGTATGGTGGTATGGTGGTACGGTGGTATGGCGGTATGGCGGTATGGTGTATGGTGTATGGTGGTATGGTGGTATGGTGGTATGGTGGTATGGTGGTATGGTGGTATGGTGGTATGGTGGTATGGTGGTATGGTGTATGGTGGTATGGTGTATGGTGTATGGTGTATGGTGGTACGGTGGTATGGTGTATGGTGGTATGGTGTATGGTGGTATGGTGGTACGGTGGTATGGTGGTATGGTGGTATGGTGGTATGGTGGTATGGTGGTATGGTGGTATGGTGGTACGGTGGTACGGTGGTAAGGTGTATGGTGGTATGGTGGTATGGTGGTACGGTGGTACGGTGGTACGGTGTATGGTGGTACGGTGGTACGGTGGTACGGTGGTATGGTGTATGGTGGTATGGTGGTATGGTGGTATGGTGGTATGGTGGTACGGTGGTATGGTGTATGGTGTATGGTGGTATGGTGGTACGGTGGTATGGTGTATGGTGTATGGTGGTATGGTGGTATGGTGGTATGGTGGTACGGTGTATGGAAGCCACTAACTATTGAATGGTTATTTGATTGTGTCAGTTTTTATTTTCCATACAAGCCAATGATGAATATGAGGATAACGGTAATGAGGAGGATGAGGACAAAGAACATGAGGGTAATGAGGATGAAGAAGGTGAGGATGAGAAGGATGAAAGGCATAAGGAGGATGAGGAAAGTAAGAATGAGAAGGATGAGGATGAAAAAGGTGAGGATGAAGGGTGACGAAGATCACGGGAATAAGGATGACGAGCATGAGGAAGATGAAGATGAGAATAATGAAGGGTATAAGGAGGACAATGATGAAGAAGGTGGGGATGAGGAGGGTGAGGATCATGGGAATGAGGAAGATGAGGTGGAGAATAAGGGCAGAGAGGATGAGGACAAAGAGAATGAAGGAGGTGAGGATGAGAAGGATGAACGGCATAACGATGATGACGATGACGGGGTTGAGGAGGGGAATGAGAAGGATAAGGATGAAGATGAAGGAGGTAAGGATGGGGGGGTCATTGGAATGAGGAAGATGAGGAAGAGGATAAGGACAGAGAGGATGAGGGTAGTGAGGATAAAGAAGGTGGGTATGAGAAGGATGGAAGCATAAGGAGGCTAATGAGAAGGATGAGGATGAAGAAGGTGAGGATGAGGGGAACAGGATGATGTGGAGGAGGATGATTAGGAGAATGAGGAGGCTGAGGGATGAGGAGGATATGAAGATGATGAAGGGAATGAGGAGGCTAAGGAATGAGGAGGATATGAAGATTATGAGGAGGCTGAGAGATGAGGAGGATATGAAGATGATGAAGGGAATGAGGAGGCTAAGGAATGAGGAGGATATGAAGATTATGAGGAGGCTGAGAGATAAGGAGGATATGAAGATGATGAAGGGAATGAGGAGGCTAAGAAATGAGGAGGCTAGGAAGATGATGAAGGGAATGAGGAGGCTAAGGGATGAGGAGGATATGAAGATGATGAAGGGAATGAGGAGACTAAGAAATGAGGAGGATATGAAGATTATGAGGAGGCTATGAAGATGATGAAGGGAATGAGGAGGGTAAGAAATGAGGAGGATATGAAGATGATGAGGAGGCTGAGGAGGCTATGAAGATGATAAAGGGAATGAGGAGGCTAAGGAATGAGGAGGATTTGAAGATTATGAGGAGAATGAGGAGGCTAGGAAGATCATGAAGGGAATGAGGAGGCTGAGGGATGAGGAGGATAGGAAGATGATGAAGGGAATGAGGAGGTGAAGGAATTAGGAGGCTATGAAGATGATGAAGGGAATGAGGAGGCTCAGGGATGAGGAGGATAGGAAGATGATGAAGGGAATGAGGAGGCTATGAAGATGATGAAGGGAATGAGGAGGCTAAGAATGTTGAGGATGAAGAAGGAGAGCATAAGTGCATGAGGAGGATGAGGAGGAGGATGCGGTTGAGTAGCGTGATGAAGATGTGACAAAGATGCAGGTTGTCAGATAGAAAGGACGTAAGGATGTAAGGATGTAAGGACGTAAGGACGTAAGGACGTAAGGATGTAAGGACGTGAGGATGTAAGGATGTAAGGACGTAAGGACGTAAGGACGTAAGGATGTAAGGACGTAAGGATGTAAGCATTGGCGCTGCAAGTGATGAAAACGTTGTCCCGAGGTTCTTAGCGGCTTGTTGAGTAAATGAGGCGGCGTCGGGCGTATGCGTGATACCTGCTCCAACCAATCAGACGCGTGGTCCTGCTCGCCACCGCACGGCTCCGTCGTTTAACATTCAAGTTGGCGTTGGTGTTAATCCGTGTTTAAGTCGCGGTCATTTGGAAGCCATCGGAGTGTGTTTGCAGCCGCCGGCTTTAGCGTCTCTCACACACACACATGTACACACTTGCATGTACACACACACACACACACACACACACACACACACACGGCATGATGGGCATGAAGCTGATGCATTAAACATCAGAGCAGTTGACATGTTAAACCCTCCCCTGCAAAGATGTTTTTTTCCATGGCGTCGCTAACGTGGTTCCGCTAACTAACTTGATCCAACTTGGCTTTTCTTTGTGTGTGCTAGCAAAACTTTTTGGGGCCACAAACTTGTTGTTGATGCGTACCGAGGCCTGCTACGCTAATCTGACAATCTGGCTCATCATTTCGAGATCACGTGACCAATCCCAGAAACGTGTCGGTAGAATCAGCCTGAAAGACGTCCGTCTTTTATTTTAAGTTGGGAGAAATATTTGTGAAAAAAAGACCCCCCCCCCCCAACCCCCCCACCCACCCCGTCACAACAGCTAAATGAAATATGCAAATAGCGTCCGTAGCAATAAGAAATAATTAAGGATGGCGGTAGCGTGCTTCAGGTATTAACACGAGGAAGCGCTCCAAAATGGAATTTAGAAAATTCATTTATATGTACTGTGTATATATATATATATTTTTTTTTTTTTTGGGGGGGGGGTGTTCTTCGTGTATGTTTGCCGGCGGCGGTGTGACGTTCTTAATGCTCTCTGAGAGCTAACAAAGCGATAGCGGTGCTGAGCTTTTTAATTTCCCATTCCTGATATTTTTCAAATATTTAATTACGTGGATGGTAAAAGTCTAAAGTGTTTTTTTTTTTGCGCGTGTCACTCCGGCTTGTTAAACACCGCGACAGTTTGATGAAAGTTGTCGCCCGTTTAACGAGAGTCGACGCATGACGCCATGATGAAAGTTTACCCATCCTTTCTCATCCAACGCCATGGAAAGTTTTGAATTAAGCGTGTCATCGCTTCGTGTTTGTACTTGAACATCGCCGACATCTTGCGTCTTTTGTTTCACGGACATGAATCTACGAGCTATAATAATCATCAACTAACTGGCTGGTGACACCATGATGAACTTGTTCCGAGTTGTGCCGCTCGAGGGAGGAATAAATCCAAGAATCCGAGAACCAGTTTGCTCGTTAACTGGCAACCAAACCAAAACCAGTATTTCCCGTACATTCGTCCATTTTGTAAATGCATACATTAGGCGGTACCATTTCTCATAACGCTTGTAGAACGGGACCTAGCTGGTTGTTACTCTCATAAGCACCTGATCTGTCAGAGAATAAGAAGACGGAGCAGGAGGGCTCCATGTTGCCACTTAGGCAACTTTGTCTTTATTGAGGTGAGCTTGAGACGCTCAGGAACAAGTCGGAGGTAAATTTCAGCATTCAGTTTATCAACACTGACCTCGCCCTCGTGGTGTGAACAACAATGACAACAGGAAGTTAACACACGAAGCACATGGTGCTACCTGTTGGTTAAACGGGTCCACATAGATTAGACCTACCAGAGGCCTCAAGGACCGCCTATTAAATAGATTTCACCTCCCCTTACCTGTTGGTTATCTCCACTTGTGAGAAGGTTATCATGAAGGTTTATGAAATGTAAGGATGAGTCAGACGGAATAGAATCATCCAAGATAAATGTCTGCTAACTTCCAAGGAGAAGAAGAGAGTCGGTGCCAAGATATCCTAAAATATCCTTTGCATTCTTCTTAATGATAACAGATGAGAATTACGTCTTTACGTGGCAGAGCTGGATGGATGGATGGATGGACAAAAGGAATGGTGGATGGATGGATGGACAAAAGGAATGGTGGATGGATGGATGGACAAAAGGAATGGTGGATGGATGGATGGACAGATGGATGGACAGACAGATGTATGGATGGATGAATGATGGATGGATGGATGGACGGACAGATGGACGGATAGATAGATGGATGGAAGGACGGATGGATGGATGGACAGATGGACGGATAGATAGATGGATGGATGGATGGAAGGACAGACAGATGGATGGATGGATAGATGGACAGACGGACAGATGGATGGATGAACAGACGGATGGATGGATGGAAGGGTGGATGGATGGACGGATGGATGAATGGATGGATGGATGGACGGACAGATGGATGGATGAACAGACGGATGGATGGATGGAAGGGTGGATGGATGGACGGATGGATGAATGGATGGATGGATGGACGGACAGATGGATGGATGGACGGACGGATGGACGAATAGATGGATGGGTGGACGGATGGATGGACGGACGTATGATGGATGGACAGATGGATGGACGGACAGATGGATGGATGAATAGATGGATGGATGGATGGACAGATGGATGGATAGATGGACAGACGGACAGATGGATGGATGAACAGACGGATGGATGGATGGATGGATGGAAGGGCGGATGGATGGAAGGGTGGATGGATGGACGGACAGATGGATGGATGGACAGACGGATGGACGAATAGATGGATGGATGGGTGGACGGATGGATGGACGGACAGATGGATGGACGGACAGATGGATGGGTGGACGGATGGATGGACAGATGGATGGACGGACGTATGATGGATGGATGGACGGATGGACAGACGGACGGATGGACAGATGGATGGATGGGTGGATGGATGGATGGACAGATGGATGGACGGACGTATGATGGATGGACAGATGGATGGACGGACGGACGGACGGATGGACGGATGGACGGATGGATGGACGGATGGATGGATGGACGGATGGATGGATGGATGGATGGATGGATGGACGTATGATGGATGGACAGATGGATGGACAGATGGATGGATGGACGTATGATGGATGGACAGATGGATGGATGGATGGATGGATTACACCCAACACTTATATAGCCCGGCCTTATAATGAGGCCCATTTTGATACTCTATGTGTTACAATTGAGGTGGTTAACTCCTTTTCTTTAAACTTTAGTGTGGATTTAGTTTGTGTGGGCGTGGGTGGGACAAAAACATTGGCTTCCATTTATTTTTCATTTGGAAGCGTGGAGAAATCATTCAGCCCACTATAATAATAATAATAATAATAATAAAAAACACACACGCTTTTGCCAGCATAACACTAGCTTGCACGTACGGCCACGGATGTGCGTCTGTGCATGTGTACGTGCACGTATTCTCACGTGCAAACACACACACACACACACACACCTTCCTCCTGGCCACTCAATTACACCGTGCATCACGCCGCTCTCAAAGCCACACAATCAAAAACACATTTCAACATTGTTTAACTTATTTGTATTCAAACAACACACACACACACACACACACACATACACACACACACACACACACACACACGGTCTATCAAAGAAGTCTGGATGTTGAATAAAAACGGCCAAGGAGTCGTGGTTGTTACCGTCACTTCAACTAGAGGAAGGTGTACTTCATAGTTCCTGGCTGTGATGGCCGATGTTAGCGGTGTAGCTAGCGATGTCCCTAATCCATGACTGTACTGAAAAATGACCATTACAATATTTACCTTCTTCTTCTCTCCTTTTTAATTTGAATTGCAACGGCTCGGCAGAGCGATATCGACAACTTTTGAATCACCCCATAAAATATGTATTCACTCAGAAGAAGAAGACGAAGGGCCTGGTCTGCTAAAGGTTAGCATGCTAAAAACACGTGCAAACATCATTTTATGATGAATACGCAGAAGATATGCAGATTCTATGATATGCAGAAAATATGAGTGGATGGATGAGGTGGATGAGTGGTTAATGCGCAGGCCTCACAGCTAGGAGACGCGAGTTCAATTCCACTCTCGGCCATCTCTGTGTGGAGTTTGCATGTTCTCCCCGTGCATGCGTGGGTTTTCTCCGGGTACTCCGGTTTCCTCCCACATTCCAAAAACATGCTAGGTTAATTAGCCACTCCAAATTGTCCATAGGTATGAATGTGAGTGTGAATGGTTGTTTGTCTATATGTGCCCTGGGATTGGCTGGCAACCAGTCCAGGGTGGACCCCGCCTCTAAACCATAGACAGCTGGGATAGGCTCCAGCACCCCCGCCACCCTTGTGAGGATAAGCGGTAGAAAATGAATGAATGAATGAAAGGCAGGAGCGAAGTCGCACTTCATGCACGGCCGTGGTCGTTGTAGCGAGGAGGAGGTGAAAGTCCAACGACAGACGACAGAGAGAGAGAGAATCATCTCAACATATTTGGAGCGTCAGAAATAAAAATATGATCTACCCTGAGCGACTGGAGGGTCTGATTTCGAGTCGGCCACAAAATTGCAGCACTGGATTGTCATAATTCCAGAACCCCGTCATAGTTCTGGGGTCATCCCGAGCCGTACGCCCCCGTCTTGTCTGGTAGTGCAATATTATGGAGTTTAGTGCGATTATGCCAAAGTACCCTTGGGCAAGATACTGAAGCTCCAGTTGCTCCTGATGCTGCGTCATCAGTCGGTAAATATTGTGTCAAAGCAAGCCAGTAAGTGAATGCACCGCTGATCGTTGGTTAGCCAACGTTTCATAGTTATGGAAACACGGCCATAATAAAACGCTAGTTACGTATGTGCACGTGGCAAAAGAATACATAGGCAAAAAGTACACAGTCACATATTGGTACACAGAGGAAGTACGACAGGATTTTTTTCCACTTTGGCAGTTTTTTCCCCCAGGTATCCACAACCTGCTTCTGGTCTCCTGAGCAGAACAACTCCTTACCTTCATTACGTTCATGCTTGTGGTTGTCTTGCAACCCTTTCCAGCATGCAGGGATCAAAAAAGTATGCAGTTGTTCCCGTTTTTAGGATTCATTCACTATGATTCCATTCCTATTCTTCTTTTTATCCAATACACTTGATTTATATAAAACATTTTATAAACTTTATAAGTTTCCTTTATAAGTGCTGCACAGACTAGTCAAATTCATTCATTCATTTTCTACCGCTTTTTCCTCACCGCTGGAGCCTATCCCAGCTGACTAAAGACGAGAGGCGGGGTCCACCCTGGACTGGTGGCCAGCCAATCCCAGGGCACATATAGACAAACAACCATTCACACTCACATTCATACCTATGGACAATTTGGAGTGGCTAATTAACCTAGCATGTTTTTGGAATGTGGGAGGAAACCGGAGTACCCGGAGAAAACCCACGCATGCACGTACCTTTATACAATAAATAAAGGTACAAATTGAATTGAATCCAAAACTAAAAGATGAAATAAGAAATAAAATAGTAAAATAGATATTCAAATATTCAAAACAAGAATCAAAGCAATAAAAGTATAAAAAATAAAAAGCAAGAACTAAAATACCCAGGACCATACGACTAACTCCGAGTTAAAAGCCAGAGAATAAAAGTGGATTTGAAAACAAGACTTAAAGGTTTCGATGTTGGGAAGGGAGACACTTCCATAGCTTGGGGCCAACCACAGAAAAGGTCTTAAGTCTCGTCTTGGGCACCACAAGGTGGAGCTGGTCCTCGGACCTCAGTAAATTAGGATGAGGTCCGAGATGTACGTATTTAGGGGGTCAGCCCATTCAAGGCCTTAAAAACAAACAATCAAATCTTAAAATCGATCCCAAAACGAACAGGCAACCAATGCAGGGAGGCCAGAATTGGGGTGATGTGCCCCCCCCTTTTTGGTTCCTGTTAAAAGCCGTGCCGCAGAGTTGTGGACTAACTGTAAGCGGGAGAGACACTGATTCCACAGTAAAGTACAGTACAGTACAGTACAGTACAGTACAGTACAGTAGTCCACATGTGATGAAATAAAAGCGTGCATGAAGTTCCTCTATTTCCATGTACAGTCCTTCAAGTGTCGTGCGTACAGTGTGAGGTACAGTAGAAGTTCCCTAAAGGAACCCAACCGGCACGTAGACCTCCTGTAAGCATGTAAATGCGGTTCCACACCAAGTGTGGGTCACCGGTGTGTACATCACAAGTAGTCCAATGAGGGCGTTAATGTCGGCGCCAGCTCCTCTAAAGCGTGCATGTAAATGTCTGCTGAATGAAAGGCGGAAGAGGATGAAAGCAGAAGATGAATACGCTGATGGGAAGGAGGGCAAGATGATGGAGGAGTGATAAAAAGGCTGGATGGATGAGTGGATGGAAAGATGGCGTGTTGGAGGTGTGGAGGCTGTTTTGTCTCCACCTGAGAGGAACACTAAATCACGGGCAGATAAGGTAATTCTACAGGCCGTTTGTCATCCGCCAGCAGACGTTTTTATGGGCAGCAGATTGGCTGTGAGGGCTGCTGATTACAATGAGACAAGCTGCGAGGAAGCTCAACATTCCCGAACCGGGCCGTGCACCTTGCTTTGGAACGCTCTGTGGGGGGAAGTGGTCAACAACTCTGAAAGCGGCATATGAAAAAAAATCAAAGACATTCACTTGCTAGTATATGTTCTCTATGTCAATGTTATTATTATTGACATTTCTAGTTTCTCTTGTTACATCTATTGATACATTATTTGGGATTTTTGGAATTTTTAAATGACCCCCACCTTGGGTGCCACTGACTTACAACCTGACAAATCACAATAACATCATAAAAAAAACACCTAGCGTTGTTCCTCGCCGCTTTGGGGTTCAGATGTCACAGCCTCATGAATAAATAATGCAGTTTCATGGTTGAATACCGCCTAGTATTAGTCAAAAATATGCATATTCAAGCAAATTGTACACTTTTTTTGTTAAGAACTTTTGAGCATAAGAAAAATACAAGGATAAATCCAAGGATGAAGAGTCTTGAACCAGTCATGATGTGCTATATATATCACTATATTGATGGTTACTATGGTAACCATTATGGCATTGGATGCTCATATCACCGAGTACTTTATTAAAAAAAACTAAAAAAAAACCTTAAACTATATTATGAAAGCAGGAAGTGAACAAATGTAACAGTTAGTGATTGTAAAAGTACCAGATGGAGGGGTAGGATTTAATAAGCTTTGCTTCTTCCTACTCCTTTTGGACATGTGGAACTGGGAACTGATTATGGGATGCATTCAATTGGAATCTAATGCATGTTCAAATGAAATAAAACCATTACCATTACCATTACTATTAGCATTACCATTACCATTACCAAATACATATACAGTGTATAAGGCATTCAGATGATGCGTTCAATGATACTGTGAATGATATGTAGTATTCTGCGCTGGTCACCTGATGCCCGTAACGTTACTGTAATGTTCGGTGAGACACGCCACCAGAACAACAGGCTTTTATTGCAGGTTAGAATGAAAAGAATCAACTCTGAGCCCAGTGACGTCACTTCCTGTTTGCCACCCTGCTCCCATTTATAGCAACACACACAAACACGAGTCCTGTCTAAGTCTTAAGCGGCTTATTTGCTCTTATTATGTCTACTAAAATAGCAGTGTTAAGGTGACTATAGGGATGTTAGCTCATGTTTGGAGGGCTCTAATAATGCTAAAAACTGTATTGACAAGGTCGTAAACAGGTTTTGTATGTGCTAAGTATGGAAGTATTCCATTCATAAATAAGCAATTGCAGAAATTGACTCATCATGGTCAGGCCTGGAACCAATGAAAGTACAGTAAATGAGGGATTACTACTATAATATACTACTACTACTACTATACGTGTCTGCAGGGCACGGCAACACTAAAGTATTGGTTATGGTTTTCCTCTAATTGACCACTTCCACACATTCAGCGACCTCGCAAGTACTAAAATGTCTTTGACTTCCACCACAGAACAGGAAGTGTGTTGTGTTTGGGTGCAGTCTTTGGTTCTGGTTATTTGACACACAAAAGAAGGAAAATGCAAATGAGTGCAGCCTAATTGGACCTGAGTGTCAGAGAAGGAAAGGTAAAGTAAAGAAGTTCCAGTAGAAAACACCACCGACACGTTTATGTCTTTCAGGAATGGTCAGTGTTGTCTTCTCTCCTCATTCGGTTTTAGTGACTCTTTTTGCTTCCTTTACGTCTCAGTTTTACGACGTTTCTTAAACGCATCGGTGCTAACACCGAGCAAGTTCATCAACTATCCAGCAGCTAAGTAGTCTTTCACTCTGGTGTGAACGGGTTGAATTCATATCCCATTGGCTACTGGACATGTGACATTTCCACCTGATGCCAATGTCACGACCTTGAACGGCGTCCACTTAGAGGAGGACACAAAATGTCCGCCATCGGAGACGGTGGTTACATACAGTATGTGGAGCGACTCAGAGGGTGTTTATTTAGTATTTATTCTGCACTTCATCACCCCCCCCCCCCACAACCTCGCCAATCCACTGGCAGCTGAACGCACCATTGACCACGCCGCATCGCTAACCTCGCTGTGTGTGTGTGTGTGTGTGTGTGTGTACGAGGGGTTGATGTCTATCCTCCATCTGAAACCTTGTTAAATATTCATTGACAATTATTCCGCTTTGACCAGTGTTTGATGATGATGATGATGATGCTGCAGAGGAGGAGGAGGAAGAAGAAGAAAGAGGATAAAGAAGAAGGAGGAAAAGGAAGAATATTGTCTTGGAAATATGATGAGGAATCACTTGTATGGAAAATCAATCAAGCTCCGCCCCCAAAGCCAAAGGCAAGCTAGAGTGTTAGCATATCAGTGACTTTATTGAATGCCACCGTTTTATTGGTATTCTTACTATTTTATTTATTATGGGTGTAATGGTACGCCATAATAACCGTCATCAATACGAACCTCAGCTTTGACAGCATCATTTTCTTCATTTTGGGAACAAAATGCAAAACTTCAAACTAAGGAAACTTGGACATAATTGTCCAAGAAGTCAAATGTGCACATACGAGTTGTGTGTCAGAAAAGTACCAGGACTGATGTCACAAACGTTCATTCATTTATTGTCTACCGCTTATCCTCACGAGGGTCGCGGGGGTGCTGGAGCCTATCCCAGATGTCTTCTTGGGGCGAGAGGCGGGGTACACCCTGGACTGGTGGTCAGCCAATCCCAGGGCACATATAGACAAACAACCATTCACACTCACATTCATACCTATGGACAATTTGGAGTGGCTAATTAACCTAGCATGTTTTTGGAATGTGGGAGGAAACCGGAGTACCCGGAGAAAACCCACGCATGCACGGGGAGAACATGCAAACTCCACACAGAGATGGCCAAGGGTGGAATCGAACTTGAGTCTCCTAGCTGTGTGGCCTGCGCGCTAACCACTCATCCGCATCTCTTTGACAGTCTCCAACAGTCTCTTCACTAGATTCGTCGCTAGTTGCTTCGTGACAAAGAGTATCTAGACGGGTCCCGAAATGTCAACACCACGTTGCTATGTTGGCAATACTGATCCCTCCTGCTACATCTTCTTATTCTCTGGATAACCGGGTGTGTTGTAACGTCTTTATGACCAAGGGCTTTACTCCCTCGGCTTTAAGAGCTGTGCTAAGGGTTGAGTCGACAGTCTGGGCTCTTTTCCCAACGGTCAGCGCTCTGGTCTCCCATACCGTAGGTCTTGTGTTCGAGCCCCGGTGCGTGCAGTGTGAACCAGTGAATTACAGATGTTTTCTGTGCAGATGTGAGTACCCGGAGAAAACATGCAAACTCCACACAGGGATGGCCGAGGGTGGGATTGAACTCGGGTCTCCTAGCTGTGAGGTCTGCGCACTAACCACTTGTCCACCGTGCAGCCCCGTGTCACAAACAGCATATGTCAAATCAAACTACAAGCGAAAAGTTCCGTGGTCATGTGCCATCTTGAACGTCTTCAAAGCGTGTCCTCTGATGACCGTTTGGATTTTTTTGAAAGACACCAAAAAAATGACAAGTTCTTCTGTTGCTCCCGTATGGTTGATGCCAGGAAGTGGCGGATGCTCACGTAACGGATGCCAGCTGGTGTGACTGCTAAAGTACGTTGGGAAACCCCAATCCCCGATGCTTTCAAGAGCTGCGCTGGAAAAGCGGTTGACAGCTCGAGCTGTTCGCTCCTTGGCGAGCCCTGCTCAACTGTCCGTCAGCGTGGATCTGTGGATCTGTGGATGTTAGTCTGGAGCCCCCGGCAGGGTCCGGGCTTGAACTACGTTGTTAGGACTGTACAGACTGGGATGTGTTTAAAGAAGCCTGAGTGGATTTGGATGAATTGATTGAAAACTGCAAAAACTTTGGGGAATTCCCCAAAAATTAAATTCCTTATATCCAAAAAAAATCAGCCGAGGATCTCTAGATCTCTAAAACAAACCTCCATCCCACCGCGGAATATACTGAATGTTTTAACCAAGGTGACCCAGGATGACAGACAAGTGAGGAAAGACTCGAAGGTTGCAAAGTGGAGAGGCTCCTCATCTCAGCTCCTCATCTCCAGCTCAGCCTGGGAGGGGGTCAGGTCTACGATGGGGATGCTGCTTAAATAGAGTGTCATCTCCCAGAAAGACAAGTCTGATCTTGAGCTGGCAACTGAACTGAACATTTTTATCACGGTGTTCAAGAAACCAAAAGCCCGGCCCTGATGGTATTGCCATCGGATCCCCCAAAATTGTGCGGACCAGTTGACATTTTCTCTTATTTTTCAGTTGGCTTTCCAATTTCAAAAGGTTCCTCATGTTTGGAAGGATTCTGTTATTGCTCCTCTGCCCAAAATGAACCGTCCTAAGGCCCCTAATCCTTTTGGACCTGTGGTTCTCACCTCTCTGGTGATGAAAACTTTAGAGAAAATTGTGAAGTCTTTGAATGCCGTTCAGGCAAATTTGGATCCATTCCAGTTTGCTTATAGGTTTGGCGGAGGCAGGGATAGGATGACCCTGATCGTGACCCTGTAGTGTCTGAGACCATGGACTGGTCCGTTTTAACCATGAACGTGATTGTAGATTTTAGGACGAATCCTACTGTCTTCTCTCTTGTCGTCATTAATGACTTGGCTGTTGACTTGGTCAAGCAATATAAATATCTTGGAACCATGCCGGACCACCGGCTCACATTCCGATCTCAGGTGGATGCTGTATTGTTACTGTAAGCTTTGCAGTTTCACATTGGATAACACTTTTATGGAAATGCTTTATTCTTGTTTTATCCGGTCTGTGCTGACCTTTTCTTTTATCACCTGGTATGGGCTACTCACCCCGAAGAACAGGAACAGGTTCAAGGGCATCACTTCAATGTGCAGCAGAATTGCTGGCACCACGTTCAATGACCACAGGCGGACTCTGAAGAAGGCTCAGTCAGTCCTTGATGATCCCAAACATCCCCTGCATGATGAGTTCAGGTCACTTCCATCGGGTTGGCGATTCAGTGTTAATAAATGTAGGACCAATCGGATGAGGAACTCTTTGGTTCAGGCTGAATAATTGTGTGTAATGTTGATGCTTTATTTATTGTTTTTAATATTGTATTTAGTATTGGTTTGTTGTCTGCGTGATACTGCTGGCTGGAGAACAAATTACAAATATTTTGACTAATAGGAGACTGCAAAGTGGCAAGGAAAAACTGTATTACAAAATAATAGTCAACTGAATATCATTTGGAAACAAGCAGTGTGGCACCTCCGTCTGTTGGGATGAGGCGTTGGGCGGAGCTCGGTCTTTTAGAAGACACAAACTGGATGTTGATAGATGCAATTCAGACATTTTTCAGCCATTTTGTTTGTTACTCATACTTAAGCAGACGTGACTCTGGCGTTCGATGTTGTGTCAGCTGGGTTGAATGAAGACGCTACTCATACTTAGGCAGATGTTTCCCACATTTGACTCATGATGTAACTCATGATGTTCTCTTTATGGCCAAAAAACTTGAATTTGCCCGTGGAAGAGATGGTGGAGATGGTGTGGAGATCAGGACACCTCTACACTACGTATATGTACATGGTTATTTTTTTTTTACATTGAAATAAATGATTGTATAAGGAATATGTGACATTGTTAGTGTGAGAGCAGTTGAAACTTGAAATGAAGTCTTTATCACGGTTCTTCGTAAATCTTTCCTTCTTTCTGTGTTACTGCTTGTGATATTACAACTTTTCTTGTAAAAATAAAGGTCACATGACCTGGAAGCTACTGATAATAGTTCATATAAAATATTCATATAAATCATAGGAACGTTAAGTACAAAAATAAATGGGTGTGTATGGTACTAGCAGACTAGTCCTACTGATACAATGTGGTTTGGAGGTCAAAGGTCACATGACCTGGAAGCTATTGATAATAGTTCATATAAAAAAATCATAAATCATAAAATGTTTTACGAGCGCTGGCATCTGCCACAGCATGGCAGCCTCCCCCTCGGGGGTCTCCTTCCCACCATGCTTACGCTCTCTGCTAGCGCACATCAGCAGCGGGGGGATATTGAAATTAGCAGCGGGGGAGGGGGCGCCTTTTACGGCCTTGTTAGCCATGATGGAAACCTGCTCGGACCGGGTGGGAATTACCAGCCGCTGTAACGACACCTGAGAGGCACGGCATCTCGCCACGGCAGGAACGTTGGCCTTTACGCCTTGGAATAGCTTCATCAAATGAGTGGAAATTGGGAATGAATGCTGAGCAGCTGAGGATGAACTGAAATGCTGGGAATATTCAGGATGTGGAAAATAGATAGCCTGAAGGTTTGGGTGTTGGAATGGTTTGAGAAATGTGCAAATAGTAAGAATTCCTAACATTTAATAGAATTTATCTTTGGGAATTTGGGGGAAAGTGGGAATTTCAGAGATGAGGAAAATGTTTTAATGAGTTAGATCAATTGAACAATATTTAATCTTTGATGGGAATGTTGTTTTAATTCCGTAACACGTGGGAACGGTCTATGATAGCCATAAGGAAAAACCTTAGAAGCCGAATGAAACCAGTCTCCAAAAATGTTGTAAACATGAGGCAACACGCAATACAATACATTTTACCTCGTTCACTTGTCCTCATGTGTGTCCTCCGACGAGTCTCGGTGGGTGGGGGGGGGGGCTTGATTCATGTTCCATCTTGGATATTGAAAATATGGAATCACGTCCTTGAGGGGACTAAAGGTGAGACGGGATGAGGAAGGATAAAAACCAGTAAAGACAATTTGGTTCTTAATGAAAGGAACCTTTCTGACGTCATGGACTTTTATTCACTTTATTTTCCATGCAAACTAAATAAATAAAGCCAGTCATTCGTGTGGATGTGATGAGGAAGATGATGATTGCATCTTTTTTTTAATCATCCTAATAGGATCAGCCCTTTTGTCTTTCAAAATAAAAGCGTCCCTGACTGATTGCTATTTACCCCCTCTTGCTATCATTAAAAACACACACAAACCACAAAAGTAATTTTTTGGAAATGACACAATCTCAAAGTTGCACTTACAATGTAAATTACCCCCCCCCCACAGTATGGGACCAACAGGTTACACAAGAATGCTGCAGGCGTCGTCCGTCTCCCCGATACCCCGAGAGAGGAAGGACAGAAAGCAAAGGAAAGAAGGGAGAAAGTAAGAAAGGAAGGAAGACTGGCTCGCCGCATCCGTTATTAATCTCCAAGGGAAATTCACATTTCCAGCAGCTCTGCAAAAATGTCATAATAAACTTAATCACTTCATCAAAAAATAGAAGAACCGAGACAAGACAGGAGCGATAGCAAAATAAAAATAAGAGCATAGAATAAGAATGAATAAATAAACAAAGGAATGAAGGCGTAATGAAGGATGGACGAAAGGAAGATAGGAAGAAGGAAGAAAGGAACGTTATTTGCAGTGGACTCGCTGGCATGCAGTCAGATTAAAAAGTTAATTATGTTTTAAAATGATATTTTAATTAAATAAGGGGGAAGCAGAAATGGATTGGAACCAAAATAATTAATCAAACATGAAAAAAAAAAAAAAAACCCACGTCGTCTTTCTGCTAGGCCCAGCAGAAAAAGCCGTCTGTGGTCTCGTTAGCACCCCCGCTGATTAGGAGTGTTCCCCGGATGCTTCGTGTGTCGCTCATTAGCAGTATGCTAACATGTCGCATTGCGTAGACATTGTACGTCATGGCTCTGGAGTCGGAACGCTACTTCCACTGACTGACGACGGGTCGCTCAGACCTCCACGTGGTCATGTGGTCACGTTTCCCCCAAAGAGAGCGAGAGAGCGCCAACCAATAACGACAACAAAGCCGTTTAACATTTGAATGTTTCCATTCTAAGAATGAAATAGAATTCATTCTTCGGTTCTTTGATTAAAATTAATCCAGTCTTTTATTGTGGGATTACATTTTCTCTCTTGTCATGAATGCTTTTCAAGCTCTGAAAACTTCTAAATGTCAAATCTTTGTTTACGACATTCTTAAAGTCTTAAAGTTTTGGATGGATCTGCTTTACTGTTTTTAGTCCTACGGACTTCAATGTGATCCGGACTTCCTTGTATGGGCTGCAGATTGCCTGCACTCAGTAAATGCAGACCTATATATCCGGAAGTTCTCGGGAGCACTCGGGAGTGTGACTAATCACAGTAGAGTGGGCGTGCCCAGAAGAGGGCCGGGGGTGGAGTACATTAACAATAACAGCAAGAAGATCTAGAAAGCTTTATATGCAGGTTATTGCGTGTCGCTGCTCTACAGGAGCCCGCAGCTCAATACCAAGGTTAGGAAATGAGCATGCTAGGTCCCCTTTAAGAATTATCAGTCACTGCATGAGAAAGTGATGGAGGCATGACAGCCGCTTTTACCGTCCCATGGTGCATTGCCCTTCCTCGCCGTGACCTCCTGATCCTCCGTCAGTCGACTCATCCCGCCCTCGTTCTGATTTTTTGATGCCGCTTCATTATTTCCTCATTAGTTTGCATGTTAATTACAATAGTGGCTAATGTTAATTAGTCACTATTAATGGCTGCTGCTGTAACACCTGCCCCCGGTGCGCTGCTGACACCTGCCTTGATCCTCGACATCTTCATCGTGTGTGGGGTGGGGGGGCAGGGGGGGGGGGGGGGGGGGGGGGCTTTTTGGGATACAGGACACGAGCATTCAGCAGATGATATTTAGTTGGTGGGGAATAAAACATCAACCAGTGTCACAATCATTCATTAAAAGACAACTACAATATGACTAATGATGCCTTCAAGAACACCGGGAAAATAAGCCACTGAAAACAAAGGAGCACAGGTTGTTTTCATCCCTGGAGATGTACTTAGTAGAATAGTAGAATAAATACATAGAAAAGGACTGTATGAGCACTTTAAACCAATCTCTAAGGCAATCTAATGCAGTGGCATTTATTGCAAATGTTGATGTGAAATCTGAGTCATCAAGGTCAAGCTTTCAGGAGAAGAGGGAAGTAGAAGTGAGACGTATATCAAAAGTAGCCATTTCACGGCCGCCTTAATTACTCCGTTTTCTGCTGGTCCCGGAAGTTGACCACCCCCCCCCCCCAAAAGCAGGCATCAACTGTGGAAAAAAACACAATCGTGGATGTGTGCATTGTATGCCATATGTGTGCCAGTCATTAGTTCTTAAGCCCCCCTGAATAATTTGATGTTTTTTTTTTATAGATTATTATTATTTTTTTTAGATTTTTTAAAAATATTTAAAAAATATTTTTGATAGATTTATTTTCATCCGGACTAGATGCCCGAGCCACCTCAACTGACTCCTCTCGACGTGAAGGAGAAGCGGCTCTACTCTGAGCCCCTCCCGGATGTCTGAGCTCCTCACCTTATTTCTTCGGGTTTTCCCGGACCCCTCCCCGGTGACGTGTTCTGGGCATGCCCAGCCGTGGAAAAGGCCCCGAGGCAGACCTTGGACACGCTGGAGGGATTTATTATGTCTCACAGCTGGCCTGGGAACGCCTTGGTGTCCTCCCGGTGGAGCTGCAGGAGGTGGCCGGGGACCGGGAAGTCTGGGCTTCCCTACTGAGGCTGCTGTCCCCGCGACCCGGACCCCAGAGGAAAATGGATGGATGATTTTTTTTTTTTTTTACAAAAAAAAATCTCTGACAAATTTCATATAATAGGGCAAAAGCAGGCTAATAAGCAAGCCAATAAACAGGCTAATACTAATAATCATAAGAAGAATAATGATGATAGTAATAATAATAGGCTAATTAATAATATCATAATGATTATTATATTATTACACAACCATTATCAGATTCAAACTCAGATTCAGTGGCATCATTAGACCTATTTTAGGGGTACTTCAGCCCCCCCCCTTTTTTTTACGAAAAAATCTTAAAAATCGTATTTTATAAAATCTATAGATTTTTTTTAAATTTTTTATAGATTTTTTTTGGACAAAAAAATCTATTTTATTCCTGCCTATTTTAGGGGTACTTCAGCCCCCCCCTTTTTTTTTTTACAAAAAAATCTTAAACATCTTATTTTATAAAATCTATAGATTTAAAAAAAAATTTTTATAGATTTTTTTGGACAAAAAAATCTATTTTATTCCTGCCTATTTTAGGGGTACTTCAGCCCCCCCCCTTTTTTTTTTTTTTACAAAAAAATCTTAAAAATCTTATTTTATAAAATTTTATAGATTTTTAAAAATTTTTTATAGATTATTTTTTACAAAAAATCTCTGACAAATTTCATATAATAGTGCAAAAGCAGGCTAATACTAGCCTACTACTACTACTAGTACTAGTAGTAGTAATAATGAGAAGAAGAATAATGATGATAGTAATAATAATAGGCTAATGAATAATATGATAACGATTATTATATAATTGATCACTGTCCACTGGTTTTGCAGTATAGATTGTGTGTACTTGTGTACATTTAATGGTGGCCTAAAACTATTGAGTATCTCTACTAAATCTGTCCAAAAGTGGGAAACTTATATCCCGCTTCTTCTTCCTTATTAGTTTTTTGGATTTTTTGGAATGTCTCCTACATTCATTCATATCCTGTGCATCTCCAGGGGGCTAACCCCCCCCCCCCCCCACCCCCCCGTCCTCAGAACCTAGTGACGCCCCTGATGCCAGGTATTTACGTTGGCCTCCAAGATGGCACCGCAGCCTCCATTCAGCAGCTTCACACAAATTCAAGTGTATTACAGTATCGACGTGCATGCGTACGTGCACCTGTGTGTGCGTACGTGCACCCGTGCGTGCGTACGTGCACCTGTGTGTGCGTACGTGCACCCGTGTGTGCGTGCAGCGCCGGCCGCCCTCATATCCATTATTGATCCTGTATCATTACACACTGCTCTGCTCTATCAAGACAAAAACACCCCGTTATTGGAATATCTCTCCTGCGGTATTGACTTGCACACACACACACACACATACATGCACACGCACACTTATGTCGCAAGAAATTACCGTCAACGTTGGAGCGAAAAGTCAAAGCCGGCTGATTTCAGCCTTTTTTTTCTCCGTGGTGTGTGGATGTTTGGCAGCCCTGCTTTGGTGTTGCTGTCGTTAAAGGTCAATATTCAGGCACTTGGAATCAAATAGTCACACGTCACCTGCTTCATAGGCTGGAAGATATTCCAAGGAATATTCTAAGGAATGTCCAAACTGTCCAATCAGGTGTTGCCAAGGCTTCCCGTTCCCTTGGAAAAGACTCTCACTTGTGTACTTAATGTCCGCTGAGTGTATTAGTGTTTGTTTTCATGAGATGGGTTCTTCTATCGGGCTGCACGGCGGTCGAGTGGTTAGCGCGCAGACCCTGAGTTCAATCCCACACTCGTTTCTGTTCTACCCGTGCGTGCGTGGGTTTTCTCCTGGTACTCCACATTCCAAAAACATGCTAGGTTAATTGGCGTTAATTCCAAATTGTCCACAGGTATGAATGTGAGTGTGAATGGTTGTTTGTCTATATGTGCCCTGGGATTGGCTGGCCATCTGTCCCAGGGTGTACCCCGCCTCTTGTGCAAAGACAGCTGGGATAGGCTCCAGCTTCCTCGTGAGGACAAGCGGTAGAAAATGAATGAATGAACTGTTGCTTCATCACGGTGCTTTTGTCGCCCCCTCCAGACTAGTTGTAGTACTGCATGCAGGTTTCACTATATAGATAGATAGATAGATAGATAGATAGATAGATAGATAGATAGATAGATAGATAGATAGATAGATAGATAGATAGATAGATAGATAGATAGATAGATAGATAGATAGATAGATAGATAGATAGATAGATAGATAGATAGATAGATAGATAGATAGACTCCCTTTATTGTCATTGCACAAAAACACAGTCGTGAAATTGCCAACGAAATGTCGTTGCCTGGCTCCCATATAATAACAGACACAAAAGAAGATAAGTAATAATTAATAATAATAATAATAATAATAATAATAATAATAATAATAATAATAATAATAATAATAATAATAATAATAATTATAATAATAATAATAATAATAATAATAATAATAATGTGGAGAATAAATCGATAGAATAGACACCAAATATGAACAACATAATGTAAAGTGCAGCGTCAACAGTAAATTGCCCAAATAATTTAAATAATTTAAATAAATAATAATGCGGCACGGTGGTCTAGGGGTTAGCGCGCAGACCTCACAGCTAGGACACCAGGGTTCAATCCCACCCTCGGGCATCTCTGTGTGGAGTTTGCATGTTCTCCCCGTGCATGCGTGGGTTTTCTCCGGGTACTCCGGTTTCCTCCCACATTCCAAAAACATGCTAGGTTAATTAGCCACTCCAAATTGTCCATAGGTATGAATGTGAGTGTGAATGGTTGTTTGTCTATATGTGCCCTGGGATTGGCTGGCCACCAGTCCAGGGTGTACCCCGCCTCTCGTCCCAAAAAGACAGCTGGGATAGGCTCCAGCACCCCCCACGACCCTCGTGAGGAAAAGCGGTAGAAAATGAATGAATGAATAAATAATAATAATGTAAGTCTTTGGGTATTAGTATAGTATAGTATAGTATAGTATAGTATAGTATAGTATAGTATAGTATAGTATTTGGGTAGGCCTGATGTGGTCTGTTCAACGTGAACACCAAGCGCTCCAAGCCGCTTGATCGGCCTACCTGCAGCCCTCGGCGGACTCGTGTGTGTGAGTGTGTGAAGGTTCCAGGATGCCGCCCGGCCCTGATTGGCCGCCGGGCTCTGATTGGCCGCCGGGTGTAATCCACAAGACAACTTCTTGGGGTAAAAATTGTGTTGAGTGGAGTTTGGGACTTGGCGACTTAAAAAGAACAATCTAAGGCCGTAATGAACAAGTCAGCAGCCGCCGCCGTGCGCCCTAATGAATGAAAGTGGAGGCACATTTAAACAAAGTGAGAGCGCTCTCACACACACACACAAACACACACACACATGCACACGCACACACACAGATGATTGCGTGTTGCCGGTTTGTTTATTAGCTCCCTGATTGAGGCGCTCTGCCTCCACCAGATTGGATGACCTTTCCAGATCCTTCCGCTGAGTCCGCTAAGTAGATGAGACGGCGGACGACGCACAACACTTTTATTCAGATTGTTGCAGGATGAGGTGAAGCGTGTGTGTGTGTGTGTGTGTGTGTGTGTGTGTGTGTGTACATTGGCTCAATTGAAGCCTCATCTCCATAGAGTTTGTATGCAATTACACGTGAGCGCCGCAGTGTGCCTCGCTATGATTGTGCGACCGGCGATGATGTGCGTGAAGGAGACTGCCGCTCACTGTGTGTCTGTGTTTGTGTTTATGTGTCTATATATATGTGTGTGTGTGTGTGTGTGTGTGTGTGTCTGACACTCTTCATGGTTACGTGCTTGTATGAGAGGTAATTTGTTCCGCTGAATGCGATTCATGCTAAAGGTGTGTGTGATTTATGTTAGCAGGAGTGTGTGTGTGTGTGTGTGTGTGTGTGAGGTGTGAGTGCATACACCAATATGTGAAAGCGGGATAAAGTGTCTTTCTGGTGGCGTGTTCACCATCTCTGGGCTTTAAAGGGCACGCCCATCACAACACGGGATCCATCATTTCCAATAAACAGCTAATCACACACACAACCATGCATCATATATTGTATTCAAAGGGTTTAAAACAAAGGAAAAAGAAGCCAAAGACTTACCACTTCCACACTGAATGTGAGGAGAAGGCTCCTCAGGATTCAAGTCCATCACAATGGAGTGATTTTTCATGTTTAGTTTACTTTATTGTGGCTGTCATGGTAACATGGTGTAATAAACACGGCCAACTTCTTGCCCCCCCCCCCAGGCCGAGCTGATGTCCAACCACCGCTACGTCCAGAAGGTGGCGCTGGAGCAGATGGCGGCCAAACTGAGCAGCCTGCACTACACCGTTCCCTCCGGCAAGAGACGCTACGTCCAGTTGGTGCGCAGCAGCAGGTAGGGTGAATGAATGGTACAGTGGGGGCCAGCAGGGGGGGCCAGCAGGGGGCCAGCAGGGGGCGCCGCGCTGCCGCTCCGCCATTGTTCTCATCTCCAGAGGAAGAGGCCATTAAAGATGGCGAGCGGCGGCCAATCGCCTCATAAATCCAACGACGTCGCCAACTGAAAGGTGGCAATATGGCGATATGACTCATTCAACCTTTTCACTTCTTACCCGCCCCCCCCCCATGCCCCCGCCCCCCCATCTTTCCTCTCTATCTCTTCATCCCTCGGGTTCTTCTTGACATCTTCTCTTCATTCCCGTTTGTCCATAAAAAACTTCGGCAAACCATCTTGGCCTCGCCTTCCTCTTGCAATTCTTTCAACTCCTCCTCCACTTCCTGTCGCCACCATCATCACCAGCTTCCTCTTCAGTGACTTCCTGCTTTCCTCCCATCGTCACCTTCACCGCAATTCCTTGTTAGGTTTGGGAAAACCTGGAAAAAGACATTGGAAACACAAAAAGGTCGTAGCTGTTCTATGTACTATGTGGTCACGATATCCCAGTGGTCCTTCCGACAAGGAGGACCAGGATCCAGTGTAGGTCCCTGTGTGTGTGTGTGTGTGTGTGTGTGTCTGTGTGTGTGTGAGTTGTGTTGCACCATGTTGACCTGTGATAAAAGAACACTTTTATTTTCTTTGTATTTTGCTTGTTTTTGTCAATTCATTCATAGTTTATTCTTCACTTTGATGCCCTGTCAGACGCCCCGTGTTTTCTCTCTCCGTGTGTGTGTGTGTGTGTTAGTGTGTGTGTTAGTTTGTGTGTGTGTGTGTGTCACCGTGGGCCCGACAGAGCTGTCAAACTGTCGGCAGTGGCGACCGGAGAATTCCAAACAATTTCGCCGCTAATGTTGAGAAACATGTCGGCGAGCCCCGCCGAGACCTGGAAGACCAGCGAATGTATAAATAATACACCCCCCCACCCCCCCACCACCACCCCTCCGCACACACACACACACACACACACACACACACACACACACACACATGCATAAACACACAGACAGCTTAACAAAGCGTCTGACAGTAATGTGTGTGTTTGAGCAATCAGCCGATGTTCCAAAAGCATCAATATTTGATGGGCTGTGTTGAGCGAAGGTGGGGGGGGGGGGGGGGGGGTGGATTTGCGGGGGGGCAAGGTGGCGGACGGGGGGAGAGGGGTCGGGTAGGGGGTAGTTGAAAACAAAATGAATTCCAACAAAAACTCATCTTTTCTCGTCTTCAGCGTTCAAGACTTCGAGACGGAATACCAGGAGCTCTGGGATTGGCTGATGGACTTGGACGCCATGGTGACGGACAGTCACCAGCTGATGATGTCAGATGAGCAGAGAGAGCACCTCTTCAAGGTAGGAGGCTTCACCGTGCTCCTTCTGTCCTCCTGTCCAATAAGTATACTTTATACACCGTGTACTTCGTCCCAAATTTTGATCGCGTAGTGCTGTCCCGAATCCATGACTGTCGTTGTACGCTTACCATGATACGTCACGATCACGATACGTACAATGGAAGCTCTCTTGTCTCTTGTCTCTTGTCACGAATCCATTCCAAAACGAAAACCGACACCCAAAAACCAGAAAAGACCTTCATTGTAAACTGTCCAGTCCTACTGGAACAGATGCTACCTTCGTACTTTGCTACGACTTCTTTCTTGAATTCAATATTGTTTCTCACATTCTTTGTGTACACTCAAAAATACGCCGTGTGCGTGAACGCCTCATCAGCGCAGGGTGCACAGTTGCAGACAGAAAGATTTGGTCATCGTTCGATGAAGAAATACAGCAACAGTACAGTCAAGTGAAGATGATTAAAGGATTCCCTGGTCGGAATCTGTCTATAGTGTTCCAGTTCTTAAAGAAGCACTACCCGTTCTTCACTACCAGTGCGTGGATGCTTTGTTTGGGCACTGGATTCTGCAGTAGCTTTGCTACGTGCAATGTACGGCCATACAATAACCAAGACAGTGTACCAAAACCTAAGCATATTTTTGGTAATTATTATTATCGAAAACTGAACATAAACCAGGGCATACGATAACTGATAACTGAGGTACCAACGTACCATCTTCTTCTTCTCTCTTTTTTTTGATGGTGACTTGCAACCATTTCAACTTTTTCTCAATGTAAAGTTTTACTTGGTTTAAGTACACGCATGCGCCAACAAGTCGTAGCCACTTGTTAGCATGTGACGTCACGTTGTTGTGGTCCAAACACATCCGTGATCAGCGATGACCACGTACGCGGTAATGTATGCGCGACATTAGCATGGTGACGCTTCCGATGTCATTAAGATGTGTAATTAAAATATGCTAGCGATGGCATCACGGGTCAAGGATTTGGACACGTCGCCATGTTGTCTCCTGTTATTCCAACAGGACACGTGTGCACAGTTGCAGACCGAAATAATTGTTCATCGTTCTATGAAGATTCTATGATTCAATTCTATGAAGAACAGTCAAATGAAGGTGATTAAAGGATTCCTTGGTCGGAATCTGTCTATAGTGTTCCAGTTCTTAAAGAACCACTACCCGTTCTTCACTACCAGTGCGTGGATGCTTTGTTTAGGCACTGGATTCGGTAGTATGATAGGCTTTGCTACGTGTAATGTACGGCCATACAATAACCAAGACAGTGTACCAAAACCTAAGCATATTTTTGGTAATCATTATTATCGAAAACTGAACATAAACCAGGGCATACGATAACTGATAACTGAGGTACCAACGTACCATCTTCTTCTTCTCTCTTTTTTTTGATGGTGACTTGCAACCATTTCAAATTTTTCACAATGTAAAGTTTTACTTGGTTTAAGTACACACATGCGTCAACAAGTCATAGCCACTTGTTAGCATGTGACGTCACGTTGTTGTGGTCCAAACACATCCATGATCAGCGATGACCACGTACGCGGTAATGTATGCGCGACATTAGC